>NC_136527.1:174940863-175188363 GCF_053919585.1 Euprymna scolopes
AACCTTTTGTTTGGTATCAAAAATTGTTTTTTTGCTGTAAAAAAATAAAAAAAATAAATAAATAAAATAAAATTAAAAAAATAAAAATAAACCAACCAAAAAAATACTGGATGAAATTAAGTGAATTTTTTTTTTATTATTATCAATAAACTATTAATTTAGTAAACTCTACAAGTATCTTTCTTTTTTCTTTTCAAAATTTTTAAATTATGAAATCTGTGTTTTTATAAACAATATTGGGAAATATTAAAATATAAGGTGCTTTTATTACATCTAAAGTCGAAATACAGTCTTTAAAATAAAACTAATTGTATCTTAAGCCGAAATACAAACTTTCAAGCAAAACCAATGGCATCTACTTTATTGTCATGTCACAGTAATGAACATATCCAAAAATTGCGAAAAACCAAAAGGTAGAAAAGTAAATATTAATTAAAAGATTTTGTTACTAAAAAAAAATAATAAAAAAATAACAAAAAGAAGAAGCAACACTTTTTTTTATTTAACATTTCTTATTGTTTAGATGAGATATTACATTGTTTTGGTATCTGTTTTTATGGTTGTTTATCAAATTATAGATGAAACTACAGAATAGTTTTTTTAAGTCGCCGCTCTCTATGTTAAGCATAGGTTTTTAAATAACCCAATTATTTCAGCACGGTCCGTATTCTGTATAAGTACTAAAAAGTTCAGTTGTCATTTAATTTGAAAAAAGTAAAAGGGTTGTTAATATTTGTTCAATTTTGAATCACTTTTTAACACACACTGATTTTTATTATCCACATAAAACTGAAAATAAAGAAAATAATATTTTTAATAGTAAATTTTGTTTGATAAATTCATGTAGACATTTTTGAGGCACCGGTTTAAAATAGAGAACATGCAAGTGGACTTCACAGTCGGCAGCCATTTTGAGTGGAAAACGACATATTCATCATTTAAACTTTTTACCATTTAAATTACTTTAAGCAAGACTGTCTTCCGGCAAAGAAGAAATCGAGATTTCTATAGGAATAAAATAAAATAATCTTATTTAATATGCATTAAATTATTAAAAGTTATGTAATAAAATAAAAATACATTGAGTTTAAATACATTAAATTGTTAAAGTTAGGAAATAAAATAAAACTACAATTGTTGGCACTAGTGCTGCAGTGCCAGTCTGAAATAATAACGTTATTATTTAAAAAGCCATTCTTTACAAGGGGAGGGTGTTTTGTACATATTCTGTACTTTAACCTTACAATTGAATTAAAAAAAAAACATATCATAAAACTTTAATTAAACTTGGAAATACGATTTAAAAAAATAGCGCGGATCAGTAAGTGCACGACCACCCAATTGTTTTATATGCATTAAATTGTTAAAATTAGGAAATAAAATAAAATATCAAAAACTAAAAACTTACCTTTACTTATAGGTAATTCAATACGAAAAAATGCCATGAAAATTCGATGATTTTTTTTTTTGTTTCTGTTCAAAACTGTAAATTTTGTTATTGGGATTTGTTTAGAAAATTCATACAAGTTCCATTCCGTGTGTCCAAATCATTTCGAAACAGCTTTTAAAAATGTTTAAATCAAAAACAGGATTGAAACGTGGAATAAAAAAATGACTGAACGAATATTGAAAGATAAAATGAGATAAAAAAAAATGAGATTAAAAAAGATTAAATGATAAGATAAATATATATAAAACTAAAAAAAATCAAGAAAAAAAGATACAAATTTATAATGAAACGTTGTAAATTCTTTAAAGTTCGTTAATTACGTGTGAATAAACGTTTTCTGATGTTGCCTATTCATAAGACGTCAATAATTAAAGGTTAAAAAGGGAATAAAACTAAGATATTGTTGTTCTGTGTTAGTTATATTATAATGGTCAACAACAACAGCAACAACACTGTCATGAAATTTGCATTTGCACTGCAAATCGGCACCAACGAATGATGAGATAGGCAGGTACGATAGGCAATGTTATATTTATGTAAAAATAACACTTGTAAATATACTTGCTAGATTTAATAAATGTGTGTAGCTTAATTTTTCAGGAAAAAAAAGGTCAAGTTAAAAACGTTTTAAAAATCAAGGCATAAAAATATTAAATTAAAAATTGTTTTTATTAATCATACTAAATGAGATACGATAGGCAAGTACGATTGACAATGTTCAATTTATGTAAAAATGGCACCAGTAAATAGGATTGCTGGACTTTAAAAAATGTTTGTAGCTAAATTTTTTAGGAAAAAAGGCCAAGTTAAACGCGTTTAAAAGAAATAAAACCAGAAAAATGCTTAATTGAAAAGTATGTTTTTTTTAAAATCATATTAACTTGTCCTGTCGTAAGATACGCTTAAATATATTTTAATTTATGCAAATTTCATATCCATTATTCTAACAGCACCATTTCTATAGTGATTATTGTAGAATACGTAATCCATAGTACTGGCCCGGTATACAGTACTGATTTCAAAAGATAAAAAATGGCATGGATGCCATCAACTTGAATAGAAAACAAAACATTTAACGGTCCAACTCCAGTCGATATCATTCAAATGATCGTCAAATGGATAAGAAATAGTTAAATATGAAACAACTTTAACGTTTAAATGTATATTTACGCATGCATAAAAAGACAATTTAATTTGATTTATACATTCGAATTGTCAATAATTATTTTCAATTTTAACATCTTAGCAATTATTTTTACCGACTAAATACCAAATGGAATTTGTTTCACAGGTTCAAATCACTTATACAAAATTGTGAAGTCTGTATATCAAACATTGACAGAAGCTTTTTGTAGAGAACTTTCGCACACAATCAGAAGACTGACGGGCTAAGCAGGATTATTATTATGATAATTATTGAATTCAAGAGATGATATCATTTATATTTGTAAAAATAGAAACAGAATCTAATCAAGACAAAAGATATATTTAGGATAAAAATAAGTTGATGTTCTTACAACCAAGATTTTAGGTCGTACGAATCTTTATTTGCAGTTTTTCAAAGGATTCGTCAAATCACAATCAAACAGATAAGTTGTGTTAAAATTGAAAAAAAATATATTGACAATTCGCATGTATTAGACAGATTAAATTGCCTTTCCATGCATGCGTAAATATACATTTAAACGTTAAAATCGTTTCACTTTTTAACTATTTATTATCAATTTCACGATAGTTCAAATGGAGTTGGAGCGCTAGATGTTTTGCTTTCTATTTAAGCTGATGGCACCCAAGTCATGTTTTTGTTAACTTTTGTAATCACTACTATATATCGGGTACAATATATTAATCAATAGGGTAATAGCTCTATAATATTGAATATGAAATCTGCGTGAACTAAAATATCATATTTAAGCGTAGTTTACGACCGGGACAGGCCGGGCGGCATCACAATGTATTATAATATAAAAATCACTATTGAAATTGTCGTTATAAAAATAATGAATATGAAATCTACATAAATTAAAATATATTTAAACGTATTTTACGACCGGGCAAGTTTGTATGATTAATAAAAATAATTTTTGATTTAGAATTTTTATGACTTTGTTTTTTAAACGTTTTTAGCTTGGCCCTTTTTATTGATTTATCTTTTTAATTTAGCTACAAACATTTATTAAAGTCCAACAATCCTATTCACTGGTGCCATTTTTTAAACATAGATATAACATTGCCAATCGTGCCGAATTGCAGTGCAAAGGCAAATTTCGTGACAGTGTTGTTGTTGTTGTTGTTGTTTACCGTTACCATATAATTTAGCATATTTTGGACTTGATTTTTAAACGTTTTTAACTTGGCTTTTTTTTTTCTTCATGAAAAATTTAACTACAGACATTTATTAAAGTCCAGCAACCATATTTAGTGGTGCCATTTTTACATAAATACAGCATTGCCCATCGTGCCTGCCTATCTTACCTTTCGATGGTGGCGAGTCCCAGTGCAAAAGCAAATTTCGTTACGTTGTTGTGTTGACCGTTAGCATATAACTAATGCAGAACAAAGAAATCTTAATTTTATTCGTTTTTTACCTTTAATTATTTTCGTCTTTTGAATGGACAATACGTTGCAAACATCATCGGAAAACGTTTACTCACGCGTAATTAACGAACTTTTAAGAATTTACAACGTTTTATTATAATCGTTTTTCGTTTTTATATCTTTTTTAATCGTTATATTTTATTTTCATTTTAATTTTTCAACATTCGTTCAGTCATTTTTTTTTATTTCTACGTTCCAATCGTGTTTTTGATTTAAACATTTTTTAAAGCTTTTTCTTAATGATTTGAACACACAGAATCGAATTTGTAAAATTTACCAAAGAAATCCCAAGAAACCGAACAAAATTTACAGTTTTGAACAAAAACAAAAAAAATCATCCAATTTCCATGGCCTTTTTCGTATTGAATTGCTTAGAAGTAAAGGTAAGTTTTTATTTTTCGATATTTTATTCCTTAACAATTAACAATTTAATGCATTTAAAATAAGATTTTTTTTTATTTCTATGAAAATTTTGATTTCCTTTTTACCAGATCTTGCGTTTACCAGGTCTTGCTTTAACAAAAATGGCACTTGTACAGTTTAGTCAAGACATTAAAAAAATGAAAATATCGAAAAAAAAAAAAAGGTTATATTGTACGTATCTGTTTTGGACTGAAGATCTCCGAAAAAAAAATTATTTGATCGAGTAGTTTTTATTTTACAGCGAAAAAACATGTTTTATGAGAACGAGTTGAAGGCAAACATCTTTTTTGTTGTTGTTGTTTTTTAATTTGTTTGAATTTTATAAACACAACGGGGAGATAACTCCATGTAAAGCGCCGATACTCCCTCCCCATTTTTTATCCTAGTTTTTCTTCCTAAAAATCGAACCTTTTGCTTGGGATCATAACAAATTGTTTTTTTCGCTGTAAAAAAAAAAAAAAAAAAAAAAAACAACAAAAAAAAACTACTTGATGAAATTAAGTGATTTTTTTTTTTTTCGGAGAACATCGTTCCATAACGGATACGTGCAATATAACCCTTTTTTTTTTTCAATATTTTCATTTTTTTAATGTGTTGACTAAACTGTACAAGTGCTAAAGATTTAAATGGTAAATGTGTAGTTTTCCATTCAAAATGACTGCCGATGGTGAAGGCCACTTATACGTTTGATATTTTAAACCGGTGCCCAAAATATGCACATGAAATTATAGAAAGCAATTTACTATTAAAATATTCCTTTTTAGTTTCAATTTTATTGTGAAAATAAAAAAATCACTTCGTGTTATAAATTGATCCGAAATTGAACAAATATGAACAACCCTTTTACTCCTTGTAAATTAAATTACAACTTTCGAGTACTTATATAAAATAACGGCCGTGATGTAATAAGTGGGTTATTTAGAAACTCATACTTAACATATATAGCAACAAAATGTTTGTTGTCTGCCAGTAAAAATGGAATAATTTCATTATAATCGTTTTTATATTTTTTAATCTTTATATTTTATTTTCATTGTAATTTTTCAATATTCGTTCAGTCATTTTTTTTATAAAATGAAAATATCGGAAAAAAGTTTATATTGTACTTATCTCGGACAGTGAAGATGAAGATCTCCGAAAAAAAAATTAATTTAATTTGATCGAGTAGTTTTTATTTTACAGCGAAAAAACATGTTTTATGAGAGTGCGTTGAAGGTTAACATCTTGTTTTATTTTATAACTCCATGTAAAGCGCCGATACCCTCCCCATTTTTAATTTTAGTTTTTCTTCCTAAAAATCGAACCTTTTGCTTGGGATCATAACATTTTTTTTTGTTGTAAATTACAAATTAAATTACAACTTTCGAGTACTTATACAAAATACGGTCCGTGCTGAAATAATTGGGTTATTTAAAAACCTATGCTTAACATAGGGAGCAGAAGTGGCTTAAAAAAGCTATTCTGTAGTTTCATCTATAATTTAATAAACAACAGATACCATAAAAATTGAATGTAACCTAGAAATAAACAAAATTAGTCTGAAAAAAAAAATGACCCGAACTAAGTGTTTCTGATTATTATAATGATAAATAATTGTTTTTTAGCAACAAAATCTGTTTTTTTTTCTGCCAGTAAATCGAATAATAATCGATGATAACAATCGTTTAACGCAATTCTACTGCAACAACACAACGTTGTGAACCACAAATCAAATGTTGTGTATTCCGACCATTCAACATTACACACAACCTGCATAGAAGGAAATTTGAGTTTGTGTAATCCGTATGATGAGGGTCAAATATCCAAGAAATATTCTTAGAATTTTGATGGTGCCTTTATATATATATATATATATATATATATATATATATTACAATTCAATTACGAATATATCTTATCGAGTGTTAAAAAAAATAATAATTAAAAATGTTTAAGCTGAAAAAAATTGTACATAAAACGGTGTTTAGCAGAGAAGCCAACAAACAAAAAAACAAGTTTAGTCCATTTGCAGAGAGTGATCCGTGCCGAAATAATAACGTTATTATTTAAAAAGCCATTCTTAACATGGGAGGAGAGGGTGTTTTGTACATATTTTATACTTTAACCTTACAATTGAATACAAAAAATATATAATAAAACTTTAATCAAACGTGGAAATACGATTAAAAAAATAGCGCGGATGATCACTCTCTTTTTTAAATTCAAACAAAGAAACAAAAAATATTACTAAAGACAAGATAAGTTATATTTTATGTATCTGGATAAGTTTTGTATTTTTAACGTATTATGATGTTTTATTCCGTTCGAAAATATAAATGAATAAGTGCCGAGTTGCAGAGTTAAAAAGAAAATATGACAAACAAGAAATGCCTTTTTTGAAGTGTCATTACTGGCTTAAAACTCTACAAATAAATTAAATACTGAAAGAAATTGATTCAATAATGTCAGCGTGAAATTAATTGGATAAATTCCTATCAGTATATTGCTTTGTTGTCGTGATTTAAGCGATTATCGAGACTTCCCGGTTAAATGATTGCATGTCGGCCATCTTCTTGTCCTAACTTACCAAATCGGCACTACTTATGTTTCAGATTAAATAAGTGTTTTAAAATATGTACAATCACACAAAACTTATTCAGGTAGGTAACAGAATAATTTATCTTGCCTTTGGTAACATTAATTTGTCATTTATTTTTAAATTTTTGATCCATTTTTCGTTTGTGGTGGTTTCTATTTTTTCTATTTTTTCTATTTTTTATTTTTATTTATTTATTTATTTATTTTTTTACATCGGAAAAAAACGTTTTTATGAGAGCGTGTTTAAGGCAGACATCTTGTTTCTTTTTTAATTTTTGTTTGAATTTTATAAACACAACGGGGAGATAACTCCATGTAAAGCGCCGATACTCCCTCCCCATCTTTAATTCTTGTTTTTCTTACTAAAAATCGAACCTTTTACTTGCTATCATAACATTTTTTTCGCTGTAAAAAAAAAAAAAAAAGAAAAAAAAAAAAAAACTACTTGATGAAATTAAGTGAAATTCTTTTTCGGATAACTTCGTTCCATAACAGATACGTACAATATTTTTTTTCGATATTTTCTGTACAAGTGCCCATATTATTCAGGAATATATTACAAACAAAAATTATATGATTTTTTGTTTTAATTCGGAAAAATGCTGTTTATGAAGAGATAGATTTAATATTAACTTTGGCTTTGTTTTACTTTGGCATCCCCGTTGTTCTGAGATACTGGGAACATGGCGGTGTATGCGAAAAATTTTATCCTCGCAATGTTTTAAGTCAAACGTCAATGAAAAAAAACAAAAAAACAAGATGGTTTTTTTCCCATTGAAATTACAAACTTTATTTGAACTTTTAAACAAACTTTTACAAACATAAAAAAATAGACTTTATACACCTTTAATAATAAAAAATGTAAAAATTTATTTAAACAATGTATGATGAAAAATCGTCCCCGTATTTTTCACACACTGAAGAAAAACTTCTTTTTTTTAACAGAAAGTAATGGCGACACTGTATGAAAAACAAATAATTCATGAATATTTTATATGGAATACGCCATTACTATGAGGTATAATAAATAAATAAATGAATAAAGTATACTAAGAATTTTTTAATTCGGAAAAATGCTGTTTATGAAAAGATAGATTTAATAATTTTGGTTTTGTTTTACTTTGGCATCCCCGTTCTTCTGAGATGCTGGGAACATGGCGGTGTATGGCGAAAAATTCGTCCTCGGCAATGTTTTAAGTCAAACGTAGTTTTATTTTTAAAAAGAAAAACGAGATTTTTTTTTTTACTTGCCTTAGAAACTTTATTTGAACTTTTCAACAAAATTTTACATTCATAAAAAAATAGAAATTTAAATGGTAAATTCGTAGTTTTCCACTCAAAATGGTTGCCGACTGTGAAGGGAAGGCCACTTATACATTTGATATTTAAAACCAGTGTCCCAAAAACATGAATGTATAGAAAGCAATTTACTATTAAAATATCCCTTTTTTTTTTCAATATTCATGTGAAAATTAAAATCACTTCGTGTTATAAATTGATACGAAATTGAACAAATATTAACAACCCTTTTACTCCTTACAAATTAAATTACAACCTTCGAGTACTTATACAAAATACGGGCCGAGCTGAAATAATTGGGGTATTTAGAAACCCATACTTTACATAGGGAGCGCCGGTAGGAATTTTTGACATCCCTAACACGAAACTGCGAATAAAATATTAAAAAAAACTCGTAATTTCTCTTTTAGAAGTTGGTGGTATATTATTTTATATGGATTATACTTCCAAAATAAACTATTAACATTGTATAAAACGTAATAGAAATATATATATATATATATATATATATATATATATATATATATATATATATATATATAAACAGTAATGAAATCAATTGAATTTTACGGGTTCAGTATTTTTCAATTTTTAAACTTTAAAAATCTATCAAAACTTTTCTATTGATTCAATTTTTACTATATTTTCAGGGTCAATGCGAAATCTTATGCTCTTTCCACTAAACCGAATATAATATTTTAGACAAACGTTTTTTTTTAATTCACGCCCCGCCCCCATTTTCAAATGTCTATTAAAAAGTAAATAATTAATTTACTCACTAAATTGAAGATAAAAGAACAATAAATAATATATTCAAATTTAAAACAAAAAGTAGTGTGTTTTTTTTAGAAATTTACCTGTAAAGTCCGAAGTTTAAACCTTTTTTTTAAACACGTTTTTTTTTCTTTTCTTTTTTAATGAAACCTTGGTCCTTGCTCCTTTAATTGAAAAAAAAATTAGGGTTTGACTTACATTTTTCTAGGAGTTATAAGTTTGGAAAGACATGGGTGGAATTGTTCAATATTTTTTTACGAAATTTCTGACACACCTAAGGGAGCGGTGGCTTAAACCTATTCTGTAGTTTCATCTATAATTTAATAAACAACAGATACCATAAAAATTGAATGTAACCGAGAAATGATAAACAATTGTGTTTTTTTTAGTAACAAAATCTGTTTTTTTCCTGCCATTAAATCGAATAATAATCGATGATAACAATAGTTTAACTCAATTCTACTGCAACAACACAACGTTGTGAACCACAAATCAAATGTTGCACATTCCGGCCATTCAACATTACACACAAACTGCATAGAAAGAAATTTGAGTTCATGTAATCCGTACGATGATGGGCAAATACCCAAGAAATATTATTAGAATTTTTATGGTGCCTTCATATACATATATATATATATATATATATATATATATATATATATATATATATATATATATATATATATATATATTTCATTTACGAATATACCTTATGGAGTGTTTAAAAAATAATTAAAAATGTTTAAGCTGAAAAAAATGTTCATAAAACGGTGTTTAGCACAGAAGCCAACAAACAAAAAATGTTTTTAAAAATTCAAACAAAGAAACAAAAAAAATATTACCAAAGGCAAGATAAGTAACTCTTTTATGTATCTGGATAAGCTTTGAATTTTTAACGTATTATGAAGTTTTATTCCGTTCGAAAAAAAAACATATAAAATAAGTGCCGAGTTGCAGAGTTAGAAAGAAAATATGACCAACACGAAATCCCTTCTTTGAAGTGTTATTACTGACTTAAAGCTCAACAAATAAACCAAATACTGAAAAAAATGGATCAAATACGTGTCACCGTGACATTAACGGGATAAATTTCTTTCAGTATATTGCTTTGTTATGATTTAAGCGATTATCGAGACTGCCCAGTTAAATAATTGCATGTCGGCCATCTTCTCGTCCTAACTTACCAAATCGGCACTTGTGTTTCAGATTAAATAGACGTTTTAACATATGTACAATCACACAAAACTTATTCAGGTAGGTAACAGAATAATTTATCTTGCCTTTGGTAACATTAATTTGTCATATATTTGAATTTTTGCTCCATTTTTCGTTTGTGGGGTTTTCTATTAAATTCCCAAATATAATTTTACATATGTTGTATATAAGGAATTTTTAAGACTTTTACAATGAATTTATTTAACTTCAAAATTTATTTCAATTTGCGAATGTCGCCGTGACCATATTTTTCATTATAATCAACAGTATTCCAAATAATCGTCATATTAAAAGAACATATTTTTCATTATAATCAACAGTATTCCAAATAATCGTCATATTAAAAGAACATATTTTTCATTATAATCAACAGTATTCCAAATAATCGTCATATTAAAAGAACATAGTTTTCATTATAATCAACAGTATTCCAAATAATCGTCATATTGAAAGAACATAGTTTTCATTATAATCAACAGTATTCCAAATAATCGTCATATTAAAAGAACATAGTTTTCATTATAATCAACAGTATTCCAAATAATCGTCATATTAAAAGAACAGCAACCCTAACGGTCTCTTTACTGCTATCTAACAATAAACAAAATATACGGTAAAAACTGGATTTAACTTTAAATTCGCAACTAATAAATAGTATTTTGCACACACGCAAGAAAAACGTTTTTTTTTTGTTTTATTTTTTTTAACAGAAAGTAATGGAGACGTTGTATGAAAAACAAATTATTCAGGAATATTTTATATGGAACTAGCAATCGGTGCCCGGCGTTGCCCCGGTGTTTTGAAGTGTATGCTGAGGAAAAAAAACGGTCAATTTTTAAAAACTTTGACCCCTATTATGACCTCTTAACATTTATTGTTTAGGGATCAAGTAAAGTTAATAAGTTAGATCCATGTCCAAGGAATCTATAAATAAAATATCACGTGTTCAGACCTTAAATTGTAGGAGGAGTTTGTTAGAGTTCTCAAAGGTCTAATTGTTGAATATTGACCACTTAATCGCCAAATTTCTGTCGAAAACCTATCACATCGATTTTCCCAAATCTCAGTACCCTGTATATCAAATTTCGAATCTGTAGGCTTAAAATTGACAGAGTTTTAGCGTAGGGAAATGCACACAGACGCACAGACACACACAGACACTATCACTTATACATATATATATAAACATAAACATCATATATATAAGGATAATAGTACGCCATATATATAACAAAAGACCATTATTTACTGAAGTGAAAGGAAAACCCGGGGGAACTTTACCCAAAAATAAATCTATATTTTTTTTGTGTGTATTGATAGTCTGGTACTTATACAGTTTAGTGACGACATTAAAAAATGGAAATATTGAAAAAAAATTTTTTATTGTACGTAACTGTTATAGACTGAAGTTCTCCGAAAAAAAAATTCACTTCATTTGATCAAGTAGTTTTGTTCTTACAGCGAAAAACGATGATTTATCACGGCTACGTCAACGTGGCCATTTTGGAAATGTTATTGCAGGCCCAGGAATTCCCCAAGGGCAGGTAACTGCCGTACATAGCAGAATACCTCCATTTTAGGCCAATCTAGCCCTTTTTCCCCCCACCAGAATTAGATTTATTTTTTTTTTTGCGAAGACAGATGCCATTTTTGGGGTGTTTTTTTTTTTTAATTTGTAACAGAAGTAAATAAACGAAGTTTCGAAGTTATGCGTGTCCAACTGAGCATGTTTCGAAAATAATCTCGTATAAAAATTCTTCAATTCTTTGCATTCTTCAATTTCTTTGCATATTCAATAGTATTCTTATTTAAAAAAAAAACGCAAAAAAATTGCAGATTTAAAAAAAAAAGCGTAAAAAAATATTAGATGTATTGTGCGCATCTCAATATGGCGAGAAAAAAAGGCTAGATTGCGAAATTTGGCCTAAAATGGAGGTATTCTGCTAGGTACATTTCCAAAATGGCCACTTTGACGTCGTCGTGATAAATAATTGTTTTTCGCTGTAAGAACAAAACTACTTGATCAAATGAAGTGAAATTCGGAGAACTGCAGTCTATAACAGTTACGTACAATAAATTTTTTTTCAATATTTCCATTTTTTTAATGTCGTCACTAAACTGTATAAGTATCGATAGTCTTATCAACACCCCTTTTTTCTATTTATTTAAAAAGAAAATACAACTTTATACAAATTCCCTATTAGTTTTTTTTCTCGGTTCTCTTATACGATGATCATCTTTATTTAACTATTACGTGTAATTATATTCATACAGATATTCTATATGATTTATATTTGCGTAATAGTTGCGTAGAAATGAAGAAAATCAAATTTACTGTGCATTTATCGTGTTGCCATAACAACGTGACGTAGCCAAGGACGGTAGTGGACGTGAGTGTGTGTGCGTGTGTGCGCGTGTTTTCGTGCTGTATTGTTTGTAGTAGTAGTAGTACTAATAATCTTTGCTGTTGTGTGAATGGCGGACGTTGAGTCGGAAGTTGGATTGTGATGTCTGTAAGTTTCGTATTTTTGTAATTTGTAAATGGCAAGTTAGAAAAAAATTAAACCCTTCCAAGATGGACAATAAATAAGACCAAAATATTTTATGGTAAAGTTAAGAGCGTAAGAACTATACTTTTTTAGGAGATGTGATTATTGGATTAACCAATCAGAAATCGTCTGTGGCACACACATCTCTGTTTTTATAGATATATAGAAGATAGATAGATAGATATAGATATAGATAGATAGATATAGATATACATATAGATATATATAGATATAGATAGATAGATATATAGATAGATATAGATAGAAGATAGATAGATAGAAGATATAGATATAGATAGAAGATAGATAGATAGATAGATAGATATAGATATGGCATTACTATGAATTTTTAATGTTAAAGAAAATTGAGTTTGTATTACAATACATTGTACATTAGTACTTTCATAAATCAGAGTCAATTTTCTGTAGGCTGTTTTGGAACCCAGTCAACGGCGGATACTTTTACTAGTAAATAAATAAAGTGTATTATGAGTTTTGTTAATTCGGAAAAAAAAAACCTGTTTATGAAAAGATAGATTTAATAACATTGGCTTTTTTTTACTTTCGCATCCCCGTTGTTCTGAGATACTAGGAACATGGCGGTGTATGCGAAAAATTCGTCCTAGGCAATGTTTTAAGTCAATGAGATGGGTTTTTTTTCACTTGCATTACAAATTTTCTTTGAACTTTTAAACAAACTTTTATAAACATAAAAAGTAGACTTTTTATAATATAAAATTTAAAAATTTATTTAACCAAAATCTATGATGAAAAATTGCCCCCGGTTTTATCATGTCGCAGTAATGTCCAAAAATTACGAAAAAAAAACGAAGATGTAGAAAATTAATTTACAAAAAACTAAGGTACTTGTACAGTTTAATCAAGACATTAACAAAATGAAAAAAAAATGGTATTTTTTTTAGTTTACCGACCCCTCGGCATTCATCTTTAATTTGTCGACTTTTAAAGGTTTTCGGGTACATTGAGAACGAATATCGCATTCATTTTTTGCACAAACAAATAGTTATCCAAATTTGACAAGAAATATTTTTCATAAAATAAAAGTTTTCGCCTCATTTAAAATTAAAAATATTGCTGTCAGTAAGTTTCACGAGCGGTTATGTTTTTCGTTCTTTTAGGGGGGGTATTCCATTATAGAACTTTAGGTTAAAAGGTGCTTCTACACTTTAATTAACCGTTTTTTCATAAGTCACGCACCGACATTTATCGAGTAGAATATTATTCAACATTTCAAAGAATTTCAGTCTTTACATTTGGGGGAGGCGGTGGAGGGATGAGAGCGGGAGTGCTGTGGCCCCCAAAAAAGAACGAAAAACATAAGATATGCGGGTTTGTATTACTGTACACATAGATTCGAAAAAGTTGTCAAAAAACAAATATATAACAAATAAATGTTATCAAAGGAAAGATAAGTTATTTTCTACCAAATTGGATATAATTTTCGTGTTTTTATTCAATGTAATATGTTTATTCAGCTCGAAAACCATACAGTGTTCACCAATGTATTTGAAAATTCAAGATGGCGTCTGACTCACTCTTTAACACGGTAAGTTTGGGAAAGGGTGTTATAAATAAAAAACTGGATGAAATACTGTTAAAAACTCGCTCAATATATGTTACCGTGACATAGGTTGACATATATCCTGTGTTTTTTAAATAGTATTTTTTCTTGTTGTTTTATTTATAACACCTTTTCTAAAACTTACTGTGTTAAAGAGGGAGTGAGGCGCCATATTGAATTTTCCACTACATCGGTAAACACTGTATGGGTTTCGAGCTGAATAAACATGTTACATTGAGTAAAAACACAAAAAATATATCCAGTTTGGTAGAAAAGTAACTTATCTTGCCTTTGATAATATTTATTTGTTATACAGGGTGGACCAAAATAAGGGTCCTATTTTTAAAAATTCATAAATTCATGTAAGTTTTAAGAAGTGTTTTTCGGCCAAAATTTGTTTTGTTTATTTCAAAAAAATCTCGGGAGGGTCAGTCTACACACACATAAAGTTTGGTGAGTTTAACTTTTATTTTGTGTAAGTTATTCAAATTTAAAGATAGGACCCTTATTTTGGCCCACCCTGTATATTTGTTTTTTGACAACTTTTTCGAATCTATGTGTACAGTAATACAAACGCAGATATGCTTTTGTAAACCGCTCGTGAAAACTTAATTTTTTTTTAGATCAATTAAAAGGGTTAATCCCATGCAAACCGTAATATATGACGGATTTGCTCATCAGATTCGTGGCCAGCAATATCGAATATCCCTAAAAAAAAAAAAAAAAAAAAAAAAAAAATTAATTCATTTTTATGAATACTATTCTAAGTATTGTTTTTAATATGTGGTTTTGTCTTTACGTTCTTTCCTTTCGCTCAAGATTTCTTGGAATTTGTCCTGTCCCTCCTCCAATAAACCTTTTTTTTTTTTTTTTTTTTTTTTTTGCGTCAACACCGGTGGTGGGGAAGAGGGCATTCCAGTCACATGCCTTTTTTGGCGTTTTTTTTTCTTTTTATCGTTATTGGAAAACAAGATGACCGCCATTAAAAATGATAAGGATTACGTTGGATACTGAATGTCTTCAAATACGGATAGCTGCTAGAAAGGACTTGTCCTTCCTTGATAGAGTTCAAGATAGACTTCGTAGCCTCGTAGGAGATGTCCTTTTCTCTTCCCTGCAACCTCTATCTCACAGAAGAGATGTTGCGAGTTTGTCTCTGGTGTATCGTTATTTTCATGGAAAGTGTTCGACTGAGCTTTAGTCTATGGTCCTCCACTCGCCAAACTTTCACAAGAAACACTCGTCTAGTTGAAAAAATTATCAATAATTTCCCCCACTCTTTATCTGTGCCTAAACCTAAACGTAGATTCCATGAGCAAAGCTTCTTTCTTCGAACTGCACGCCTGTAGAATTTTCCTGCTTTCCGGCTGACTACAATATGGTTGTGTTTACGTCCAACGTAAACAAGTTCTCGTTGAGCCGTTACCGAATTTCCATTGCTAATGATTACTATATTGTCCAATTTCTACTGTACACTCTTTAACCCTTATCTAGTGGCCTCTTGCCCGTGATAATGACGTGATGTCTATGTAAAAAAAAAAAAAACTGCGTGTTTACGCAAATAATAAATGCGATATTCGTGCTCACCGTACTCGAAAACTTATAAAAATCGACAAATTAAAGGTGAATGCCGAGGTGTCGCTAAACTAAAACTTTAACAAAAATATATTGTACGTACTCGTTATGGAATAAAGGTTTCATGAAAAAAAAAATCACTTAATTTGATCAAGTATTTTTTTTTTCCAAGGAAAATCAAATTTTAATGAGATCGATCGGGTAGCGACACCCCCCCTCCAACTTAATATATATTTTAGCTTTTTTGTTTCACTTATTTTACAAAATTTCTTTGCCCTTTTTTAATCCTTTTTTATTTTGTCATTTTTTATCAATTTTTCGTTTAAAGCCACCCACACCTCCTCGTTCCCGTAAACAGCCAAATGGCAACGATAGATTGATCTCATTAAAATGTGATTTTTCTCTGTAAAAAAAAAAAAAAAAAATACTTGATAAAATTTAGTGAATTTTTTTTTTCGGGGAACTTCGTTCCCTAACGGCTACGTACAATATTATTTTTTCAATATTTTCATTTTTTTAATGTCTTGATTAAACTGTACAAGTACCAAAACAAAATTTCGAAGTGAATAAAGTTCTGCTAAAATTCCTAAGATTAAAAAAAAAACTTCCTTTGTTACGATTCGAACTCTTCGGTTTCTTTTATTTACCAAATCTCAATTTCCGTTAATTGCATTCGAAACGTATTTTCATTTATATTTAATTTTATCGTTTTTCGTAATTTTTGGATATGTTCGTAAGTTTTACATGGTAATTAAGTATACACCATTGGTTTTACTCAATTTTCCTTCATTGTATTCGAAACATATTTAATTAATATTTATTTTCTACCTTATCGTTTTTCGCAATTTTTGGATATGTTCATTACTGTGGTATGACAATAAAGTAAATCCCATTGGTTTTACTTGAAAGTTTGTATTTCAACTTTAGATACAATTAGTTTTATTTTAAAGTCTGTATTTCGATTTAGATGTAATAAAAGTACCTTATATTTTAATATTTCCCAATACTGTTTATAAAAACACAGATTTTATAATTTAAAAATTTTGAAAAAAGAAAGGTACTTGTACAGTTTAATAAAGATATTAAAAAATGAAAATATCGAAAATGTTTCAAATGTACGTATCCGGTATGGAATGAAGTACTCTGAAAAAGAAATTCACTTAATTTCATCCAGTATTTTTTTGTTTTTTGTTGTTCTATTTTATTTTTGTAAATTTTATTTTACTTAATTTTTGTTGTTCTATTTAATTTTTTTTTTTTTTACAGCGAAAAAACAATTTGTAAGAAGAAACGCTAGCAGTAAAGATGGGGAGAGAGTGTTGTCGCTTTAAATTGAGTTATCTCCCCGTGGCGCGTTCAAAAAAATTCTACGCGCTGTCATAAAAACGTGATTTATTGCTGTCAAAAAAACTTATGCTATCAAATTAAGTGAACTTTTTTAATTTGTTTTTTTTGAGATCTTCTGTCCAAACGGATACGTAAAATATAGCCTTTTTGTTTCTTCGATATTTTCAGTTTTTAATGTCTTGATTAAACTATACAAGTGCCACAAAAAATTATGTTAAATTTTAAAAATTATTTTTAGTCCAATTTAAAAGCATAAAAATGATTTATTATTTTATTGTGAAATAAAATTTACGAAATGAAAATTTCTTTAATAATAAATTATTTTCTAAATGCCAGCCATTGTGAATGAACATTTTTAATTTACCATTTATATGTTGGTGCGTGTGTAAATTAGTGATCTTTTATAATAACGCATTTCAGATGAAAACAGAATTACGTACTTACTTGTCGGGTAAGAATAAATTTAAATTTCAAGAATTACGAAAAAAAAAATGATCCAGTCAAAAATAATTTCAAGTAGAATAGAAGTTAAAACTTGTCGAAAGCAATCTACTTTTTGGGTTGTTTTAAAAATGGAATAGAAATTAAAATTTCGTTTCGTTTTACTCTTTTTTTATTATGTCAAATTGGTTGCATATTTTACCAAAGTAATGGTTGACAAATACACTTTTTAAAAGTGTTATTTATTGTTATAATTCTTAACAATTTATTTAATTTATTTCTCAAATACTAGACTACATCTTCAAATTCTAAATTCTATTCAAATATTATTTTTTGCTTAGTTGTTGTTTCTTATGAATGAACGGAAGTTAAAAAGGTTCTTTTTAATAAAATATTCATTAAAATATTCTTCATCCTCTGCTGGTTATGTTAATCATTTAATTAAAATTCTTTTTATTCTTAAGTTTTTTTTTTTCAATTTTAATCTTTCTTGTACATTTGCGATGGTCAGTTTTTAATAATTTATCGTTTCCATCTGAATTTTGCTTTATTTTAATTCTGTATTGCTGGTATTTGCCTAATTTTAAATGAATAATATTAACATTATCTTTTAATGACCATCTCATTTTAGTTTAAACTTATTATATTTTGTGTGTGTCTGCACCTCTCTCTCTCTCTCTCTTTCTTTCTCTCTCTCTCTCTCTCTCTCTCTCTCTCTCCATATACATGTGTGTGTGCGTGTTACATGATAAGGGCTGTCCCATTTTCATGTAAGTATAAAAATGGAGAATTTAGTTTAAAATGAAAATGAAATAGCATAGGCGAAATTCGAACCTCGTAATCTAGTTTAGAAATAGATTACGTGTGAGAATTTAAAAATGTAAAACAAACATTTGTTTAGAATATAGATAAATATTTCAAGGAAAGAATGTTAACTATCAAGTTTGTTATGAAATTTTAAATTGAAAGAATGCAGCTTATAAGATAATGTTTTTAACATATTGGAAAAATAGGTTACTGAGAAATAGGAAAATTTTTGGACACGTATGTCCAAAACACGTGAAAGAAGGCACATGTTTTAACATGTGTATGACGTCACGGAAAATAGAAAGTTCTCGGGATAGAGAAAAACTTTAGTTAGAGTTAGTCAGTCAGTGAGAAAACTCAGAGAGATTCAGTCGTCTAGGAGCGAGACGTCACTTCAAGAAAAAAATGTGAAACTTTGATTTCTTGATGATGGAATCACGGCCGTGTGACAAAATAAACCATCAAGTGTTTTTTGTAAAGCTCGTCTTGTGTCTTATGATTCTTACAAAAAGGTAAAGTGGAATTGTATTATATATTTGTGTTATATGTCTTTACATACACGTCTCAACATCATCATGTCCGAACTGTCTGAACACTATGTCTTTACTCCAAGAGCTTCTTCTCTTTCTTCTTCAACACATCTAAGAATGAACATTTTAATATATAGGAATCTCCTAACATGAACAATATATCCCTAAGTCTCTTCTAAACATATCTCTCTCTCAGTCTTCTTACATCCCTCTCTCTAATAAGACAAGAACTCTTACAACACATCTCTTTCTAAGACTGATCTTTATCTCTAAAACTCACTTAATGAAACCCCTATATAACATGCTTCATAACTATGTTTAATCTGGGTTTTAAATGATGAATATATAAATTATCTTTTAATAGCAAACTCATTTTTATTTAAACTTATTATATGTTACACACACACACACACACATATATATATATGTGGTTCATAACTATGTTAAATATTTTTTTAATGATTAATATATATATAACATAGATGACTTTTTAGATTCAATATTTACCAATTTATCGAAAGTACCTGCGTTTCTATCTTAATTTTTTTTATTTCTATTACTGGTTTCGCCTAATAAAAATATTTTAATTCAAAATTTATCTTCTTAATGGCAATCTTATATCAATTTCTCTCTCTCTCTCTCTCTCTCTCTCTCTCTCTCTTTGCCTGTCTCTTACATATATATATATATAATGTGTGTGTGTGTCATAACCATGTTTTGTCTTGTTTTTGCAAAGATATAATATATAAATTATAATTCACCTTTGAACATATCGTAATCAACGATTGTATTGTGGCTATAATGTCCGACAACGAGGAAACTCCAAACCGGATGTTTTGTCAGGATTTACTATTTTAACCTTGCCTTTATTAAAGAATCAACAAAGCAGCAGAGTGGAGCTATTCGTTTATAGCTGAGGAATATTATTAGAATATTAAAATATTTCCAATTTTAAAAAGAAAATCAGGAAAATTCATCGTAATTATGATTGTATCACTATAAAAGCAACCTCATGGCCATTGCTGAGAAGATAAGCTGCTAAGAAAAAAACATGTCAGAATAGTCACAAGAAAAGCAACAGCTGATGATTATTGAAGTCTCCTGTTCAAGAATGAGGTTACATTCAATCAAGAGACCGAACAGATCTTAGATATGATGAAAAGCAACAAAAACAATCAGAAATGTTAATTTATTGTATCAATATAAAATATATATTTATCAACGGTAACAGCAATGAAAAATTAACATAATAAAATATTAAAGAATCGGTTTTGGAATCGGAAATCAGGCACAATTTTTTCCGATTCCGATACCGATTCCGATACACCGAAAACTACCGATTTTTCCGATTCCCGATTCCGATTAATCGGTACAACACACACACACACACACACGCACACGCACATATATATATATATATATATATATATATATATATATATATATATATTCTTGTTTTTACAATGATGAAATATATAAATTATTATTCACCTTTGAACATGTCGTAATCAACGACTGCATAATGACTATAAGACAATGAAGAAACTCCAAACCGGATGTTTTGTCAGGTTTTACTCTTACTCTTTTTAGCTTGTCTTTATTAAAGAATAAAAAAAAAAGGCAGCGGAGTAGAGCTATTCCAATTTTGACAAAAACAACAGAAAAAAAACACCGAAATTATGATTGTATCAATATAAAATCAGCCTCCTGGCCAGTACTGAGAATATAAGATAAGCTGCTCAGTTTAGTTTATGGGACAGAATAAGGAGGGTAAGAATAAAAAAGCAAACATGCCATAATAATCACAAGAAAAGCATCAGCTGATGATTATTGAAGTCTCCTCTACAAGAATGAGGGTACATGCAATCAAGAGACTGAACAGATCTTAGATATGATGAAAAGCAACAAAAAACAATAAGAAATTTTATAACAACTTAAGTGAGTTTTCATAAAGATTATGATTGTATCAATATAAAAGATATTCATCATAGTTATGATTGTATCAATATAAAAGATATTCATCATAGTTATGATTGTATCAATAGAAAAGATATTAATCATAGTTATGATTGTATTATATAAAAGCGAAATCTCTAATTTTTCTTATAGAGTTGGCTCTCGCTCCTAGACAAGGTTCAAAAGAGTCGTGAATCTGATAGGCCCTTAACTGGCATCTAAGATTCAGCCTCTGTCGCATCGACGAAACGTTGCATCCCTCTGCATGTTCTACAAGTATTTTAATGGTGATTGCTCTTACGAACTGCAGCTGTTACATAGTTATTCATGTTATGACTAAAGTAAGAGTCTTATTAAAAGAGTGTTTGTTGTATCTTAGAGAGAGAGAGAGAGATGTATGTTGTTGTAAGAGACTTAGAGAGATTGTTCATGTTATGAGAGATTGTTCATGTTATTACGATTCTTATATTTTAAATGTTATTCCTTAGACGTGTAGAAGAAGAAAGCTCTTAGAGTGAAGGAGATAGTGTTGAGACAGTCTTAGTGTAGATATGATCTATATTCACATTGCGGATATGAGATGTCGAGACGTGTATGTAATGACATTTTATAACACAGATATATAGACATATAATACAATTGTCACTTTACCTTTTTGCAAGAATCACAAACACAAGACGACGTTTTTATCAAAACACATAATGGGTTTATTTCTTCACGACCGGCCGTGGTTTCCTCATCAAGAATTCAAAGCTTCACATTTAAGTTTGAAAGTGACGTCTCGCTTCCTAGACGTTCGAATTCCAAACTCCAGACTCTCTCTGAGTTTCTCACTGACTCTCTAACTAACTAACTCTCACTTCCTATATTGAGAAATCCATGCATCCCGGCCACGTGAGCAAAATTCACGTGTTTCAACATGCGCGACTTTGCCCGTTTTTCCGACATTATGATTTCCCAATAACCTATTTTTTCTTTGATGTTTTTACAAAGGAATTCAACCTACATATCTAATTTATTTAACCCATATTTTATTATCCACATTCTTTCTAACAATTGAATGGTTTAATATTTATTTCATCAGAAATAACAATTTACTGGACATTCCATTTAAACTTATTGTTCTTTAAAACTTATTCCAGGGTTGAATTTCTGCTTTCTCTCATTTTATTTTCATTTTAACTAATCTCTCTATTTTTATACTTACATGAAAAGGGGACAGCCCTTATCATGTAACACAGCCACGTGCCCCCACGACGTAGACACCCTCGACAAACCCGACAGGCAGCAAAATCCCACCCCACACAGTAGAGATCCCTAGATATAGAAGATCTTTCTACTACAGTAGTTTCTTCCCCAGAACCGCTAGACTCTGGAATTCCATTCCAGGTCCCTGCTTCCCCAACTGTACTGACATTCAGAAGTTCAAGTGTAACGTGAACCGACATCTTGCTGCCCAAATCTCGACATAGTGCTCCAGTAGCTGCTGCACTTGATAGTACCCCCTCTACACCACAGTGGCAATGTGCCTTGCTTAGGGTGCAAATGTAATTAAAAAAGAATTCCATAACGATAGAGATTTAAAAAATATTTTAATACAAATTATTACAAATAATATTGGCAATAAATAATAAAAGTTAATGTAATTTATTTTTGTCATTGCAGATGTTCCTGCTTGAACGCTTGTTTTAAATCCGAGCATGTCTATATTTTCTTTAATATTTGCTACGGATAAAATCGGATTCATGTGAAATTGTTTGTTCTGATAAATCAAATTCAGTAAAGCATATGGGAACTCACACTGGTGAAATACCATATTCTCGTGAACAATGTCAATATTCACGTACTGAGCAACCAAATCTAGTGATGCATATGAGTATTAACACTAGAGAAAATCAATATTCTCGGGAACACTGTCAATATTCAGGTTCTGAGGAACCAAATCCAGCTATGAATATGAATACTCACACTGAGGAAATGCCATATTCTTGGGAACAATATCATTATTCCCGTACTGAGAAACCAAATCTAGCGATGCATATGAGAACACACACTGGAGAAATACCATATTCTCGTGAACAATATCTATATCCACGTTCTGAGAAACAAAAATTACCGGTGTATATGAGTACTTACACTAGAGAAAATTCATATTCTCGTGACTTATGTCAATATTCACGTTATGAGAAACCAAATCTAGCAATGCATATGAGTACTCACACAGGAGAAAAACCATATTCTTGGGAACAAAGTCAATATTCACGTATTGAGCAATCAAATCTAGCGATGCATATGAGTACTAACACTAGAGAAAATCCATATTCTCGTGAACACTGTCAATATTCAGGTTCTGAGGAACCAAATCTAGCTATGAATATGAGTAATCACACTGGGGAATTGCCATATTCTTTGGAACAATATCAATATTCACGTACCGAGAAACTAAATCTACCGATGCATACGAGTACTAACAGTAGAGAAAATCAATATTCTCGTGAACAATTTCAATATTCAGGTTCTGAAGAACCAAATCTAGCTACGAATATGAGTACTCACACTGGGGAAATGCCATATTCTTTGGAACAATATCAATATTCACGTACCGAGAAACTAAATCTACCGAAGCATACGATTACTAACGCTAGAGAAAATCAATATTCTCGTTATGAGAAACCAAATCTTGCTATGAATATGAGTACTCACGCTGGGGAAATGCCATATTCTTGGGAACAATATCAATATTCCCGTACTGAGAAACCAAGTCTAGCGATGCAAATGAGTACACACACTGGAGAAATGCCATATTCTCATGAACAATGTCAATATTCACGTTCAGAGAAACCGAATTCAGCTATGCATATGAGTACTCACGCCGGAGAAAATCCATATTCTCGTGAACAATGTCAATATTCAGGTTCTGAGAAACCTAAATTAGCG
Organism: Euprymna scolopes; assembly: GCF_053919585.1. Taxonomy (NCBI): domain Eukaryota; kingdom Metazoa; phylum Mollusca; class Cephalopoda; order Sepiida; family Sepiolidae; genus Euprymna; species Euprymna scolopes. Next base: position 174,964,927 of record NC_136527.1, read on the forward strand.
ATGCATATGAGTACTTACACTAGGGGAAATCAATATTCTCGTGAAAAATATCGATATCCACGTCCTGCTAAACAAAATCTAGCTACGCATATGAGTACTAACACCGGAGAAAATCAATATTCTCGGGAACAATGTCAACAGTCAGGTTCTGAGGAACCAAATCTAGCTATGAATATGAGTACTCACACTGGGAAAATGCCATATTCTTGGGAACAGCATCATTATTCACGTACTGAGAAACCAAATCTAGCGATGCATATGAGTACTAACACTGGTGAACAGCCATATTTTCGTGAAAAAAGTCAATATTCACGGTCTAAGAAACAATATCTAGCAAAACATATAAGAAATCACATAGGAGAAAAGCGATATTCTTGTGAACAATGTCAATATTCATGTTCACATTAATCACATCTTGCGATACATATAAGAACTCACACTGGAGAAAAACCATATTCTTGTGAACAATGTAAACTTTCTTTTTCTCAAAAAGCAAATTTAGATACACATATGAGAACACATTCTGGCGAAAAGCCATATTCTTGTGAACAATGTAAACGTTCTTTTTCTACAAAAGCTAATTTGGATACACATATGAGAACACATTCTGGCGAAAAGCCATATTCTTGTGAACAATGTAAACATTCTTTTTCTCAAAAATCAAGTTTAGTTACACATATGAGAACACACTCTGGCGAAAGGCCATATTCTTGTGAACAATGTAAACATTCTTTTTCTAAAAAATCAAGTTTAGTTATACATATGAGAACACACTCAGGCGAAAAGCCATATTCTTGTGAACAATGTAAACATTCTTTTTCTCAAAGATATAGTTTAGTTACACATATGAGAACACACTCTGGCGAAAGGCCATATTCTTGTGAACAATGTAAACATTCTTTTTCTAAAAAATCAAGTTTAGTTATACATATGAGAACACACTCAGGCGAAAAGCCATATTCTTGTAAACAGTGTAAACATTCTTTTTCTAACAAATCAAATTTAGTTAGACATATGAGAACACACACTAGCGAAAAAAGACGTTTCAATTATACCAGTCATCATAGGAGCAACTGGGCTTATGAAAAATTACTTTAAAAAGTACATAGCAAGCATACCCGGTGAACCACGTGCAAATGCAATACAAACGATTGCACTGAAAGGGGCGGCTAGAATCCTGAAAAGATCTCTTGGTTGGACTCACTAAAATAGGGGTAAATGTCAGACATCTGGTTGGATGTCCCATCCCCTAGAAGAAAAAGTTTAAGAAAAATGAAAAAAAAAGCGAAAAGCCATATTCTTGTGAACAATGTAATCATTCTTTTTCTGAAAAATCAAATTTAGTTAAACATATGAGAACACATTCTGGCGAAAAGCCATATTCTTGTAAACAATGTAAACACTCTTTTTCTCGAAAATCAAGTTTAGTTAGACATATGAAAACACACACTGGCGATTATATATCAGGACCTAAATAACAAAATATCAGGACCTAAAAATGATCTAAAAACCACATCATTGTCTCTGAAAGAAATAAACATTAGACTGGTTGTGATAGAAGCAACTTGCTTAATAAAAAAGAATCTTCAGACATACTTAGAAGCAATCCCTGGAAGACCAAGCTGTAATGAAATACAGATAGCAGCCATAAAGGGAACAGTATCTATTCTTAAAAGAGCCCTCGGATATAAATTTAAATTATAACGGAATCAAGTGTTTGCTCCAGGAGGGAGCCCCTTGATCTCTTAAAGTTTACTGAAGTAAAATACAAAAAACGATTTGTCGAATGTGTTTAATGCACAATAGAAAAGGGAAAAAGACAACACCTGAACATCTACAGATCAATGACAGCCTCATTGACGATTTTAGAGTGGATTCCACACACAAATACCTCGCCATTGAGAAAAACATAAATGTGGAACACGATAATATTAGGTGTAGGGCAGAACAGAAATATAGTGTACGTTTGAAAAAATATCCTCAAATCTGAACTAACCTCCCAAAACAAAATTATAGCTATAAACCAGATGATCGCATACGATTTCGGTATTATAGACTGATCTCAATATAACATAAACATACTCGATACAAAGTTTAGTTACACATATGAGAACACATTCTGGTGAAAAACCACATTCCTGTGAACTATGTAAACATTCTTTTTCTGAAAAATCAAATTTAATTAAACACATGAGAACACACAGTGGCGAAAAGCCATATTCTTGTAAGCATTCTTTTTCTCATAAATTAAGTTTAGTTAGACATAGGAAAACACACACTGGCGATTTGACAAATGTGTTAAATGCACAATAAAAAAGGGAAAAAGACAACATTTGAACATCTACAGATCAATGACAGCCTCATTGACGATTTTGAAGTGGATTCCACATACAAATACCTCGCCATTGAGAAAAACATAAATGTGGAACACGATTAGACGTAGGGCAGAACAGGAATATAGTGTACGTTTGAAAAATATCCTCAAATCTGAACTAACCCTTAAAAACAAAATTACGGCTATAAACCAGCTTGCAATAGCTGTGATATCGTATTGTTTCGGCATTGTAGACTGACCTCAATATAACATAAACAGGCTCGATACAAAGACCAGGAAACGACTATCCCTACATAAGGTAACATAGCGAAACCAATGCATGAACAGGATATACCTATCACGAAAAAAGGGGGCTTAGGCCTGAATTCAATCATAAATATCAAGCCACTATAGTAAGCATGGGCCAATATATTAAAAGTTCAACGGACATGACAATGGAAATGGTGAAAGGCCATTATGATAACCTTTTTCAACAAACCTCAATCACAAAGCTTGCTGAAAACTTTGAAAGATTCATACCGCAGAACACTCTCGACGTACATGATTAACCAGCGACACAGATTGCAAGGATAAAAAGAGAAAATACACCGAAATGGAGATAGAGGTAAGAAAAGAAGGAGGAAACAAAATAAGAGAGCAGGAAAATTCCTAGAGGAGCTCAACCAGAAGTACATAGATAAAGATGCTTCACTGCAATGGCTCAAGAGTGGGAGACTTCCATTTGATGAGGAAAGACTCATCGTAGCCGGGCAACATTAGGGCTTACTTACAACGGCATTTAAAAAATCGCTTGCCTAAAAACAAATGGCCAGTGTAGGTTTTGCCACTCCGCTATTGAAAGCCCAAGCAATTTAATGTCAGCATGCCCAATCTTATTGGAAGATAGCCTTTACACTGCCCATCACAACAAAGTGTGTAAGTACCTACATTTGAAGATCTGTGGAGAGATGCAGCTTGACAGATCGCCGAACATCTGGGTACATGAACCACCACCAATATCATCAAACAGAAATGTGACCGTGTTCTATGACAAAGCCATACAGACGGGCAGATACATAAAGGACAAGGCCATCAAACCAGATATTGTAATATGGAACAAGCCCAAAAGGATGTCACCGTCCCAAATGATTTTGGCCTCAAAAGAGCTGAACGAGAAAAGATAAAAAATATCAGGACCTAAAAAATTTGTTGTGAGAGTAAAAAAAAACAAACAAAAACGAAAAGCCATATTCTTGTAAACAATGTAAAAATTATTTTCCCCCAAAATCAATTTAGTTAAACATATGAAAACATATTGGTGAAAGAGAGAACTTGAATGCTTACTAGACACTGTCCTCGAGTGTCTAAGGTCTCTCTGTACAGGGGTTTGTCAGAACAACCTGGCATGAGGATACTTTTTCCATAGAAGTAAACCCTGGCCAAATATTCAAAATCACATAGTATTCGCTGCCAAAATAAGATCTCCTCACTATGGCTTATCCACATTAGCTTTTACGAGGAATGGTGCACCTTCTCCAAGTGATGTTACCCCAAGTAATAGCACGAAGCTGGATACTCCACCAGACAAGATAAATTCTTGTCCTAGAATCCAGTAAGACCAAGAGAACAAAATAAAAGATATACTACAACATATGAAAACGGTTAATTGGGGAGAGGAAAATTATGTTCTCAACTTCTTTACTAACTAAGTGTTTGAGAGATAAATAACTTTAATGGAACATTCGAATGTCTATGTATCTCATATAGAGTTCAATGTTAGCCGCAAATTGTGGCCCTTTGATTTCTGAGAACTTCGACTGAAGTAAAATAAAACAAAAAAGCGAAAAGCCATATTCTTGTGAAATGTTTTGACATTCTTTTTTACACATATGAAAACACACACTGGCGAAGGAGAGAATGGGAAAGCCTACTAGATACAGACCTCGTGTATCTTCGGTCTCTCTGTAAAGTGGTTTATTAGTGTATCTTTGAGTGTCCCTGAAAAGGGACATGGATTGATACACAAATATGAGGATGCTTCTTTCAGGAAGTAAACCCCAACCAAATGTTCCCAAAAATATATGAACAAGAAAATAATATATAAACACTGGCAGGACGACGCTCAGGATAAAAAGGTCCCCTCATCATGGGTACGCACTGGGCCATACGTGGAAAATAACAGTGTAACGTTTCCTAGTGATACTGCTACAGGTAGCAACACTATGCTCGAGAATCCACCAGACCAGAGAAATTCTGATCCTGGACTCCGGCAAAACCAAGCAAAGACCACAATAAAACGCAATCATAAAACAGTGAATTGGTCGATTGTGGTAAAGAAAAAATTCTTCACTGTTTCAAATACTCAAGATTTTAAAAATGGGGTTGGTGCAAGGACAAAATATTCGAGGGCCAAATAAAAAAAAACGGATCTACCAAGAGAAAAACTGGAGGCAACAACAACCAAAAAATTACTCTCTATAGTCTCACAAATTGATAAATATATACATCCACATGATATTTATGAGATAAAGGAGAGAGCCATAAAAGTAGCTGAAACTGACTTCAGTTCCCAAAAATACCAGGAAAATGGTGAAAGACAATCATAATCATCTTTCTCAACAAACCTCAATCACAAAGCTTGCCGAAAACTTTGGAGAAGTCATATAGGAGAACACAATCGATGTACACGATAAACCACCGACACAGATTGCAAGAATAAAAAGGAAAAATACACAGAAATAGATATAGACAAGAAAACAAGGACGGAAACAAAATAAGCAGTACATAAACCAGCAGTACACCGACAAAGATGCTTCACTTAAATTGCTCAAGTGGGAGACTTTCATGTGATGAGGAAAGACTTATTGTAGCTGGGCAAGATCAGGGCTTACTTACAAATGGATTAAAAAAAATGGCTGGCCTACAAACCAATGGCCAGTGTAGGTTTTGCCACTCAGCGATTGAAAGAGCAAGCCATTTAATGTCTGCATGCCCAATCTTATTGGCAGATGGCCATTATACTGCTCGTCACAACAAAGTATGCAAGTACCTCCATTGGAGATCAGTGGAGGGATGCAACTTGACAGATCCCTGAACATTTAGGAACATGAACCACCACCAATAACATCAAACAGAAATGTGACCGTGTTCTATGACAAAGACATACAGGCGGGCAGATACATAAAAGACAAGGCCATCAAACCAGATATTGTAATATGGAACAAGCCTGAAAAACTGCACTCATTGTCGATGTCACAGTCCTAAATGATTTCGGCCTTAAAGAGCTGAACGGGAAAAGATAAAAAAAAATATCAGGACCTAAAAAATGCTCTAAAAACGACATGGTCTCTGAAAGAAATAAACATTATACCGGTTGTGATAGGAGCAACTGAGTTAATAAAAAGAATCTTCATAAATACTTAGAAGCAATCCCTGGAAGACTAAGCTGTAACGAAATACAATTAGCAGCCATAAAGGGAACAGTATCTGAACTCTTCCGTTAACTATAAATGCTGCGTAATTAACGCTATTTGTGACTTGCTTTCTTTTGTGAATAAAACCTTTACAAAGGTATTCGGCTCTTCGTTTTTCACTACAATTTTATTCACAAATGAAAGCAAGTCACAAATAGCGTTAATTACGCAGCATTTATAGATGACGGAAGAGTTCATTCAAGGGATGACTTGCTTTCTTTTGTGAAAGAAATTGTAGTGAAAAACGAAGAGCCGAATACTTTTGTAAAGGTTTTATTCACAAAAGAAATGGACCGAGTACTTCCTCCCGAACGATTTGACACCGAGTCCACAGCCTTCAATGCAGAAAAAAGTACAAACACTGGAAACTCACGTTTATGAATTACTTACATACGGTTAACGGCACTGAAGAAACTGGAAACACCCAAACTGACTACTATGCTTTGATAAATAGCATATCGGCTGATGTATACGAAATAATCAGTGACACAAGCGACTATGCATCTGCCATGAGAGCTCTGGACGCGGCATACATCAGGCCTACTAATATCGTTTACAACCGACACCAACTTATTACCATGAAACAACAACCAGCGCAAACAGTGGATTCTTTCAGGCTACAGTTGAAAAACCTCGCTAAGACATGCAACTTCCAAGTCGTGAGTGCTGAAACAAATAAAAGCCAGTATATGCGGGAGGCTTTTATTAGCGGTATCTCCTCCTCCTCAATTCGGCAACGACTTCTTGAGAAATCCTCGCTAACTTTTCGGGAAGCATACGAGATGGCAAGACCTCTGGGACAAGCAGAAAAACACTATGCGTGTTACAACCAGGAGAGTGTGATTTCTGCGCCAATAATCGCTTCAGGAGAAAATACGAGTCTGACTGCAACACAAAAAAAAAAAAACGAGGCCGAAGGAAATTTGTTTTTTCTGCGGGAATTCTCGTCATCCGCGTCGCCTTTGTCCAGCACGGGACTCGAACTGCAATAAGTGTTCGAAAAAAGGACACTGGGCCAGAGTCTGAAAATCTTCCGTGTCAGCGGTGTTAAATGAAGACACTGATTTCCCGAGTCTCGCATGACTAGGAAGAAAAAAGAAATTACTTTTACTAAGTGTAAAATAAATAGATTCACTGTCAATGCCATGATAGATTCTGGTAGTGTGGGGACTTTCATTAACGACAATATTTCAAAAAAAAAATCAACTCGAAATTATTCCCAAACACAAAGAAATATCATTAGCCGACCCTAAAATGCGTGCGAAAATTGTGGGAGAAACGTAAGTCGATATCTCTCTAAATAATAATGTACACTCTAACATAATAGTGGAGGTCATTAAAAATTTATTTGTCGACTTAATCATAGTAAAAGATATTCTCGGCAGATACAAGATGGTAACTTTCAAATTCGATGGACCGGAGGAAGAACTTATTATCGGAGCAGTCGCCAAGAATACCTTTTTACATCCATGAACATTTCTCCTCCCCCATTATTTTCTCATCTCTCTACGAAAACAACACCAATCAGCACCAAGTCACGTCGCCACACAATTGCTGATAGCAAATTTATAAAAGCAGAGACTGCGAAATTGTTGGAGGAAAATGTTATAGAACCCTCAATTTCACCTTGGCGAGCGCAAGTTCTAGTAACATCGAATGAAAACCGAAAAAAAAAGAATGGTGATTGATTATAGCGACACAATCAACAGATTTACTGAATTAGACGCTTATCCGATACCAAATATATCAAAGATGGTCGAGGAAATAGCCAAGTATAATGTTTTCACTACACTTGATCTTAAATCAGCATACCATCAAATCCCCATCAGTAATGAGGATCGTAAATTTACAGCATTCGAGGCGAATGGTAAATTATACCAGTTTACTCGCCTGCCGTTCGGGGTTACTAATGGAGTAAGCACCTTCCAAAGGACCATTGACGGCATTGTCAGCAAAGAGCAATTAGTAGATACTTTTGTCTATGTGGTTAATGTTACTATATGTGGAAAAACCCAAAAAGAGCATGACTATAATCTTCAAAGATTTTATGAGGTTGCTAAACAGTACAACATCACGCTTAATAAAAAAAAAAGCATCGTTTCAGTCTCAACAATAACATTACTTGGGTACACTATCAAAAACAACCAGATATCACCTGACTACGAACGTCTTAAACCTCTACTTGAGATGCCACCTCCTCTAAATCTAAAATCACAAAGACGGATTATTGGGATGTTCTCCTACTACAGCAAATGTATCCAGAATTTCTCAGAGAAAATATTAGCACTAAACCGCAATAGAGAATTCCCGTTATCTTCTGTGGCGTTGGACTCTTTTATAAGACTGAAAAACGACTTGAAAGATGCTATGTTGGTAACGGTTGATCCAGAAAAAGAATTTATAGTAGAAACAGCTGCTAGTAACAACTGTATTGCAGCTACCCTTAATCAAGAGAATCGTCCGGTTGCATTCGATTCCAGAACACTAAGCTCTAGTGAAAAGAAACATCACGCGGTAGAAAAAGAAGCAGCTGCTATTGTTGAAGCACTACGTAAGTGGCAACATTTTCTCCTTAGTAAACACTTTACTGTAATTACGGAGCAAAAAAGTATTAGCTTCATGTTTGATAATACCAGGAAATCAAAAATAAAAAATGACAAAATATGCCGTTGGCGCATTGAACTGTTACAATGTAAGTTTAGCATCGTCTACCGTCCTGGTAGAAAAATATTGTCGCTGATACGTTTTCCCGAATATCTGCTCTCACTTATTCCTTACAAAATCTTCGGGATCTACACTGTAAATTATGCCATCCAGGCATTACCCGACTCTTCCATTTTTGCAAAGAAAGAAACTTTCCTTACTCCCTCGATCAAATAAAAGGAGTAACTAATTCGTGCTCGTCTTGCCAGTATTTAAACCCAAATTCTTCACCGGTAACAAGGGAACTCTCATAAAAGCAATAGTACCATTTCAGCGATTAAACATGGATTTCAAGGGACCACTGCCTACGTCCACACATGGTAACAAATACCTACTTATGATAATTGACGAATACTCGCGTTTTCCTTTTGCAGTTCCGTGTAAAGATATGACAAGCTCAACGATCACACAATGCCTGAATCAACTATTTGCGATATTTGGTATGCCGATATGATTCACACAGATAGAGCGACTGATTTTCTGTCGGAAGAAACGACCAATTACTTACATGGGAAAGGCATTGTGACTTCGAAAACGGGTAGATATCACCCGGAAGGCAATGGTCAAATTGAGAAACTAAACGGCACACTATGGAAGGCCATACAAGTAACCTTACATTCTCGTAAAATGAGACTATCCTGTTGGGAAAATATTCTACCTGATGCTCTACATTCTATTCGATCATTGCTCTCCACAGCTACAAATGCGACCACTCATGATAGACATTTTAAGTACAGCAGTAAATCCACTTCTGGTACTTCTATTCCCCTGTGGGCAAAACCAGTCCAAGTATACGTCAGAGATCATATTCGGTCGAGTAAAAATGACCCCCCGGTTACACCTGCGACGTTACTGGAGATCAACCCTCATTATGCCCAAGTACGACTACCTTCAGGCATCGAAACTACCGTCAACGTCAGAGATTTGGCTCCCAACACAATTAATGGGGACAACACGTTAGAGAATGGTTGCATGCCACCTGTGAGTAAGCCAGGGAGTGAAAACGAATGTATACAATATCCTGAACATATAGAAGAAAACATCCGTGGGGAACCAGTTGAGAGCGAAATGCCAACCGAGCCGCTGCGTAGATCTGGCAGAATACGGAAATTTCCTGAGAAATACAAGGACTTCATTATTAAGTAAGGCACGAAAAAAAAAGTTTAAATTATAGGCAAAAAAAAAAGTTAGAGAAAAAAAATAATGAAAATAAATAAATAAATAAAATAATAACGAAAAAAAAAAAACTTGAAGGGGAAAGTGTAATATCCCTAACCCCTCATCCCTTGAATGAACTCTTCCGTTAACTATAAATGCTGCGTAATTAATTAACGCTATTTGTGACTTGCTTTCTTTTGTGAATAAAACCTTTACAAAGGTATCCGGCTCTTCGTTTTTCACTACAAATATACTCTATATTTAATCGGAAAACAATTCGACACACATAAGTAATGAACGAATATTTTTTACACGAGGAACGAAATAATGATTACACCGTTTACAACCCATTAACTCATTATTCTTTAGCAGTTGATTTTCTCTTTAAATAATTTCACGTTTAAATCGTGTTTTTCCTCTTTTAATTTTGATCCTTTTATATTTTCATATATTTTATTTCTAAATGAACTGAATACACAACAACAAAAGTTGTATAAATTTACTAAAGAAATCATAATAAACAATTTTTTGGAAGACAAAAAAAGAAAAAAAAAAAAAAAAAACGAATTCATCGCATTTTTTTTGCGTATCGAATTCCTGCAGAGAAAAAGTAAGTTTCTTTTTTTTTTCTTTTTCTTTGTTTACATTTAAAAACAACGATAAAATTATTGATAACAGATTAACAAAAGTATATATTCTATAATAAAAAAAAATAATCTCGTAACAATATATTGTTCAATGTGACGTTTAGATATTTTTTTAAAAATTGCTTTTTTGATTTTGATTCTTTTATATTTTCATATATTTTTATTTCTTAATGATTTCGACACAAAACAAAAGTTGTATTAATTTACTAAAGAAATCCTAACAAACAAAACAAATTTTCTGTTTTGAACACAAAAGGAAAAAAAAAAAAAAAAAACGAATTCATCGCATTTTTTTTTTTCGTATCCAATTCCGGCAGAGAAAAAGTAATTTTCTTTTTTTTTTTTTTTTTTTTTTTTACATTTTTACATTAAAAAAATCTCGTAACAATATATGGTATTGGTACTCTTGGATAATTTGATCCGAATTCTCGTGAATTCCCGTCAAGCATAGATCGGGTGAGACCGGCAATCATCGGTGTCAGCCGCCAGCGTTGTTCAAATGTTGAAACGCTAACTCGACTTTTGATTTTATTTATTTAATTTTTTTTTTTCTGTAATGTTTTTAGTAATTTTTAAGGTGATATTAAGAGGGCGGGGTGACTTTTATTTTCTGATTAGTTACTTATTTATTTATTTTTTTAATTGAATTTTTTGGAGTTTGATTAGCCAAAGCAAAAGCGCTATCTAAATAGAAGCAGACGACATTCGAATTGGAAGAAAGCGACTAAACCAAAAAAAAAAAAAAAAAAGCTGACAACTATATTTTCAAACTCGCCAAACAGAAAAATGAAAGGCAATAAAATAAATCTATACATGTTAGAAAACGAAATAAAAACATCGATGCAGACAATCTCATATTGTCAGGAGAAGAAATTGCTGCCCCCCCCCATGAGGTGCATTTACGCAAATGTTTACTTTAAAAAAGATCTTGTGTAAAGGATGGTTTCTCCTGGAGATGTACAAATGGACAGTGCCACCAAAAGAATTTGACTGAACAACAAGTCTTGAAAAAAAAATAAAAATAAAAATACGGTTACAAAAACAAAACAACAAAAAAAAACTGTATTTACACCTAGCAATTAGATGGTTAAAAAAAATCTTTTCTTGGAGAAAAACAAACCAAACAATTTTCTGTTGATAAATATTTTGCAAAAAAAAAAAAAAAATAAATACTAAAATGAAATAAACATATTTTCATTTTTCAAGGTAGTTTTTTTTTTTTTGCATTTGTATTTTCCCCAATTTGTTTGTTTTTTATCAGTAGTCTGCGTTTGCTATGACGCTCGACTGACACCAATAATTGCCAGACTCACCCGATCCAGGCTTGACGGGAATTCACGAGAATTCGGGTTAAATTATGCAAGAGTGCCCAATATATTGCTCCATGTGACGTTTAGATATTTTTTAAAAAATTGCTTATCTGGAAGTAATATTTGTATGATTTCTGAAAAATCATAATGTAATTCGAAGTTTGTCGAATTGTTAAACAACTGAAGAACATTTTTCGGATTTAATTGTTATTTTTTATCTTTTTACTGTAATTTATGTTGCTGTTAAAGTCTATTTGGATTTTTATGTTTTACAATATTTTAGTTTTTATGATGGTGGTCTAATTCTTTTATAAAATTTACATCAAATGATCACCCATATATGGGCCATTACAAATTAGCAGAAACTTGATGTAGAAAAAAATATTCGTAAATCTTTAGTGTAGAAGTCTGTTTAAACGTGATTTTTATAATGGTATCAATTTTATTGTTAGAGAGACGGACTGATCATTTGTTTTCTTATTATTTTTATATTCTAAACTACTTCTATAACAGCACGCATATAATTAGTTTGGGTATAATTGCATCGTTATGCAAGAAGTACAAATATTAGCTAAGAGTGTATTCAGTAGTCAATGGTAAATTGTGAAAATCAGTTTCTTGTGTTTTTCAGATTTTTCGAGATTGTTAATCTTTTTTCTTTTTACAATTATTTATTATGTCGCTAGAAAAATTCCATTTGGATTTTTATATTTTACAATATTTTAATTTTTATGATGGAATCTAATTCTTTTATAACGTTTACATCAAATGAACACCCATTTATGGGCCATTACAAATTAGCAGAAACTAAATGTAGAAAAATATTGGTAGTGGTCATGAGAAGCATGTTCAGAGGCACACAAGAAGAATTGTGTGCCAGTCTATGAGTTGGGCCTACTTGTGACGAAAAGTGAACCCGGAACTTTTGATTGCAAATCAAAAGTCTACCAATGAGCTACAGCCATCCTACCCACATTGCCCAACAGCTATAAAAACAAGCTGATAAGTCATTCAGGGTCAGTTAAAAAAAATTGCTCTGGTAACGTGTAATATATTACTGCATTTTTTATCATGTCGTGTTATTTTGACAGTATTTTTCAGAATCAGGTAGTGCCCATCAACAGTGTTGTTCGGAATTATCTCATGTATACGGTGTTGTTTGTAATCCTATCGTATGAATTCAACAGTGTTGTTTGGAACTGTGTAAAGTCAAAGGTATCGTTGGGCGAATGCAGATAGTCAATAGTGGAGTGGTTGAAGAAAGCTGAACTGATATGTCAGGTGAGTGGGGTGAAGCACATTGAACTTAGCAAAAAGTGTCAATAAGGCTTATATTAGATGTGTTTATGCATTTTATTCAAATTTTGTACTATTATTTTCATTTTTTGTTTATAAGCTATTATCTGGACTGCAAAACCGCCATCTCGTTTCAACCTATTTTTCTTGTACTAACGTAAAATTCCAAACAAGGCACAGTGCCTCTTTAATGTAGGGGGCTATTATCATGGATATAAGTTGCAGTGATACTGTGTACGGAATTGAGCAGCAATATGCCTGTTCACATTACACTTGAACTTCTGCATGTCAGTAAAGTTGGGGAAGCAGGAATCTGGAAAGGAATTCCAGAGCCTAGCAGTTCTGAGGAATAAACTAATAGAGTAGAAGGCTTTCTTACATCTAAGGATCTCTAGGGGTTGAATTTTGCTACTAGTCAGGTTTGCTGGGGGTATTTATGTCCAGGGGGCACAAGAACTTGTAGTTCTTCACAGCATCCATCATTAAAATACTTGTAAAAAAGGCAGAGGGATGCAACATATCGTCAGTGGGACAGAGGTTGCAGCTTAGAAAACAGGTTGGCGACTCTCTTTTGATCTTAGTAGCAGATGAACCAACTCAAATGTGACAACAATACTTCATACATGGGGGAATGGTGGACTTTTAGAGGTAGACAATACTTTCAGGTGTAAGTAACTTTCTAGCATGGTAAAGAGAGCCCACCTTCACAGCAGCCATGTATCGATGTATCTGTTCCAACTCATGTTCCCTGTGAACGTTAAGCTGAGGTGTTTGAAAGAAGTTTTTTTAAGAAATGTATCTATAGCAACAGCTATTTGTGGTTGAGATGGTCTTTTGTAGTTATTGAAGGAAACAAGCTTATACTTAGAAGTTTAGAAGGTGAGCTGCCATTTTTGCCCCCATTCCACTACAGGTTGGAGGTCTTCTTTTGTGTTTCTGCTATTGCCTTAGATATGTGTTCATTCTTTTCTGTCGTGTCTGTTATAGAGCATGGTGTCCTCAGCAAATATACACATCTTAGAGACAATTTTACCAATTTCCTAATGAACCGCCCCCTTAAGTAAACAATTCATCAAATCTCCACACTAACGTACTGTACTTTCAATAACCCTTATCCCTGAGTGGCTTCCGGGCCCTGATAAGTGGTGACCACCGCGTAAAAAAAGATGTCATTTATGAATATTAGGCAGAATTAGGTCCAAAGATCGACCCCTGAGGTACACCGGCATTTATATCATATATGTTTAAGATGTGGGACCATCTAAAACATATAGGATTCTTCTCTTATTTAAGAAGGATTTAATTATGTAAAGTATTCGTCCAGTCATACCGTATGATATGATTTTTTTTAGAAAACCATTGTGACATACCCCGTTAGATATATCTAGAGCTACTGCCTTACCCTATCTTGCTTTGTCTAGTGTATGGTATATACGTTTAGAAATTACAGTTAATGTATTTGCAGTAGAACGGGCTTGCCTTATTTTATTAGTCAAGCTTTAGTCCACCACCTTATGGTTGCTAAACTTATGACCGATTAATAATAATTAAGAAATATATAAGAAAAACATAACATTTACAAATGTTTACATAAAAATTATAGAATTTTACTGTAGATGATCCAACTAAATAAGTAATTTTTGAATAATAATTAAGCTTCTAACAATATGTCCATATTCTTGGTAATTTTTCATAATCGTACATCAATTATATGTATATGTTGTGGAAAACAGAAACATCTGTATGTGATAAAAACTTTGTTGATGAACCTATGTACATGTTCTGTTATTTTAGAAATAATTAACGTGACAATAAGCTTTATATATATATATATATATATATATATATATAAGCTTGTCATGTTAACTATTCCTAAAATAACAGAACATGCATATATATATATATATAAGCTTGTCATGTTAACTGCCTAAAATAACAGGACATGTATATATATATATATATATATATATATATATATATATATACATGTCAGTTCATGATAATATTCTTTATATAAATTAGATAATGTATATATATATATATATATATATATATATATATATACATCATCTAATTTATATAAAGAATATTATCATGAACTTACTGTTTTCGTATAAGACCGGGAACCTTTAATTGTCTATGTCTTTTAAGACTTAAACAGTAAATTCATTGTAGCGACTTATCATAATTTTACTTAAATACCAACAAATGACTTCGTTTTTACTTTTGACATTTTTGATCCTAAAAAAAAGTTATATATTTAATTTCATTTCTTCGTGTCCTGATTGACACGTCCAATATTACTTATATACTTCTGTATAAAAAAGCAGTGAGCATAAACATATAAAGGTATAAAATAGATAGAATGATATCATCCATGAAAAATGCATTACTAATTGAAATAAAAACATTAAATAAATACTCATCAATAATCATTTTCCTAATTACATTGTTGATGAACAAATAAAACGAATGCTACAATCCCTTGAAAACTCTAATAATAATACTAGCTTACACTGCAATGCAAACTCCATTAATATATTTTATCAAAATCAAATGACACATAACTTCACATAGCATACATAGATAGTGGACGCCTTTAGACAGTAATTCTAAAATTAAATTTATTATCTACTACAAGATGTTTAGAACACAAAACCTTGTGGTTAGAAACAACTCCTCACCGACTATAAAAATGTTGGAACAAACCAATGTAGTGTGTACATTACAAATGGTATATGTAACTTCGATAATAATACATTGGGCATACAGTGACAACGTTGTCCCGGCGAATAACCATGCAGCTAAGTAATACTAGTGTTATATATAAAAATGTTTATAAAAGAACATAACTGTTCTCCTCCAATCTTAGAAAGGTCCTCATTGACAACATAAAAATTATACAACATGAAAATAATATTAAAAAATAAACATTCTTGAAGCGTCATTTATTAGAACCCTTCAACCCACTATAAATGATATTGCCTTCGAGAAAAGCAGTGACGTTCTAAAATGTCTTGCGTAGTTCGTATTGGACAGACACGTATCTGCCGAGTTAAATACTCGAATTTTTAATCGACCTATATTTTTGAATAACTTACATTGACTATATATTTCAACCGCTCATTGTCTCACGCTGTTTACTGTATATTTTACTTTTTACTTGTATTCTCATTTTCACACCTTCGTACTTTGACTTCAACACCTGATGATAATTCGTAGACGAATCGAAAGCGCTCGTAACAGCAACACTTATGGAACTTTTATTAATATTTTTTACTTTGATACAAAAAAGATTATACGGAAAATCGAAAACTTAAAAAAAAGAACCATAAAGCAAAGAGTCTCCGTTGCATTCAATATTTGCTTGAATGAAAAAATGCCGCCTAAATATACCAATATATATATATATATATATTTAGATAGGCATCACCACATTATCAAGGCCAAGAGGCCACTCAAGGATAAGGGTTAAAAGTGTACAGTAGAAATTGGACATTATAGTAATCATTAGTAATGAAAATTTTGTAAAGTTGATAACTTATATCGAATGGCTCATCAAGAACTTATTTACGTTAGACTTGAAGACAACCATATTGTAGTCAGCCGGAAAGCAGGAAAACAGAAGACAATTCCACAGGCGTGGAGTTCAAAGAAAAAAACTTTGTTCATGGAATCTACGTTTAGGTTTAGGCACAGATAAAGAGTGTGGGGAATTATTGATAGTGTTTACAGCTAGACGAGTGTTTCTTGTGAAAGTTTGGCGAGGGGGGGCCATAGATTGAAGCTCATTCGAACACTTTCCATGAAAATAACGATACATCAGAGACAAACTCGCAACATCTCTTCTGTGAGATAAAGGTTGCAAGGAAGAGAAAAGGACATCTCCTACGAGGCTACGAAGTCTATTTTGAACTCTATCAAGGCAGACCAAGTCCTTTCTAGCAGCTCCTGCCCAGATGTGGCAACAGTATTCCATCCTTGGACGTACCTGGCTCTTATGTAGATAGAGAATAGCATCAGCAGTGAGATATCTACCGGATCGATAGAAAGATCCCACCATTTTTCCAGCGGCCTTGGCAACAGATTTGATGTACGTGTTCCATTTAAGATCAGGAGTAATGGTCAAGCCAAGAAGTTTGTCAAAACTTGAGGCTTCCTGAAGACGAGAGCCATTCATTTCAATTGATGTCAGATGTGGATCAGAATGTTGATGATGTAAAGAGAGAAGCTTGGTTTTAGATGCATTAAAAGTAACCAGCCATTCTTTACCCCATTGTACTACGTGCTCAAGATCAGAGGAGAGATAATTGGAGAGAACTTGGTCGTTTACTGTCTTAGATGTGCTACCATAAATGGTAGTGTCGTCAGCATAGATGTATACAAATGATGTAAGGATGTGATTTGGAAGATCATTAATGTAGATCAGGAAAAGAGTTGGGCCCAGGATGGACCTCTGACGGACACCGGCATTAATACTGTGAGCTTCTGATTTTTGCCCCTCAACTACTACTCTTATGAGCCTATCAGAAAGAAATGATTTAATAATTGAGAAGACATTTCCAGCAATACCATAGCTAGAGATCTTATGAAGTAAACCTTTATGCCATACCCTATCAAAGGCCTTTGATATGTCAAGAGCAATTGCCCTAGAAAGGTTGCCTCCGTCGAGAGATTTGCTAATCCTATGAGATATAACTGTAAGCACATCTGCTGTAGATCTAGCAGAACGGAAACCATATTGAGTGTCACTAAGAAGGTTATTTTTGTTGAGATGGTTGATTACTTCTGTATTAAACACAGATTCCAGCAACTTACTCATGACGCACAGGAGACTTATTGGCCTGTACTGAGAGGGTGATGAGCGATCACCTGAATTCTTAAATACAGGGCATACTGATGAAATTTTCCAGGGAGATGGGAAGCTATTCTCCTTAAGACAACGTTTAAACAGTTTTGTAAGTATGGGCGCTAGTTCAGGTTGAAGTATTTTGAGTACTATAATTGGAATACCGTCAGGGCCAGTTGCTTTACTGGAATCAAGGTTTTTATTTGCTTGGCAACATCACGTACAGATATACGTATATCACATAGCGTGTTTTCTGATACGGGAGGAAATATTGGGGGTTGGCAGCCTTGATCGCAAAGGGTAGAATTAGCTGCGAAGTTCTTGACAAAGAGTTTGGCTTTGTCTGATGCTGACGAGATTACCTCAGGTCCATTGATAATAGTTGGGCTGGAGCACACGCTTCTGTTCATGATTTTGTTTGCTATTTGCCAAAACTGGTGGGAACCAAGCCGCTGCTCAGCTACTTTGGACTTAACAGATTGAGCATACAACTCTCTTGCATTCTTTATTACTTTCTTACAATGGTTGCTGGCAGTCCTGAAAGCGGCTTTAGTTTTCATACATCTATTACGTTGGAAACAGTGGAAAAAGTGATTTTTGCGCGCAATGGCAGCAGCACATTCTGGAGAGAACCATGGCTGGCTGTAAGGTTTTTGCTGAAACTTTTTCGAGGGTATGAAACGGTCAATACCTACAATTAACCATTCCGTCAGGTCTATTACTATAGAGGACACATCCTTTTTAAACATTGAATGCAGAGGTAGATCAGATATAAATGTACGGAAGCTATCCCAGTCAGCCTTAGTGTATCGTTATACTGTACGATGGAGAGGTACGTCTGAGGACTTATTACTTTTCATTTTTATCTTAATTGATACAACAGAGTGGTCGGAAGAGCCAAGAGGCGACAGAGCAGAAACTGAACATAGTTCAGGGCAAGTTGTGAGAAAAAGGTCTAGTAGGCTCGCATACTGGCCATCATTGTCGGGCACACGGGTGGGTTCCTGAACAATCTGAGTGAGGTCATAGGCAATGGAGAAATCATGACAGAACCTTCCCTCATCATCGGTCTTGTTAGAGTGGGTCAACCATTCGACGTTGTGAACATTGAAGTCACCACATACGTGAATGTTAGCTGAAGGATAAGCAGATAAGACAATTTTCTTAGATATGCTTTGAAAGATAGTAACTCCGCTGTTATGGGGGCGATAGAGAGTAAATATAAATGCCGTAGTGTGAGCTAAAGCAACCCGGAAGCACATATAGGGTAAGTTAGGATCTTCCCGGGAGATGTCCCTACCACATGGAAAGTTATCCCTAATATAGGCACAAATTCCATGCCCATGGCGATCTTGGGGGTCAGATTTAGAAGTTAAGTTAGAGTATCCTTTAATTGCGAACTCTTCTAGGGAAATAGCCTGTCCAATACCAGTTTCACTTAAAAATAAAAGGTCTGGTTTAGTCTCCTGTAATTGGGTTTCAACCTCTGGAAGGTTAGAACGTAAACCCCTGATGTTGGAGAAGGAGACATGGTAGTAGGGGTCTACGTTGGAAGTTGGAGAACCGGGTTTAATCGTGTATTTTTTCTTGAAACTTGTCATGATGAATTTTTGGAATTTGTGGACTAGGTCGTCAGATTTACTTAGAGAAGGACAGAGAGGGGAAACTAAGAGAGAAAAAGAAACGAAGAATTTTTTTTAATTTTTTTTTTATTTGTAGCTAATGAAAAGGTAAAGCCGTAACAATTACCCACTAGTATGGCATCGAGAGGCCCCACCAGAAGCTCCTGCATGGTCCAGAATCCATTCACCAAATGGCAATACAGCAGCTCCAGTACTTTGCACCTGCTGATAGGACGGCCTCCTTGGTGGTTAATCCAAGGTTCGGGTCCCTGACTATCAGGCGGATAACGTCAGCCCAGACAAAACGTTTACCTCCAGCACCCTTACTAGTGACATGGCTACAAGGATAGACATAGAAACAGAAATATATATATATATATATATATATATATATATATATATATATATATATATATATATATATATATATATATGTCTGTGTGTGTGTGTGTGTGAATGTTTGTTTTTCCCCACGAATAAAAAAATTATCTAATTTTCTCTAGAATATATCTTATTTCAAGGAAAATCTGTATCAACTGCTTTTTTGGGGGGTGAAAATATTCAGTTTTTTTTTCTCATTAATTTTTGGGATTAAATTAATTTAGATGTTGTGATTTAAATAAAATAATATTGAATGTAAATAGAAAAACTATTGACTTGTATTTCTTTTTACTTGGAACATTTTTTTCGTTGTTATAGACATGCAAATCAAACTAGTTTTATGTTTCAACATGTGCAGTTATTTGCCATTTTTGTGCAAAGGTTTTTTATTCAAGGTTGAAACTGTTTTCACAACTTCTTGCACAAACTTTTGTTTTTTCTGCTAAATCACTGAACCTGCAAAACCGTTTCCATTGATAAATAGCAATATATATATATATATATATATATATATATATATATATATATATATATATATATATATATATATATATACATTCATGGGGTGAACATGTAATATATATATATATATATAATGACATTCATTCAGGTTACTTGGGGATGGTAATTAATAAAAACTGAAGAAAAGGCTCGATACTGTTGTAGAGCAAATATGCGTTTTATTTTTTATTACCGTATCTTTCTGTTAAGTTACATTCTTGTTTCGGCTACTCGGTCGTTTTTTTTTGGGCCGTCTGTAGCGTCCTCAGACTTTTACAGAAATGTTCGCTATTTTGGAATGAAAGAGTGAATGGGGTCAGGGGGTGGTTGTGGGGAGGGCGGAAGAAAGAGAGAGAGAGGAAGGGAACAAGGGAGAAGGTGGGGGAGGGCGCTTGGTATGTCGATAATGTTTTAGTTTCGAGTCTTAGTGTTAAAGTTTTTAGCGTCTCGTTGGTGAGATGATTTCTTGGTAAGTATGTGTTGACCTGTTGGGTGTTCGCTTATGTTTGGAGGCGGGGAGATATGATTTGGTTTATTTATTTTTAGTTTTTATTTTGTTGTTAATTGTTTGGAGAGGGTTAGCTGATGGTCGTCGCCACGGGTACACAAATGGGCACATAAACACATATATAGTAAAAAGAAACGGCCACAGAACACATACATCCCCGCGCTGGTGTGCAAATACATGTACACATGTGCGCCTGCATCCATAGACACCCGCGTTGCTCTTGCTTACGTCAGATTTTCTTTAAGGTGCTAAGATTTGGTGCGCATGCGTAGGCATGGATGCGCACATACACAGATACACACATATACATATATACATATATATATATATATATATATATATATATATATATATATATATATATATATGCATCTCTATATATAGTTACAAGGTGGCCACCACTTATCATGGCCTAGAGGCCACTCGAGGATATGGGTTTTATATATATATATATATATTATGTGAGGGTGAGTGTGTATTAATGTTTCATCTTTTCCCACCAATATAAATGTACTTTATATTATTTTATCTAGAATACATTATCCTATAAGGAACATCTGTATCGACTGCTTCTTTGCCAGAAAATATTCGGTTATCTTCCTAGTCTCTGATGTTTTTTGCTCTAATCTAGGGTTGTGAGTTCAATCAAATAATACTGACAACATTAAACAGAATTCTGATATGTTAATGTAAATAACAAAAATATTAACCTTTATTTATTTCTGTTTACAGGTGTTCGTGCTTGAACGCATTTATTGGATGTTTTTTAAAATATTTTCTTAAAACATTATTATATGGAAAAGACTTGATGTACGTGGACGACAAATACAGAAATGTATGTGGCCTGTTTCTTTACAGTATGGAAAATCATAGCACTAGAAAGATCTCTAATCTGTACTAGTTAAGTAACTTCCCATGAAATAAAATTTGATGAGGAATATGAGAATGCATATAATGGAAAAGCCTCATTCTTGTGAACTGTGTGGATATTCCTCTCCTCTTAAATCAACATTAGTGAAACATATGAAAACTCACACCGGGGAAAAACCACATTCTTGTGAAGTTTGTGGATATTCTTTTTCTGTAAAATCAACATTAGTCACACATATGAGAACACACACTGGGGAAAAGCCATATTCTTGTGAAGTTTGTGGGTATTCCTGCTCTGGTAAATTATGTTTAATGACACATATTAGAACTCACACTGGGGAAAAGCCTTATTCTTGCGACGTATGTGCATATTCTTTTTCTCAAAAATCAACGTTAGTGACACATATGAGAACTCACACGGGGGAAAAACCACATTCTTGTGAAATGTGTGGATATTCTTGTTCTGATAAATCAAATTTAGTTAAACATTTACGAACTCATACTGGAGAAAAGCCATATTCTTGTAAAGTGTGTGGACATTCTTTTTCCCGAAAATCAATCTTAATTGTGCATATGAGAATTCACACTGGGGAAAGGTCACATTCTTGTGAAGTGTGTGGATATTCTGTTTCTAAAAAAGCAAATTTAGTGACACATATGAGAACTCACACAGGAGAAAAGCCGTATTCTTGCACAGAATGTAAATTTAAATGTTCCTGTAAATCAAGTTTATTGAGACATATGAAAACACACTATAAATAAAAGGCATATTTTTTTCCAAATAAACATATAATCATTTCCTAAGGATTCGCATTTATTTCTATCAGAACTTTTCAAAAGACAGTGAACACACCTGAAATTGACGAAACCATTGCAAATGACTTTTGAGAATAATATTGCATAGGGTATATTTATATTGAACAGAGACAGGGACATATATAATTATGGTGAGAGAGATAAGGGAGACATTTATGCATATACAGTTCTGTTCTGAGATGTTTAGGACTTCATATATATATACTGAGGGTGATAGAATAATTGATGCATAGAGAGGAGAGATACATATTCTTTAAAGTTCTTATTAGGATGTTTCACACATTACCTTTTGGTGTTGAAAGATGACACGACAACAGTTCTCAAAAACAAAAAGATGATGCTTTATTCATTGGACTGATCGAATGATGAGCTCGTCAGGAATTCACATTTGTTCTACATAGTTTAATCTTTCTATCGTTCGCTTCCAAACAGGAAGCTGACCACTTTGTTAACTGATTGACTCCTGATCTCTGCTGACTGGCAGACTCAGCTGTTTTGCCTCAACTACTCAACTGAACTCTGCGATCTGACATACTGTCTCCTATATTGAGAATCCCCTTTTTGCTATGACGTCAAAAGTGTGGTTCCAAAACGTGACCAACTCACGTGGCTAAGTACACGTTCCAAACACACTTGACAACAATGAATTCTCAGCTAACCTATTTTTAACCTAACCTATTTTTTAACACTGTATTTTTAATTTGTATTGTTCATTCGTTTCAGCTGACATTTTTAATATTCTGTTTCATAAAAGAATGACAATCAATTCTGTTTACCATATAAACAATATCCAACTATTTTATCATAGAATTTAACAATAGGCCTTTTTAACATTCTGATTTCTAACATTCTGTTTTTGAATCTTGCTTACAAGGTTTGAATCTCGACTTATCCTGCTCTCATTTTCATCTATCTAATGCTTTTCTTATTTACATGGGAAAGGGGCAGCCTTTCCTTGTGAGAATATAACACAATGTAATGAACTAAAGACTTGTTTAAAAACGACATATTCTCCGAATTATATAAACATTATACCAGCTGCACTAATATAAATCAAAAACAAATTCTTAGACACAATGCCTGGAAGAACAAACTTCTTCGAAAAGCAAATAGCAGCTATGAAAAAAAAAAACAAGAAAAAAAGAACAAAAGTCTATAAACTTTCACACTATGTTAATATTCCTTGTTCTTGTTCTAAAATATCACATTCACACTTTTTCTAATAAAGCAAATTTAGTGACACATATGAGAACTCACACTGGAGAAAAGCCATATTCTTGACATAGGAAAAACACTAAAAATAAAAGGCATATTTTTTTCTGGAGAAATGCCTTGAATGCCTACTAGACACTATCCTGGAGTGTGTAAGGTCTCTCTGTACAGGGGTTTGACAGAACAATCTGGCATAAGGGGAGAGAACTTGAATGCCTACTAGACACTATCCTCGAAGATATAAGGTCTCTCTGTACAGGGGGTTGTTAGAACAATCGGGTATGAGGATACTTTTCCATAGAAGTAAATCCCAACCAAATATTCAAAATCACATAGTATTTGCTGCCCAAATAAGATCTCACTATGGCTAACTCACATTAGCTTTTACGAGGAATGGTGCGCCTTCTCCAAGTGATGTTACCGAAAGTAATAGCACGAAGCTGGATACTCCACCAGACTAGATAAATTCTTGTTCTGGAATCCAGTAAGACCAAGAGACAAAAATGAAAGATATACTACAACGTATGAAAATGGTTAATTAGGAAGAGGAAGATTATGTTTTCAATTTCTTTACTAACTTAGTGTTTTAGAGATAAATAACTTAAATGGAACATTCGAATATCTATGTATCTCATATAGACTTCAAGTGTTAGCCCCAGGTTGTGGGCCCCTTGATTTCTGAGAACTTCGACTGAAGTAAAACAAAACAAAAAAAGAGAGAAGCCATATTCTTGTACAGAATGTGAATTTCCATGTTCTTGTAAATTAAGTTTATTGAGACATATGAAAAAAACACTATAAATAAAAGGCACATTTTTGCCAAATAACATATAGCCTTTTCCTAAGGATTCGCATTTATTTCTATCAGGACTTCTACAAAGACAGTATTAAAGTGAACACAAATGACGAAACTATTGCAAATGACTATTGAGAATATAACACATGATGAACAAAAGACTTGTTTAAAAACGACATATTCTCCGAATTATATAAACATTATACCAGCTGCACTGATATAAATCTAAAGAAATTCTCATACACAATCCCTGGAAGACCAAACGTTTTCGAAAAGCAAATAGCAGTTAATATTCCGTTTTTTTTAGTAAATAAATTGTGAAAATAAACAATTGACAAAATGATATTCTTGGGAATCATATCTGATAAAAATATCTGATAAAAATATCCAGTAAAATAAGTTTCACAGATATTCCAACAATTGCACATTTAGGGACGGTTAGAATCTTTTAAAATCTCTCGGTTCGAATGTGCGAGAAAGTGGTTTATATCTTTGGTTCGATCGGATGCCTCATCTCCAGCAAGAAACAAACGCTAAGAAAAATATAAAAAACAAGACGTTCAGTAGAAATTGAATATAACCTGCTTGAACAAAAATAAACCTGAAATGCGAGAATCTTGAATGTTAAATATAATATTCCATCAATTCTATCATAAATCCCTGCATAGACGACCTATCAAATTTTTGATTGAAAACGCTATCATCACTTCATAGCAATCATCACTACATAGAAAACATGGTGGTTGTTTCACGAATACTTTGATTTTCAAGAACTATGGTTGATAAAAGGTTTTATAAACATGATTTCACCATAACAGTAAGACACTATGTTTTAGCAAGTGCAGATGCATCTTCTGTCTAACTATAATATAGAAGCTTTTCACTGGTCTGAAACATGTCTGAACAGGATTTGTTTTGGCATCAAAAATGTATTAATTGATTACCAAAAGGCATATTATCACGTGTTTCTTACTACCATATATTGAATTATTAATCAGCTAATCAAAGAAACCTGTTTATGACAAAACACTTTGCTATAAAACAACATCAATTGAACAATAGTCAACACGCTAAAATATTTTTTTCAAATAGACAACTTATTTCCTATACTGTTTTTTTTTCAAATAGACAACTTATTTCTTATACTATTTTGCGTGACGATAAATCTACTAATCAATAAATGAGATTTTAACAATGTGTGCAAAAACCGCCAACATGACCAAAAAAACCCTGCTCTTTTAAAGACGTAGAAGAGGATGCCTTTTGCGTAACGATAAATCTGCTTATCAATAAAGAGGATGCCGCCCATAAATTCTTCAGAGTAAAACAAAATACAACGATTGGATGTTGAATGATAAAACATAATGATCAAAAGCGTAAATCAGCCTCAAATAATGAGATAACGTTCAATGAGAATATATCTATCGCCATTATAAAATTCTCGTATCGAAAATATCTCTTAAAATAAATGTCATCAACTGAAAGCTGTTGTTTCTTATGTATGTTTTATTATTGCTCACTTAAATATAAAATCATGAATTGCCTTCAAACAAAAACCTTAAAAATACTGCCTCTATATAATAGCATTTACCAATATACAATGTAATACTGATCTGTACTTCACATGGAGAGAAAGTAAGTTTCGCTTAAAACGCCATCGGATATAACTTAATATCATAACGAATCAAGTGATACAGAGGAACTCTTAATGATTTGCAATGATTTGAAAACAAAGTAAATGATCAAGAAAGAAACATGTTGCGGTAAAGGGGACTGTTCTAATAAGGACATATTTGAAATTATACAGAATCTTTGCAAGACAAAACTGTCGCTAAACTTTTTAGATAAACTATATATGTGTTTTTGCCTTTTTATCTAATAAATATTAGTTACCCACATAATTACACATTGAATAGAAATTCTATTATTAAAGCTGTGGTCTTGTTTATATTTTAGTTATTGTTAAGCAATTTGTTAATAATCGTATTTCGTTACTTGATATTTTCATCAATTTCGAATAAAGTTTACATATGAACCTCATTTAATATTGACATCAATCGTTTATTCCACACATTTTCTCAAACAATTATTTTTACAACAATTTAAATATGTGGCATAATCAATAACAGATATATTGCTCATATTTTGGAAATAAGGTAATCTTTGTCATGAATTTATACAGACTTAAAGCATAAACATTTTATGTGATTTAATATTTTTCTCAACAAATACCATGCAATCTGGTGGATCGATACATTTTTTACAGTCATTGCAATGTCGCCATTTTTACCATTGTCATTCTTATTAAATATTTCAAACGTATTGGAATGTTTTATTTTCTTTATTTTTCAATTAGTTTGGAAGCTATTTTCCGTTGAGTAAGGTTAACACATGAGTAATATTATTTTTCTTCTTTTATTCATCTGAACTTATTTATAATCATTTTTATGTAAATCAAGTGTTTATACGATTTTATTATATCTAACCTGGTAAAATAAACGATTAAACCATATTTTTTTAAAAAATTATATCAAGATTTTACCATTTTCTGATAATGAAAATAAAAGATGAGAATTTTATATCATTACATGACGAAAGCGTTTATTAAAAATTAGATCTAATTGATATTTTTAGAAATTTATAATGTATGTATGATCACATTAGAGTTGTAACACTAATTGGAATTTGAATATATTAAATTGAATTTACTTCTCTTATACGGATAAAGGCTTTCACATGTGTCAGAATCTTTGGGGAATATTTGACACTCTTAACACAAAACTGCGAATAAAATATACAAAACTCGTAATTTCTTTTTTTAAAGTGGTTTGTTTAATTTCTTTCTGGTATATACTTCCAAAATAAACTATCATTTTTTATAAATATAACAGAAATATTATTTTTTAAAAAAACAGTGTTTATAAAGTGCCTGCGTGCGTATGCAGCCATTTTTTAAAATGAATTGAATTTTACGAGTTAATTTTTTCCAATTGTTCAATTTAACAATCTATCAAAATGTTTACGATATTTGCAGGTATTTTTATATATTTTATACTCTTTCCAATAACAGATTATAATATTCTAGACAAACGTTTTCATTTTCATTCGTTTGTCTATTCAAATGAAAATAATTAATTTTCTTACCTCAGATTTATATATCACAAATTGAAGATAAAAGATTAATAACTAAAATAATCTAATTTTAAACAAGAATAGTTTTGTGCAAATTTACCTGTAAAGTCAAAAGTTTACAAGCTTTTTTTGAAGCCACGTTGATTTTTTTTCAGTGAAACCTCACATTTTTTAAATTTTATCCTGAAAAGATTGAATACATACTACAACCTATTCATTCAATGTTTTGTTAGATTAAAGACAAATCACTCCATAAAGAAGAAATAAAATATATTAAATAAAAACACTCATGTATTTCTTTAAGAGAATTTAAAAAAAAAATCGAAAATTGATCGAGTGGAATTTTTTAACGACAAAAATGATAAGTGAAATGTGATCATTTTTCAAATACGATTTCCCATATTTATTTACTTTTGTTTACAGCTAGCAATAGAAAGGGAGATTAATTCTGGCGCTTAAGGCCACCGAAGTTTTTAACGCGAATAAAAGGAGACATTTGTCTCTCTTTATTCCACTTCATGTCGCGGTATTTTTTAATCCTTGCTTTAAGGTGTATTTCATTTAAAAAGGACATGGAATATAAAATATAAATATGGATAAATTCTTAACAATGAATAACGATTAGTATTATTATAGGTAAGCGACTTTTTGGAATATATATATATATATATATATATATATATATATATATATATATATATATATATACTCGGGTTTTTTTATATTCAAAAGTAATGGACTAATGAATTCAACGAGGTTGTTAGATAGTGCTCAATAAAAAGAGGGAGGGGCAATTTAAATAAAGATAAAAGATTACAATGTAGAGAGAGTGATTGAGAAGAGAAAAAAAAGAAATAGAGAAAGAAATAGAGAAAGAAAAAATATATATATATATATAATATGGAGAACAAAAAAAAGATATAAATATACTCGGGTTTTTTTATATTCAAAAGTAATGGACTAATGAATTCAACGAGGTTGTTAGATAGTGCTCAATAAAAAGAGGGAGGGGCAATTTAAATAAAGATAAAAGATTACAATGTAGAGAGAGTGATTGAGAAGAGAAAAAAAAAGAAATAGAGAAAGAAATAGAGAAAGAAAATATATATATATATATATATAATATGGAGAACAAAAAAAAGATATAAATGGTTATTATAAAGAGAATAAGGACTAGAAGGGAAAGGAAAGAATGATGAGATCTAGTTAAAAAGAGAAAGAGAGAAAGTAAGAATTTGACAGTATAAAGAAAAAGAAAAAAAATCTGCGTGTCAACCAATTTATGAACAATTATACAATTCAGTAATGAAACATATTATTACAAATACAAACAGAAGATACAATCCCTCTTTACATTTTATTATTAAAGTTCTGTGTTTTAAGTTTTAAAGAGTTCCTACCTAAAATAAAAATCCATTATTCATTGAACTTTTGAATAGTCAAGTCGCTGCCTGATGATATCTGTTGTTTGATTGAAACAAGTGGCTATTTGTAGCAGCGGGATGTGAGCATGTTTATATAACAATAAACAAGTAATATATATATATATATATATATATATATATATTCGAAGTAATTTCAAATTCGTTGATTTTCTTGAAATATTTTTTTAAGAAAACCGATTAAAAAATCAAATATTTCATATTTTGCTATTATGTGTTATTTGCTCCTTTTATCGAAAAAAAAATTATAAGCTTCGAAAGATAGTAAGTCTAATTATTCAAGTTTTCATCACGCATTTTTAATGGCGATTTTCTGACACTGCTAGTGAGTAACTCCACCACAAGGGGGTCTCCTTGATTATAACAGAAATTGTCAAAGAGATATTTTCAACGAATTATGCAGGTGTAATGGAACGTGTTTGCACTTATGGGAAAAGTTTTTTTTACTGTTTTTTTTAACTACATTGACCAATGTGCATGGAGTGTGAATTCATTACATATGTGTCTTGTAGAACTACTTCTGCCTAATTTAGGGATGAGAAGAGAAAGTGTTTACTGATTTATGCATACATTTACCGATCTGTATCATGTAGAACTGCATTTGGGAATCAGCAGAGAAAGTTTTTATTAATCTTGTTACACATTTATCAATCTGTGTCGCGTAATACTACTTCTACCTTATTTGGGAATCAGCAGAAAAAAAACCCTAAATCAACGAAGAGAATGTGTCATTTTTCTCTTTCCTGATTCAAGAGTCAAACAGTTTTGTCTTAATATATCTGACAGAATTTTCTACTTTTTGTTTTCCTCACCTTGATTCTCCAACTTTTGTATACTTATATCGAACGGTAGAAAAGAATAACAATACTCTTTTTAAAAAAACTTTTTTATTCATTTCGTGCGACGGTTTTTATTATTTATGGACTTCCAACGCCTGCTATGGATTTAATCCCATTATATGCAACTCGATGTAATCTAATTTAATAATAGCATTATAAATTTAATGTAGGATTTTTCTGGTAGTAGGATTTCTTTGTATATAGAAAGGTATTCAACAGGGACTTCTTATTGTTGTGTAATTGATTGCGGTGTTGATAAACACTTTTGGTTTGTTCTGGTTGTGTATGGGGTTATATTTGGTTGTGTATGAGTAGGGATTTGGCGGACGTTAGTTTTGGTGGTGGATAGTGTTGATAGAACACTTTGATCATACGCTCGAGTTTAAAGCTAGTAAAATTTTACACTAAAACACGGATAATCCCGAAACCCTGAATAGTGGGTGTTAGTGATAAAAACCAGTTGGCTCTCCTCATGTGGCAGGCAAGTAAATAAGATTTTATAGAATTCGCACTAAAACAGATTGTATTCCAAGATACTGTTGGGATTTCCTTAGTTTTATGAATGTATAATATTATAAGATATGTTAACTGACAAAATAAAATAAGCAAAGTGAAGTAATGCAATCACTAAACCAAGATGTAATAAAAAGTTATTTAACTTGAAAAAAAAAGACTTGTAATTGAAAGTAGCGACGTCACAGCAATTGACTGTGAATTTATCACATATGAATTGATAATGCCTGAATTAACACATATCTTGACAGATCTGAACCATACCTTATTGCAAATAGGCTT
The DNA here is from genome assembly GCF_053919585.1 of Euprymna scolopes. Lineage (NCBI taxonomy): Eukaryota > Metazoa > Mollusca > Cephalopoda > Sepiida > Sepiolidae > Euprymna > Euprymna scolopes. Next base: position 174,995,591 of record NC_136527.1, read on the forward strand.
GCCTAGCTCTAATATGCAAATGTAATCCTTAATTAGGGAGAGTTATAATATAACTATAGCTAAAACGCCACGGCTAGTAGAGGCAGAAGATGCAACTTGCAAGCACTATGAAGCTATAGATATTTTAGTTGGAAATAGCAGTTTAAGTAAAATTCGAACATGGTCCATAGATCAACACAAACCGCGAACATATTCTACACTTTGATTGCTGGTCGGTGTGATATATGTCTTAGAGGACGGTTAATTAGAATGTTAAATCTGAAATCAAAAGTAAAATTAATCGTAAGTTTAACTATATCATGTTTAATTATCAGGAAGTCACAAAATTGTAAACAAACCATAAAATCATCATATTTTAATTACAGGAAGTCACAAGTTATAAACAAACCATAAAATCATCATGTTTTAATAACAGGAAGTCACAAGTTGTAACCAAACAAATGTATAATGCAGAAGGGAGTAACTCTTTACTTCTTTGGGAAAAGTTGCCTCCCTTTGTCCGTAGTCCTAAACTTAAAATTCTCGCGACTTCTCGTGAGATCAACGACCGGAAAGGAGACAGTGGAGGGAAAACGGAGTGACTCTGATAATGGCGAGATGAACATTATTCTCGTTCGTTCCAGTTATCATATTGGACGTCTAACTTTCATCTATTATGTTTGGATTGTAGTTACGTATGTGTGTGTGTGCATGTCTCAATAATAAACGTATATCGTTATGCAACAAGTGAGTTGCTTCTTATTTATTCATAAATATTACGGTCTTTCCTCATGAGCTGCAACATACCCACGTGAAGGCTGTACGATATGGCAATGAAGATTTGGAAATAAAATAAATAAAAACACTTTAAAAAATGTCTATCTCCGCAGAGGTTCTCAAACAAAAACACAATTGAATTTAATAACGACATTGACCAAAAAAATTCCAGTTGCAAGACACCAGGAATTCATCTAGTGTCGAGCTTTCCAACATTATTACAGAATTTTCTTATGATGCCAACAACGGCTGCACATTCAGCTGATTGTTCACATGATCAAAGGACACATTTGAACATTAATTTTCTAGAAAGGGTGACAACTGGAAAAAAGTTGGATGCAAAGGGAAACGAAAGGTTCGTATATATTATTTTACCCAAACTCTTGACTCTTACTGAGACTATCAGTATATGGACGGACATTTTTGAGGAACAACAGTCTCTATTCAATATTCGATATAACTGTTTCAAACTTTCAAAAAACCAATCCGATGATTTTTTCACTTATGCCGGACGTGTGAATCACGAGTGCGAGAGATTTCACCTCTAGACACTGACTAAGGACCAATTTAATGCAAAGTTGTGGTGTTTTATCGTAGAACGGAAGAAAAACCAAAACCTTTTTACTAGGTTTTATCGAACTAATTTCACAGCCAATAATAAACGTAAGAGCAAATAATAAACGTAAGAGCAAATAGTAAAGAGCAGGTAGCAGCAGTAAACGCAAGAGCTGTTATTAATTAAATGTTGAGGAAGAAAAAAAACTCAGCTCTTTTAAAAAGGAAAAGGAACGTGTGCAAAATCACGTGCCATAGAAACTTTTACTTTAACGGAAATATAACAATCTCCCCCCCTAGTAAGAGAGATTGCAAGGTGTAGATTTTTTTTTTCTTTTCGAAGTAGAAAGTTATCTTTTAAAGTGGCGATGTGTTTTATTTATAAGTCCAGTCGCTGGACTGGTTTGCGGATTCGGCTAGACCAGCGTGGAAGCAGGCCAATATTCGAAGGATTGGCCGGTCTCTGCGAATTCGCTATATTTTCTGTATTAGGTTAGGTGTATTGTCAATTGGATTTGTTTCAATCAAATGGGCCGGGTCTGCATTTGCAAGGTTGGGTCGAGTATTCTCAGCAGGAACCTGAGGTCCATCAGAGCACGGAAAACGAGCAAAATGTCTTAGCGCCGCTGAATCCTCCCGACCATCATTATGCCATATTCTCACATGCGTAGGGTTGGTCTCGAGGAGTTCCACTACCTCGACAATCGGGTCGTACTTGCTCCTGTTGCCAAACCGTTTCAATAGTAGCTCCCCAGGTTCGCAAAGCCAAACAGGTAAGGCAGTACCAGTAGAAGAGCGTCTTTCAAATTTGAACAATGGTTCGTGGGGAGTTGCATTCGTACTAGTGCATAGTAAGGAGCGAATAGAATTTAAAACATCAGGCAGAACGTCCTGTCAAGCACTAAGAAGTAGCTGTTTTGATTCCAGGGCCAATAATATTGAGTGCCAAATAACGTCGTTATAGCGCTCGCACTGACTGTTTTCTCTTGGGTTGTATGCAGTAGTGTTACTGCACCCAACCCCAAATCGCGTCAGGAAATTTCTGAACTCCTCCGATATGAAGGATGTTCCTCTATCAGAATGGATGAAAGCGGGGAGTCCAAAATAGAAAAAATGTTCGTCACGCATTTGATTGCAGTCTGCGAAGAACAATCACGGCAAGGGATTGCAAAGGGAAATCGATTGTACTCATCCACGATAGTAAATAGGTAACGACATCCTTTCGAAGATGCCGGGACAGGCCCTTGAAGTCTACGGAGAGGCTCTGGAAGGGAGCAGTAGCACGGATCAGTGTATTGTTAGTAGGGCTGAAGAATTGAGGCTTCATTTTTGCGCACGTTGTACACTCGGATATCACGCGCCGAACTTAATCAATTGAGTATGACATATTTTCTGATCGTATAAAGTGCCAAAAACGCTGTACACCAGGGTGTATTAATGAACTGTGTATGGCCCTTAACTCCTCCAAGGAAGAAGTAGCAGCACCTCACACTCTCGATAAAGCATCAGCAACAATGTTTTCACTTCCGCGACAGTGTTTTATATCATACGAGAATGGGAGAAGCTCCATTTTCCACCGAATGATTTTATCGTTTTTAATTTTTTCCTCGGTTAGCTGGCTTATACATAAAAGATACGGCTTGCTGGTCTGTTACGATAGTGAAGTGCTTCCCAGCAAGGAGGGTCCTCCATTTTCGGACACATTCAACTATCGCGTAAGCCTTTTTTTCAACTATGTGTAGTCGTACTTCCGATGGGTTTAATGGGCGGGAAAAGAACGCTACAGGCCTATCAGCCTGTAAGAAGGTGCCTCCGATAGCCTTTTCTGAAGCATCGGTTTCGATAGAAATTGGTAGTTCGCCGTCGATAACCTTTACAGATGATTCGGCGATGTCCTTCTTAAGTTTCTCGAAAGAATTCACAACTATAGGCGGTATGGGAAATTGTTTATTTTTAACCAGGTGACGAATTTTGTGTGAATACTTAAGTATCCATTTTGCTTAGTAAGAAAACATACCAAGGCACCTTTTTAACGAATTTAAATCCGAAGGAGGAGGCATTTTCAAAAGGGATTTCAACCGCTCAGTATCAGGTTGGATAGTTCCGTCACAGATTTGGTATTCAAGCAAATTGATAGAGCGAAACGAAAACTTTGATTTTACTCGGTTTATTTCGAGGTTGTATGTTGAGGCAGCCTTTAAGAAACGTTCTAAGTTAGCGTCATGCTCCTCTTGAGTTTTACCGCAAATGGTAATCTCATCAATGTAAGAAAAAGTTCTGAATAACTTATTTTCAGAAATAAAAGAATTTATAAATCGTTGAAAGGCAGAAACCCCATTAGTGACACCATGGGTATTCGTTTGAATTGATACAAACGATTTCCAGCTTGAAAAGCCATGTAGGGGCGATCTTCGGGGCAAATTTCAATTCGGTAGTAAGCCTTAGACAAATCAATCGTACTAAAAATATGATACTGGGCAATTTGGTTTACGTGATCCTCAATCCGAGGCAAAGGGTAAGCGTCAATTAGGGTGAAACGGTTAATAGCTTGGGAAAAATTAACCACCAGTTGTTTCTTTCTATTAGGCGACGAAGTTACGGCAATTTGAGCACGCCACGGTGAATAGCTGGTTTCAATGACGTCGTCCTCAATTAAGCAGGTGAAGAATTTCCTTTTCAATAAATCGGGCATTCTCCGCACGGTAGTTTTGAGATTTTGTAGCAATGGGTCTGCAATCAGGGGTCAGGTTTTGGAAGAATTTTACAGGGGCACAACTGATCTTGGTAAGCCCGCAGATTTTTAAGGCATCCTGAGATCCACCAAAAGAAATAGTAACGCCCTGGTGTAGTTTCAAAAACGGCACTCCGAGTATAATGTCCATACAGGAGTCAGGAAGCACAGTAAGGTCAATCTCTTTATATTCGCAACCATTGAAGAAAATGTTCTCGGTGCAATATTCAGACAGTTTAAAGGAAACGGCGGATGATGCCATAGAAATTACCGAGTTCCGTTTTAAAGTGGGAAGTCTCATTGTTTTAACAATGCGGACACTGATAAAATTATCAGAACTTCCGGTGTCTATAAGGGCAGTTAACGTTTTTGCTTTTTATTCCACAGTTTTGGTGATAGGAGGGCAACTATCAGCACCTTTAACGCAGGTCCCTATGATAGCAGAAGAAGAACGTGAAGGTGTTGTTAGACTAGAACGGCAAACTTTGGAAAAATACCCGAGTTTACCACAGCTTTGACATACCTTATCGCGGGCAGAGCAAAGGGGATGCGGTCATCCTTAAGGTGACGTCGCCCTCTTCAGTTATAGCACTTGCCGCGAACAGGAAGGACAGCAGAGAACTGTATAGAGTCATACCCCATTCGAGAATCAGTTGGAACAGAATTTCTAGAAATATAAGTGGCCTCCTCGGCAGAATCGATCAGCACATTTTTAGTTCCCGTAGTAGAAGTAACAGCGACTGCCCCAACCAGAGGCATAGGATTCCGCGCGAAAGTGAGCTTGTTTTAAAGCCCTAGCACATTGAGTAGCTTTTGTGAGAGTTAGAGTGTCTGTTTCAAGGAGCCTAGCACGTATCAATGAGGACCGGAAACCACAAATGAATGCATCAGTGATGCATTGCATCACGGACAAATTCATCCCTGTAAATGGTGGCCGTTACGTCTTTAAAACAACAATCACCGGCAAGTGGATTCAAGGCCTGAAGGTATTGGTCGACAGACTATCTTTCTTGTTGCAAACGCGTGGAAAGCAGATGTATAGTGTGAATAACGTTTGGAGACTTGTTGTAAACGCCTTTCAATAATTCCACGGCATGTTCAAAACCAGAGCAACCTTCGATAACGTCACCAACAGAGGGACCGATGTTTAAATAGAGAACTTCTAGCTTATCAAGGTTTAACAAAGCAATAGTTGATTAGTCGTAATTAAAGTTGCAGAACCAGAACCATAATTTCCAAAACTTGCTGGCCTCCATGAAGAAAATAAAAAATTAGTTCGGTAAATTGTGGTGTTTTATCATAGAACGGAAGACAGCAAAACCTCGGCAATCTCCAAAAATACCGTTAGGGCTTACAACATGGCCGCCAGAAGAGTCACGTGATCCGGTTGATCCAAAACATGAATCGCCGTATTACGAAACCGGAAAACGCAAATTTAAAGCAAACTTTGACAAACAAGCATAATAATTAAGTACAAAAACAGTTTTTCAATATCATAATAATAAATAATTTATTTAGAACGGTCATTTAATTTTTTGTTGAGAAACAATCACAGTTTGTTTGTTTTTTAAAACAGTGTTTATAAAAAAATATTTTATTCAGAGTTTTTCATAAAAATGGTATTTAAAACAAGGTGTTCATTTTTTTTAAGATGTAATGTTATAAAAATATGATGTAAAAAAAAAACAGTTTATATTTTTAATTTTCATTTTATAAATTTAGACAGAATAGATGGAGGCGATGCAACAAATTAGCTCACAAAATTTATTTGGGCCGACTCTTTCACGCCACATAAATTCATTTAAATATGAAGTGAAGAGAGCCCTTGATGTGCCGAATTGACGACGAAGTTTTTTCTTCGCTCGCATCCACGTATTTTCAATAAGTTGAGTATTTATAGTCGCGTCGTTAGGCTCCACAAAATTTCTTTCGTGGACAACAACATCGTGGCTGTAAATACCAAAGTCAATGTCTGCTACGGTTGCATAAGCGCTCCACCCATCGCTTATTATACGAGTCCCGGGTAAGATCCATTGGCGAATTATAGGGACCAGAGTTTCACGTTTTCTGTCTGGAACCTCGATCAAAAGGCAATTCTTAGAGCCTCGTTCGATGGCGCCGAACACCCAATGGCTACATTGGACAGTTCCTCTGTGATATTTCCGAGGGTAAAAATGGCTTTCATCAATTTCAACCTCTTTTGGGGTCCAGGTCTCATCTACACCCCCCAATTGAATTGGGTTTTGTTCAATGTACTGAGTGCACACTTCCCTCAAAAAGTTGCACCAATCGCTCACTGTGTTGGCACTCACCTCACTTTCTGTTGCCATAGTTTTTTGTGGAAAATCCATGCTCCACATATACATAATTATTACAATGGTCCTTAGATTGGGGTTGCTTCTTTGAAAAAAAGAGTTCGTTCTAATTGTATTACGATATCCATCGTTTCGGCAACGCCATCTCCAACCATCCTTGGATTCGGAATATCGAGCCAACACGCATGGTGACCCACAAATTTGACAATTGCATGAATTGGCTATCAGACGTCTCTGTGCAAGCCATGTCAATATGTGCACGTCATCTTGCATTGCTAACATTAGCCAAGACAATGTCATAGTTTCGCCAAGTATAGCGTTATTGTCATGAACACGAGGAACACTTGTTTGTTCTGAATAAAATACTTTTTATAAACACTGTTTTAACTAAAAAAACCTAAGATTGTTTCTCAAAGTTTGCCTATTTTTATAACAACATTATATAAACAAAAAATTAAATACAAACAAATTGTGATTCTTTGTCAAAGTTTGCCTTCAAGGCTGCATTTTCCATTTGCACGATTCATGTTTTGGATCAACCGGATCACGTGACTCTTTTGGCGGACATGTTGTAAGCCCTAACGGTATTTTTGGAGATTACCAAAACCTCTTTACTAGGCTTTACCGAACTAATTTCACAGCCAATAATAAACGTAAAAGCAAATAGTAAACGTAAGAGCAAATAGCAAAGAGCGGGTAGCAAGATCTGTTAGTAATGAAATGTTGAAGAAGAAAAAAACTCAGCCCTTTTAAAAAGGAAAAGGAACGTGTGCAAAATCACGTGCCATAGTAACTTCTACTTTAACGGAAATATAACACGAATGTTCTCGTTAATGGACGTTAGCAGTAGTTCGACTAGTCCAAATAATTAAATGCCCAGACTTAATCTTACAGTAAGCCTGAAGCGTTGACAAATACAATCTAAACTTGATAGGAGAAAAATTCTGCACAGTTAACTAATGAACGGACATTTTTACACAATAAACAAAATAAGGATTACACCGTGTTCCGGTGACATTAAGTTCTTTGTTCTTTAGCATTTGATTTTCTATTTAAATAATTCCCTGTTTAAATAGTGTTTTTCATCTTTTAATTTTGACTCTTTTCTATTTTCACATATTTAATTTCTTCATCAATTGTACACACTAAACAAAAATTTTATCAACTTACTAAAGAAATCATACCAAACAAAAACAATGTTTGTATTTTGAAGACAAAAGAAAAACGAAATTATCCCGATGTTTTTTTCGTAATTGAATTCTAGGAAAAATAAAGGTAAGTTATTATTTTTTCTGTTTTTATACACTTTAAAAAATTTAAATCCAATAAGTTTTAAATTAATTAGAAACATTAAAATAAGCTTGTTTTTTTATTGCAATCTAATAAAAATATTGATTTCGCCAATAGACGTAAATTTCAAAATAATCTCTTAAAAATATGTTTTTCAATCTAACATATAGAATTTTGTACAATTCTATATGTAAACGCCTTTCAATGTTGCTGACGTTATCGAAGGTTGCTCTTGTTTGAAACATGCCGTGGAATTATTGAATTTTAAAAATATGTTTAAATAGAAAACATAAAAAATAGACATAAAAAATGTGTGAAGCTTCTATTTCAAAATAATCTCTTAAAATATTTTTTTTAATCTAACATATAGAATTTTGTACGATTTTGTAAAAAATGTGTTTATTTAAGTAAACCTTATAACATAGAAAATAATAATAATTACCATATACGCAATAATTTAATTCAAAATAATAATAATTACCATATACACAATAATTCAACTCAAAATAATAATAATTACAATATACACAATAATTTAATTCGAAATAATAATAATTACCATATACACAATAATTTCATTCAAAATAATAATAATTACCATATGCACAATAATTAAATTCAAAATAATAATAATTACGATATACACAATAATTTAACTCAAAATAATAATAATTACAATATACACAATAATTTAACGCAAAATAATAATAATTACCATATACACAATAATTTAACTCAAAATAATAATAATTACCATATACACAATAATTTAATTCAAAATAATAATAATTGCAATATACACAATAATTTAATTCGAAATAATAATAATAAAAACCATATACACAATAATTTAAATCGAAATAATAATAATTACCATATAAACAATAATTTTATTCAAAATAATAATAATTACCATATACACAATAATTTAACTCAAAATGATAATAATTACCATATACACAATAATTTAACTCGAAATAATAATAATTACCATATACATAATAATTTAACTCGAATTAATACTAATTACCATATACACAATAATTTAACTCGAAATAATAATAATTACCATATACACAATAATTTAACTAAAAATAATAATGAAAATAATAATAATTACCATATACACAATAATTTAACTCGAAAAAATAATTATAATAATAATAATAATAATAATAATAATAATAATAGTAATAATAATGATAATAACCATATACACAATAATTTTATTCGAAATAATAATAAACATAATAATAATTACCATATACACAATAATTTAATTCGAAATAATAATAATAATATTAATAATGATAATAAAAATAATATTTACGATATACACAATAATTTAACTCCAACTAATAATAATAATAATAATTACCATATACACAATAATTTAACTCGAAATAACAATGATAATAATAATAATAATTACCATATAGACAATAATTTTGCTCGAAATAATAATAATAATAATAATAATAACTATATACACAATAATTTAACTCGAAATAATAATAATAATTATAATAATAATAATAATAATAATAATAATAATTACCATATAAACAATAATTTAACTCGAATTGTCAACAACTGAGCAGAAAATTTTATTTTATGTTTAATCAAAGATTTTTTTATTTTATATTATAGATCACTTTCTTATTTATTAACTTTATATCATGTATGTGCCTGTTTATCGGCCATCACTAATGGAAGCCAATGTCGAAAATAAATATTGATAAATGTTTATAATTTAAACTAGCATAGTTTACAATCGAAAAAAAAGTGAAAATGATCACAGCTATTTCTCTTTTACTAACTTAAACTCATCAGTATTTTTCTAAATAAATAAACGCTTTAAAATAAGTATAAAACACAGAAAAATCCTATCCAGGTATGTAGAAAAGTATTATGTTGCCTTTAGTAACATTTACGCATAATATATTCGTTTTTTTTTTTTTTTTATATTTTACTACTGTTGGGGGGTGGGTCAAAACTATAAAATGATCCTTTTGATTATTAAATTGTTAGGTGAAAGTACGAATTGGTCTGCAAGGATATCCTTCGTAATGCTAGAACTTGTTTTCCAAATAGTAAATAGATTCATATTTGCTCTCTATCGCCCCCACAACAGCGGGGTTACTGTCCTTAAGAGTATATCTGAGAAAATTGATCTCATCCTCTCTGCTCATCCTTAGGCTACCATTCACATTTGCGGTGACTTCAATGTCCATAATGTGGAATGGCTGACCCACTCAAATAAGACAGATGATGAGGGGAGGTTCTGTCATGATTTTGCCATTGCCTATGACCTCACTCAGATTATTCATGAACCTACCCGTGTGCCCGATACTACTGGTCAGTATGCAAGCCTTCTAGACCTTTTTCTATCCACATCCCCTGAGCTATGTTCATGTTCCGTTCTATCTCCCCTGGCATCCTCCGATCACACAGTTGTATCAGTTAAGATAAAAATGAAATTCAATAAGTCTTCAGATGTACCTCTCTACCGTACTGTATATCGATACTCTATGGCTAACAGGGATAGCTTCCGTAAATTCATATCTGATCTGCTTCTGCATTCCATGTTTAAAAAGGATGTATCCTCTATAGTATCAGACCTTACCGAATGGTAAATTGTAGGCATAGACTGATTCATATCATCCAAAAATTCCAACAAAAACCTAACAGCAAGCCATGGTTCTCCCTAGAATGTGCCGCTGCCATTGCGCACAGAAATCACTTTTTCCATAGCTACCAACGTAATAGATGTACTGAGACTAAAGCTGCCTTCAGGACTGTCAGCAACCACTGTAAAAGAGTAATAAAAAATGCAATAGAGCTATATGCTCAGTCCGTCAAATCTAAAGTAGCTGAGCAGCGGATTGGTTCCCACCAGTTTTGGTTAATAGTAAACAGGATCCTGAACAGAAGCATATGTTCCATCCCAATCATCATCAATGGACCTGAGGTCAACTCATCAACATCTGACAAGGCCAAACTATTCGCCAAGAACTTCGCAGCTAACTCTACTCTCTGCGAGGAAGGGCATCAACTCCCCGTATTTCCTCCTACAACAGGCAACACCTTATCCAACATACAAATATCTGTGTCCGAGGTCGCCAAACTAATCAAGAACCTTGATTCCAGTAAAGCAACTGACCCAGATGGCATTTCAATTATAGTGTTGAAAAAGCTTCGACCAGAACTTGCCCCCATACTTACAAAACTGTTTAAGCGTTGCCTTAAGGAGAAGTGCTTTCCAACACTCTGTAAAACCTCGTCAGTATGCACTGTATTTAAGAACTCAGGCGATAAATCATCCCCCTCTCAGTACAGACCAATAAGTCTCTTGCGTATTATGAGTAAGTTACTGGAATCCATATTAAATAAAGAAGTAGTCAACCACCTCAGCAGAAATAATCTCCTTAGTGACATGCAATATGGTTTCCGTTCTGCTAGATCTGCAACTGATGTGCTAAGAGTTATATCCCATAGGATTAGTGAATCTCTCGCAAAGGCTTCCTTTCTAGGGCAATTGCCCTTGACATATCAAAGGCCTTCAATAAGGTTTGGCATAAGGGCCTACTTCACAAGATTTTGGCGGTGGTCATAACTGCAGAGACCTCATATTTTTTATCTCATTCTTTTCCTCCTTCGAGGTACGGGTTTGAGCCTGCCTTCCTACTACCACAGAAAATAACATAAATTAAAGTGTAAAATTGCGAACAGCAAATGTAGAGAAAATAGCTTAAAAATCCTTAAAATTGAATTCCAAGATATACCATCACTTCCTTATATATGAGTTGCAGAACCTCAATTAAAATGCTGCAAAAATAACAAAGAGAATAATTCTTAACATTCTATACAATGATAATGTCGCTGAAGCCATCTTGCAATATCAAAAACACTTGTCTCTTCCCAGAACAACTTCTGCTAAATTAATGCATTCATGCTTCTCAAGCAAAATAGATAGAAGTGTGAAGGAAGCAAATACTCACCGAACAAAACTGCAAAATAATACTGATTTATCATTACGTGAAGGGGAAATACAACTCCTAAAGTATCAAAGAGTTATGTTATTTTCTGTATCAGAAAAGCGTAGATGCGTCTGACAAAAATCATAATCATATCTTTCTTCATCTCAATTTTTAGGTTTATTCGATTTGGCAATTGTTACTAATACTTCACTGATATTATAATGCAATTATAATAGCCTTTTCCTTAAACAGCTTATACTTCACTGATATGATAATGAGATTATAGTAGTCTTTTCTTTAAACAGCTTATATTTCACGAATATTATAACGTCATTACAATAGTCTTTTCCTTAAACAGCTTATACTTCACTGATATTATAACGTCATTATAATAGTCTTTTCTTTAAACAGCTTATACTTCACTAATATTATAACGTCATTACAATAGTCTTTTCTTTAAACAGTGTGTACTTCACTGATATTAACGTCATTATAATAGTTTTTTCCTTAAACAGCGTATACTTCACTGATATGATAATGTTATTATAGTAGTCTTTTCTTTAAATAGCTTATATTTCACTATTATAACGTTATTATAATAGTCTTTTCCTTAAATAACTTGTACTTCACTGATTATATTATGTCATTATAATAGTCTTTTCTTTAAACAACTTATACTTCACTGATATTATAACGTCATTATAATAGTATTTTCCTTAACAGCTTATACTTCACTGATATTATAACGTCATTAAAATAGTCTTTTCTCTACAGCTCATACTTAACTGATATTATAACGTCATTATAATAGTCTTTTGTTTTAACAGCTATATACTTTATAAACATTAATGTCACATCCCAGCCTGCACTTCATAAACAACAGGCAAAATTGTTAATGGCAGCTAAAAACAATAACTAAGCTTTGTCAACATCTAAACGAACGTTTATTTAAAACCTCGGTTAAATTTGCAAAAACGTTTATTCTATGAAAATAAAACACTTAAAGTCTCTTTCAAAATGGTGGTCCAATTTTAACTTCAACATGATTGCAGAGTTCATTAACACATGGTTTATGAAGCACAGGCAGACGTTATTTGCATTACTTCAGTTTAAAGACCATTTAAAGATTTTACCAGACAAACAGTAAAGAGGATAATTAATGACAATATTGGTATTCAGGACTCATTTAATAATTACAGCCACCTGGCAATATGGCAACACCTTATGAAAGGCATTGGTCTATACCGACATTTAAAGATAAAACATTAAAACTCTGATGTTAAAGGCATGTTGTTACAAATAATTTCAATGTTCAGCTGAATTAGAGGTGCACCAATATTTCTCATCAAATAGTTATTAACTTGGAATAATAGATTGACAATTGAGAAATATATGAGAAGAAATAATAAATTTTGTTGTTTCAAACAAAGATGTCGGTATCAAAGTTTATTTAAAACGTAAATGATAGGTTCGGGTAATTGTATTTTATCTGTTTATAGCAATTTAAATTGTGATTAGAAAGTTGTACAACACCGTCTGTTTCAATTTATGGACTGGTGGTCACAATGAGATACAGTCGGTTTTTCAAATAAAAAACTGTCAGAGAGAGAGAGAGAGAGAGAGAGATAGAGAAAGGTGGGGCATATGCGAAAGGAAAAAAGAAAATGTTCCATTTAAGGCTGGGTTATGGTTAGAAACAAGAGAAATAAGTAATAAACAACGTACCGAGCGTATTTGCATCGCTCTTTGGGAAAGAAGAAGGAAAGGATGGCTGGCTCATTTATATACCCAAAGAGCATCTTGGGAAGGCAGTGCATGATGGGAGAAGCTATTTTTTTTTTAATTTTTATTGTCGCTTCCTTTTATTTTTTTGATAGGAGGATATAAAAGCCAGGAAAAATTCGATGGTCGATTTGAAAAGAAGAGGTCTGAAACGTGCTGGTGTCAAGCGAGTCACTCACTCCTTCTGAAGCTCAGAACCGAATCCTGATCGTAACGTCACAAGAAGTAAGTTAAATTTTGCTCATCATCACGTTGGTCGTGATGCATATATGTGAAGTTTATCAAATAGCATTCCACTAAAGTACTTGCTATATTTAAAACCCTTTTTGAGCCTTAACACAAACATAGTTGTATCAGCACATATGCATAACAAATGTATATTGTGATATTTGTAGACATCTACGATACCTGATTGTCTAAGTAATTGGGAGGGTTGGGAAAAATCACCTTCTTTGAATCAGCTTTTGTAATATCTTTAAAGTGTTTGTTTATATATAGTTAAAGATATAGATGAACACTGATAAAAACGCTCTCAATTTCAAATAATATACAAGACAAAATATAAAAAAACTATATCGATTTTTCTGTAGCTTTTCAAATGAATATAATGATGAACAAATTAGGAAAGTTTAAAATATCAAAATAATACATAATCCACACCCAAACCTACTACACATATTAAACTATTCTATCCTTATCAAATCAGGGGAAAAAGTATTAAAATATTATTAATAAAAATGTGCAAACCGTAGACCATAACAAAATATAAAATTAATCCTAATTTACTTTAATTTACTATAATAAATTTAAAACATCTAACCTTATTATATATCAAGTTTGTGTAAAAATAATGTCTTTTTTGACGTTCAATTTCAAGTAAAAAACCGGCATTATTTTTTAACCAATCTGATATATAATAACGAATGAGTTGCTTGATAGAATAACAATTTATGAATTATATATATATATTGCAATTGTATCGATATAAGTATTTCTCTTCTGACCAGGATCTAAATGATAGAAACAGGGTTGGATATAATTTCAACAAGAAGCAAGCAAAACCATTATTGCCTGATTCTGTGTCAAACTAGAAATTATGCGATCATTTTGTAATGTTACGTCAATGAATATCTTAGATTAATTAATCTACAGGTTGTGAGTTCAATCAAATAATATTGACAACACAAACAAGAATAATACTGTTATGTGAATGCAAATATAAAAAAAAAAATTGAATTTCATTATTTTTTACAGATGTTCCTGATGGAATTTTAATGGAGTAACATTATCTTTAAACATTATTCTATAAACACTTGTTATGTTAATTGGAAGAGTGCAGCGATATCTCTGAGACGATTTCTATACTGGACTCAACTATTTAACGAACTTTGCAACAGTGATAAACGTCATAAAAGATCGCATCACAAATTAAAGAAAAAATTATGTGGCTTTAAAAAAGAAAAATATTGAATACAATTCTATAAAAACATCTTATATGTTTAACGTTTGATATAAAGCCCCATCCTCAGCTTGTACAAATTAATGATAAAATTTAAAAAAGAGAGAAAGGCATTGTTTTTGTAATGTGGTGACATTCTGAATCATTTTAAAAAAGATATCTCAGTTGGAATATATATGAATATATGTTCAACAGTTGATATAGAGTCCAGTCTTCAGCTCGTACAAATAAGATAATTTGTAACGTGTGTGGATACTCTTGATGTGAAAATTAAGACTTGCGTTCATTATTGATATCACCTTCCCAAATGACTATGGCATTGATGAAGTTGTATGCATAAAATAACAAAATATCAGAATCTGAAAACGATTTAAAAACGACAAAAAATACAAAAAAAAAATAAGAAAACATAAATTTAATCATAAAAATCCAAATCTTTACGAAATAATTGTTAGCTGATTTTTTAATAAACTTAAGTAATTAAAAATAGAAAAATGCTACATTCTTGTAAAGAGTGTGGATATTTTTCTTCTGAAAAGTCAAATTTAGTAAGACATATGAGAACTCATACTGGGGAAAAGCCACATATTTGTGAAGTGTGTGGATATTCTTGTTCTCAAAAATCATCGTTAGTAAGACATATAAGAACTCACACTGGGGAAAAGCCATATTCTTGTGAAGTGTGTGGATATTCTTGTTCTTTAAAATCAGACTTAGTTGTACATATAAGAAGTCACACTGGGGAAAAGCCACATTCTTGTGAATTGTGTGGATATGCCACTTCTAAGACATCAATGTTAGTGAGACATATAAGAACTCACACTGGGGAAAAGCCACATACTTGTGAAGTTTGTGAATATTCTACTTCTCAGAAATCATCGTTAGTAAGACATATGAGAATTCACACCGGGGAAAAGCCACATACTTGTGAAGTTTGTGGATATTCTTGTTCTCAAAAATCAACGTTGGTCAAACATATGAAAACTCACACGAGTGAAAATTCATAATTTTGCAGAATATGAAAATAGTCTTTCTCTTCAATCATGTTTTGTGCAACATAAAAAGACAATTATTAAAAACGTTCAAAATATGTTTATAGTATTAATATAAGAATTCACATTTATTCATATGAGACCGTTAAGCTAGACAGTATTACATAAAACACATTTGCTAGGATTGTGTCATTTGATTCTGCTGTAATAGTTTATACTTAAAAATACTGCTGTTCAATTTTAATCGTAATGAAATGAAATATTAGTTCTAATTAGGGAACCACTTGATTTCATAAAATAAAAAGCTGAAAATCTGTATTCTTTTTCACTATTTTAATATTTCTATTTTTATAAACAAAATTTAAAAATAACTAACAATTTACAAAAGCCATAAAGATCGTTCCAAATATGGTCTAAGTAGCACAGGAAATAAATAAAATATTAGAATCTAAATAATGCTTTTTAAATGGCATGGTCTCTGAAATAAGTAACGAGTATCCCGTTTGGGTGAGAGTAACTTCGAAATAAATGCAAATCGAAATGAATTCAAATGTTAGATCCAGAAAGAAACTCCTTGATCTTTAAAATCTTATTGAAGTAAATTAAAAAAGAAAAAAATCGAAAACTATTTGACAAATATATCTAATAAAGCAAATCCCATATATATTCAAACACGCTTAAAAGGAATGTCGGTTGAGATGTGAAGGATAACGAAAATAAGCACAGAGTTCAGGTAGATATTGAATATATCTTAATATACACCGAAAACAAATAATGTGAGCCAGGAATAACACTTAGATTACTGATGATATCGTTTGTTACATTTCCGGTATGAAAAAATCACTGCACAGAATAGCAACAAAATTTCTCGTTGAAGAGGTTAGGAGTTTTTTTCAATTTGTTGATTGGTAAGCAGCTGCACATGCTTGGCTAATAAAAGGCAACGTCGTCGTCGGCTCCTAATCGTATCCGAGCATTCGATCCTGTCGTCAAGTGGGTGGGTGCCTATGTGATACATGTTTATACAGTCCGATTCTATGGCGGAAGAGCCGCGGACAGTGCTCTCAGGGGAGGGGAAGGAGATGGGTTTGCTCTCGCTCGCTTCTCCTTCTCCAAGCCTATTCCCTTCTTCTCCTTTCCTCCTCAAAGTACCCACTGCTACGGTGTACAGCGTTCCTCCATGGCATCCTGTCCCTGTCAGCCTTTTCTCACGAGGAGTGGTCGATGTCAGTTGCTGCCAGAGTACGCTTCAGCTGGTCTTTGTAGCGCATTTTTGGTGCGCCTCGTGGTTTGCCTCCTTTTGCCAGTTCTCCGTACGTCATTCTCTTGGGAAGCTTTGAAATTTGCATTCTATGGACGTGGCCTGTCCAGCGGAGGCACTGACGGAAAATAGTGGCCTCAACACTTGTCATTTTGGCACGTTCCAGTACCTTAGAGTTGGAAGTATGGCTCTGCCAGGGTATTCTCATAATGTGCCTTAATTTTGTTTGTTGGAAGCGTTCCAGATGTTTTATTTCACTTCTGCATAGTGTCCATGTTTCACAGGCGTACAGGAACGTGGAGAGGAAAACTGCCTGAAACAACATTATCTTTGTGGTCATCGTAAGCGCGTGGTTGTCAAATACGCAGCAGTTGAGTTTGTTCTCCACGTCCTTCTTGCATGTAGGATTAGATGTTAAAATGCTTCCAAGATAAGAGAATTTTTCGACCTCATCTAGTGGTTGGTGTTAATTGTGATATTAAGGGCTGGGAGCGTCTGTCCTGGCAGATGTTGGATGAGGGTCTTTGTCTTGTTCATGTTGACCTGCATCCCAAACCTTTCAGATGCAGAGTTATATGCGTCGCTAACGACTGCAGGTCATCTGACGTCTGATCTGGAGTGACGTTGTTATCAGCATATTTTAGTTCTCACACTTCGCATAAGGTGGTTTTGGTTTTGGCACGGAATTATGCGTGGTTAAAAATTCCTCCATCAGAGTGAAATTGCAGGCCAATTGAGCGTGTGTCTGGTGGAATCTCGCTTAGCATTGCTGCGATAGCAGTGTCAGAAATTTCGTGAAAATAGCGAATAATTCCACCCCATCTTTCCAAGCTTATAACTCCTCGAAAAATGCAATTCAAGCCCTAATTTTTTTTCAATTAAAGGAGCAAGGACCAAGATTTCATTTAAAAAAAAACAAAAAAAAACGTGTTTTTTTTTAAAAAGGTTTTAAACTTCGGACTTTACAGGTAAACTTCTACAAGAACAATATGTTCTTTTTGTTTTAAATTTGAATATATTATGTATTGACCTTTTCTCTTCAATTTGTGAGTAAATAATTATGTACTTATGGGGTTCTAAATTAATTATTATTAAACATTTACAAAATGGGAGGCGTGAATTATTCGACCCCCTGTCTTTCCAAGCTCATAACTCCTCGAAAAATGTAATTCAAGCCCTAATTTTTTTTCAATTAAAGGAGCAAGGACCTAGGTTCCATAAAAAAAAGAAAAAACAAATAACGTGGTTTAAAAAAAAGGTTTTAAACTTCAAACTTTACAGGTAAAATTCTAAAAGAACACTATGTCTTTTTTTTTAAATTTGAATATATTATGTATTGATCTTTTCTCTTCAATTTGTGAGTAAATTAATTATTTACTTTCGGGTTACTAAATTAAGTATTTACTTTTTAATAGACACTTAAAAATTGGGATGGGGGGGTCGTGAATTTAAAAAAAAATACCCCTTTCCTCTTACTCTCTAATTTAAATTCCCACGTTCATTCAAGCGAAGTACAAAAAAAAATTAAATGAAGACACCATAATATTATAAACATCAGCTGCAAAGGGCTCAATCAAGTAGCAACACAACACCAAGAAAATTGCATAAAAATTATGTTTTTGTTTTTTAAATTAATAAATGCATTTTTTTTCGTTGAAAATCCATATGAAATGTTCAGCCTCACAAAATAAAAGCGCTTTGGCAACCGTCATCTTCCTAGAGACAAGATTAACAAAATAATTTCGAATCCTATATCACATAAAATGAACCCAATTTCCCTAATCAGCGATATATTGCATAGGGTTCGAGACTATTTTGTCAATCTTTTCTCCAGGAATATGGCGGATTGTCAGTGATTTTGTCCTAACAATTGTGTCTGTTTAATTCGTATTAATACTTATTTATTTCGCATTTATTAAGCTTTATTGAATTAATACATTACCTAAATTTCTGATTTCACCGTTTGTGCAATTATGTCCTCACATTAAGAGAATTAAAAAAAAAAATCGGTAGAGTGTGTTTGTTTTTAAACGGCAAAAACTATTAAATGAATGTGTTCAGTTTTCTGCTACGGTGGCCCCAAAATACTAATTTTGGTTTACAGCACACAATAGAAAGATACATTTATTGTGACGCTTAGCGCCACCGAAGATACAACGTCAAGAAAAGCAAACAGTTATATCCCTTTATTTTAACTGTAAGACACATCTAATCGTGCGTTTTTTTGGAATACTTGCTTAAACAAGCATTTTATCTAAAAAGGACATTGAATATAAATATGGATGAATTCTTAACAATGAAGAATGGAAGTACCCATTGAATAGTACTTTTTATAGGTAAGTGATTTTTTTAATTTATATTTTTTATAATCGAAGTAAGTAAAATTTCGTTGATTTTCTTTAAATCTATTTTAAAGAAAACCGATTTAAAAAAAAACAAATATAGCATTATTTGCTATTAAACCTGTTATTTTTGTTAAAGGTGGTCTTTGCTCCTTTAATTGAAAAAAAAATAGGGTTTGAATGACATTTTTCAAGTATTTATTAGCTTCGAAAGATAGTAAGTTGAATTATTAAAGTTCTTATCACGCATTTTTAATGGCCGCTTCTGATACACCTATCGCTCTACTGTTCTCATCTTGAATGATGTTGTAAATATGTTAGGATGCGAGAAAACTAGCTCATAACACAATATCCTCTAATTGTAGATAACTCTTGGGAGTGATGCTCCTTTGATTGCAATGTTGTTCTCATGTTGGATGTTAAGTTCGACTGATTTAGATAATAATAAAATCGTCAGTCTGAAAAAGTAAACAAAATAACCTGGTTTTAATATTTTGATATATATATATATATATATATATATATATATATATATATATATATATATATATATATATATATTACTAAATTAGACACACAAGAGAGAAATTTAATTTTAATATTTTCATATATTTAAAAAAATTTTTTACTAAATTAGACACACAAGAGAGAAATTTACAAAAGAAATCCCAACAAGCTTTAAGCATTGACAAATATAATTTAAACTCGATATCAAAACAAATTCGACATTTCGGATGATCTCCCAAATCAACAGAGATTATACGATTCCTGTAACGATCCGGTCCGTTAATTTGGCGGTGGGAGTAAGGTTTTCTGTAGTTCTAGGAGGTTCGCCATCCCAGGCTTTGCCTTCTCTCTTTGTGAAGGGGTTAATTAAGGCGTCCTAACGGGGAATACCGACGGGGCTGCCCTGGTATATTTTTCAGGTCAGAGTACCTTTCCACTTCAGCACTTCTCAATCCACCTTTCTGACCCAGATGTCAGAGATCTTGCAGTGGTAGAGAAGTAAATGCCACTGAAATAAAAAAAAAAACGGACTTTTTTCATGAGGAACGGAATAATGATTACACCGTGTTACGATTACCTAAATTCATTATTGTTTAGCAGTTGATTTTCTTTTTAAATAATTTCATGTTTAAATCGTGTTTTCCATCTTTCAAGTAGTTATTAGCTTCGAAAGATAATAAGTTGAATTATTAAAGTTCTTATCACGCATTTTAATGGCCGCTTCTGATACACCTATCGCACTACTGCTCTCATCTTGAATGGTGTTGTAAATATGTCAGGATGCGAGAAAATTAACTAATAACACAATATCGTCTAATTGCAGATAACTCTCTTGGGAGTGATGTCCCTTTGATTGCAATGTTGTTCCTACCTTGGATGTCAAGTTCGACTGATTTAGATAATAAAATCGTCAGTCTGAAAAAGTAAACAACATAACCTGGTTTTAATATTTTGATATATATATATATATATATATATATATATATATATATATATATATATATATATATATATATATTTTATTAAATTAGACACACAAGAGAGAAATTTACAAAAGAAATCCCAACAAGCTTTAAGCATTGACGAATATAATTTAAACTCTATATCAAAACAAATTCGACATCTGATCGGGCGGTTTTTTAATACTTGCTTTTAAAAAAGTATTTTATTTAAAAAGGACATGGAATTTAAAATATAAATATGGATAATCTCTTAATAATGAAGAATGGAACTACCCATTGAATAGTACTTTTTATAGGTAATTGATCTTTTTAAATTTATATATATATTAATTATAATCGAAGTAAGTAAAATTTCGTTGATTTTCTTTAAATCTTTCATAAAGAAAACAGATTTAAAAAAAAGGTTCCATAATTTATCTGAGATAAAACAGAGATTATACAATTCCTGTAACGATCTGGTCCTTGTTAATTTTGCGGTGAGAGTAAAGTTCTCTGCAGTTCTAGGAGGTTCGCCATCTCAGGCTTTGCCTTCTCTCTTTGTGGAGGGGATTAATTAAGGCGTCCTACAGGGGAATACCGACGGGGCTTCCCTGGCACTTTTTGCAGGTCAGAGTACCCTTCCACTTCAGCACTGACTTCTCAATCCAACTTTCTGACCCTGATGTCAGAGATCTTGCAGTGGGAGAGAAGTAAGTGCCACTTAAATAAAGAACGGACATCTTTTCATTATTGTTTAGCAGTTGATTCTCTTTTAAAATAATTTCATGTTTAAATCGTGTTTTCCATCTTTTAATTTTGATTCTTTTATATTTTCATATATTTTATTTCCTAATGAATTGAACACACAAAACAAAATTTGTACCAATTTAAAAGAAAAGCAAAACAAATTTTCTGTTTGAACACAAAAGAAAAAACGAATTTATTCAGTTGGTTTTTGTTTGTATTGCATTCCAGAAATGAACGGTAAGTTATTATTAATTTTTGTTGTTGGTTTTATACGCTTAAAAAAAATACATCCAATGACTAAAATAATTTTTTTAAAAATTTTATTTTTATTGCAATCTATTTTTTAAAAAATATATTGATTTCGTCATGATTTATATGTGAATAAAAAATTATTAATCTTCTATTAAAAAACATCTAAAATATATTTTTCAATGTGATATACATTTTTGTTAAAACTGTGTTTTTTTAAGTAAAACTTATGATTTCTGAGAAAATAATAATAATTATTATAAAAACACAATAATTTAATTTGAAGTTGGTTGAATTTTTATACAACTGAGCCAAAAAAAATGTTCGATATTTGATAGGGTATTTATGCACGTCTGTTACCGTGCTGAAATAATAACTTTATTATTTTGAAAGCCATTCTTAATATGGGAAGAGGAGTGTATTTTGTAACTGTTCTGTGCTTCCACTTACATTTTAATTAAAAAAAAATGTTCGATATTTGATAGGGTATTTATGCACGTCTGTTACCGTGCTGAAATAATAGCTTTATTATTTTGAAAGCCATTCTTAACATGGGAAGAGGAGTGTATTTTGTAACTGTTCTGTGCTTCCACTTACATTTTAATTAAAAAAAAGAAAGATATAACCTGAAAAAAAAACATTTAAAAATTGTGCGGTAACAAAAGTCCATAAGCACCTGTAAATTTTTTACCTGTTATGTCGCAAAAAAATTTCGTTTCATTTTTTTAGTACTAGTACACTTAATGATCCGTGCTGAAATAATAAGGTTATTATTTAAAAAGCCATTCTTAACATGGGCAGGGGAAGGGGTTTTGTACCTATTCTATACTTTAACCTTAAAATTGAATAAAAAAATATATCATAAAACTTTAATTAAACTTGGAAATACGATTTTAAAAAAATAACGCAGATCAGTAAGTGCACTAGTCGCCATTTTTTAAATGTTTACGATCGAAAAAAAATCAAAATCGACTTTTGTTAAAAGTCTAAAACTATAGACAAAGGAGTAATTAAAAAAATATTTATAAGATTTTAAAGTGGGGAATCACTCTCCTATATAAATGTTTCGTAATATGCGCACCCACTTCATGATTAGTTAGTGATCGGTAAGACATGTAATCGTTCGAAGTTTTGAAATTTTTGTGGCATGGATTGAAAAGTAGATTTATTTCATTTCATTTTTTCTTACGTACATATTTAACCCTTACCCATACCACACGTGTTCTCTATTTTGTTCACTTAACAATTTAATAAACAAAATATACTGTAAGAATATCGTTGGTCCAAACAAAATGTTGCAAAAAATGTCACCATGACATACATTGGTTGGGGTTTTACTAGTATTTTGTTTCATTTTCGAGTTTTGAATGATTTCAAGACTATCTAGATGACCATAGTCATTATTGTCTTGTTCTAACTTGAATTCATCACTAATTTTTTTAAAGTAAATAAACGCTTTAAAATAAGTACAAAAAACACAAAAATTACCAAGCCACATAAAAGAGTACGTTTTTATCTTTAATATATATATATATATATATATATATATATATATATATTGTCGGATTTTAACCGACTGAAAGAGGGGGCGTTTCTGCAACTCAACGGCTAAACCTGAACTTGACGTAGAAGGAACAAACAATGAAACTCTTAACTTGTGTGGAGAATCCTTCTCGACTTTTCTCGGCTAACTGGAGTTGCAACGTATTGCCTTGTTGCTTACAATGACAAATTGTCTTTGTAATAGTAACTGTAAAACATGTAACTTGACTAAACAAAAAAGTCCAACTAATAGGGTTTTTTTGTATATCCCACAAGTTGATGCTATGCAAAGTTCAGTCCGACCCACGTGGTGGACAACAAACTACTACTACTACTACTACTACTACTACTATAAAATCAGTCGACCAAGCACTTTTTAAAACCTTTTGCTTGAACGACTGCCTCCCAGAATTCCACTGCCTCCCCCTCCACATCGAGTTCCGCTCAGTAATAATTACCACAATATATAAGTTATAAAATATATATGGCGATTAAGCAACACTGAATAGTCCACGTTTCATCCACTCTAGGGCTAATATATATATATATATATATATATATATATATATATATATATATATATATATATATATATATATACATATATATATATATATATAATTTTGTTGACAAGAAGATGCAATGATTTCCCAGTATTTATTTACAGGATTTTTTATGTATTAATTAGGTTCATGTATTAATTAGGTCTGTGTAATTTTTTTGGTGTGTGTTGGAAGTTACTTTCGTAGAAATATATTTTGCAGTGGGAAAGTAAAACAAAAATGTAAGGACTTATACCGGCATCCACTTAAAAAGGGATAAACCATGTTTAAATTTATCCAGGTGTCTGTAGTTTTTTTTTTGGGGGGGTAGAGAAGTTTCAATTCATTTTCCAGTACCGTGACGCCAAAATTCTTCTTTTTATTTGTCTCCGTTGATGAAAGGAATATCAGAAGATGTTCGTTTGTCGGAGTCTGAGAATATTATTTCCAAAAAGGCGCGAAGATGTAACATAACGAATATTAGTTTTTTAATTTTATTATTTATTGCCAACTTGTCGACTGAGCAAAATCACATTTCTTGTGTGTGTACAAAAGAGAGAGAGAGAAAGAAAGAGAGAGAGAGAGAAAGAAAGAGAGAGAGAGAGAAGCAGAGCTAGCAGTTTTTATTTTTGGATATGAAAATGTCTTTTTGTATTTTTGTTTAATAAAATAAATTGTTTTATTTCTAAGGTCGTTACAAACTTATCCAACAAGAGTATTTTTGCGCCTGAAGTAACATTTATTTGTAATATATTGGCTCTATATTTTTTTTTGACGATTAGTATTAAAAAGACAGAAGTTATCTACCAACCAAAGCCCACCCCATTGCAGCAAGGTGGTGTGAATATTCCGAGACCAGAATATGTGGAACCGCCTCAGAAAATCTTAGTAAATAGACAGCCTCTAAAGTATGTTAAATCCTTTGCATATCTCGGAAGTAAGGTGAATTCGTCAGCATCACTTGATGATGAGATATTGAGCAGAATTTCAAAGGTGACTGATGACTTCGGCAAACTGCGGTCAAGAGTATGGAATGAAAGAGGTTTGACTTTAAAGACCAAAACCTCAGTTTATCGTGCAGTTACTGTTTCGATGCTCTCATATGGATCGGAAGCCTGGACCCCATACCGCAGGCAGATTGAGCAACTGGATACATTCCATAAGTGTTGCCTTCGCAGTATATGTGGATTAACATGGAAAGACAAGGCCCCTAACTCGGGATTCTTTGCTAGGTGCGACATTTTAAGTATTGAGGCCTTCCTGATGAAGTCTCAGCTTCGGTGGGCTGGCCACCTTATTCGCATGGATGAAAACTGTCTTCCTAAGCAACTAGGGTAATCGAAATGTGGGTCATCCATTTCTGAGGAACAGAGATAAGCTGAAAGACAATCTTAAGCATTTGAAGAAGATGCTGCGGATAGAAAATAGTGGAGGGAAAAATGTTTTGCGGGCATTAACACATACATTGACACACAGCTACGAATCAAACAAATCTTCATAGAGCAAGAGTAGGAACAGCACCTTCCCAGTCTGTATACTGTGAGTCGTGCGGCTTGGTTTGTGGGGGCAGAGCTGGACTCGTGTCACAGCGAAATTTTGACCCTCATGCGTCGAACACGACGAGAGAGCCCATTATATATAACAGTAAAATATTCATAATAATAATAATAATAAAAATATTAATAATAATAATAATAATAATAAAAGATAAAACATTCAACACGCTAAATTACATTTGTTTTTTTTTTTTTACTTTACTTTATCCCAAACAAAGCATAAACCTATTTGGGGCTAAGAAACAAGTAGCTTGATTTATGTGCACATTACATTTAAACTACTGAATTTCTGGATATATATATATATATATATATATATATATATATATATATATACATAATAGTAAAATATTCATAATAATAATGATGATAATAATAATAATAATGTGATAACAAAGAGCCGAGAAGGGTCAAGGAGGATGGAAAGACCGAAGATAGAGAAATGGCCAGACCTCCGCTGGACAAGTGCGAAAAGAACTTGGATCTTGGGAGGCTTAGTACCACTCAAATTCCAGTATAAACCAATGGCCGCTGCCAGCGAGAAATCAATGGTAAGATGCTGTTGCGACGATGCAAATTTATTTGCAAATGCTATCGAAGGAGGAGGAGAGAGCTGGACGTCTGGGAAGACTTGTTGTCACTCAGTTTCCAGAGAACACAGGTCTCCAATCAGATCGTTGACTTGTGTGAGAGCTCTATGTGAACCAATAATAATAATTAAAGATAAAACGTTCAACACGCTAAGTTAAATGCATATAATTAAAAAAAATGAATTGGAGTGAACAAATTAAAACGTGAATGTAATTGATTACTATTTGGGACTAAGAAACGAGTAGCTTTATTTATGTACACATTACATTTAAACAACTGCATTTCTGGATGTTAAGAGAAGCAGAAAACAGGGAGGAAATTCCACAGTGTAGCAGACTGAGAGCTACAACTATAAAGGTAAAAAGGTGGTGTTTTCTGCTTGTTGCATTAAGTATAAGTATGTACTCGAGGATTTACAATAACTATAAATTCATAAGAGCACATTGCATTAAAATGTCAATAGAGATTGGACAGTGTGACGATGGGACAAAAATGAAGTTTGGACGTAAAGGCAATTAGACCTTTTAGATTTGAGACACCTTCTTAACCTGTCTGAGACGAATAGAGTTATTGTAGTTTTATGTGGCAGTAATACTCAATGCATATTCTGATGTAAGCTTGAAAGACGCCTAAGATACTCCAAGTTAAAATTGATTTTCTAGAAGGGTTGAAAAGAATCGCCTTTTTAAGAAGGCTTTGTAATGTTCTCAAATTATTTGCTAATATTCGTATAAATAAAGAAATATATATATAAAATATATATATATATATATATATATATTAGGGTGAACCGATGTATTTCTCTAAACGCACCTTTGATTGATTAATTAGATAAATTGATGAATTGAAAAAAAAGGATAAATAAAAAAAATAATTTGATTAAATATGTAATTTTGAAAATTTAAAGAATTTTGATAAAAAAATTTAAAATCTATAAACAATGGTAAAATTACTGAATTATTGAAATGATACCGACCGTATTTCATCACGTTTTAAAAACGGTTATTTTATGAAATAAAGAAAAATAACCAGTAAAACGCCCAAATAACAGTCTATTAAATGCTTATTACATTTCAATCATAATTTAAACGGTGTTAAGTGTCAACTAACTTGATGAAATCACAATTAGTTAACAAAAAATATCTAGTTTTAACGCTAGTTTACTTAACACTTATCAAAAGAAAAGAAATCAAGTTATAATGCTATTTAATATTCTAATCAACATTATTCTTCAATATATACAGATTTTTAACGCTAGTTTATTTAGCACTAATTAAAAGAAAAGAAATTAAGTTATGATGCATATATATATATGCAATTAATATCAGATAATGATCTCCCCTTTTTATTCCTCTCACAATTATCTCTTAGAGATTCTTTATTTTTAATTCCTTATTTATTTAAAATGTTAATTGCTAAAGTTTGTCGTTTTTATTTAAATAGTCACTTGATTATTAAATATTGAAAACAAGTTTATTATTGTTTTCCATGTGATAATGTCCCTGATTTGCAATAATTCCATGTATTTGATTTAAAACACACACGCACGCACACACACACACACATATATATATATATATATATATATATATATATTAGCGCTTGTAATTTTCTGTCCATGATTGAAATAATATTACTCAGACTATTGTAATTACAAATAAACAACAAATTGAACAAACATGAAAATAATAAAACATTATTTTTATTTACTTTTTTTTTCAGATGTTCCTGCCTGAAGTCTTTCGGTGAATTAGAATTGATCTATTTTTTGTTTAGGATTTATTGGTGAACAAATGTATTCTTGTAAAGTATGTAAATATCCTTGCTCTGTTAAATCAAGTTTAATGAACCATCTGACAATTCACATATGACAATTCTCACTTTTATTAGACTAAACATACACTTGTGAAAAGCCATATTCTTGTGAAATATGTGAATATTGTTCTAATAAATTGCATTTTGTTACACATATGGCAACTCACAGTGGAGAAAAGCCATATTCTTGTATAGAATGCAAATATTCTTGTTCTGTTAAATCAGATTTAGTGAAGCATATGAGAACTCACACTGGTGAAAAGCCATATTCTTGTAAAGTATGTAAATATTCTTGTTCTCAAAAACAAAATTTAGTGAGACATGTAAGAATTCACACTGGAGATAAACCATATTCTTGTAAAGTATGTGAATATTCTTGTGCCGATGAATCAGGTTTAGTGGCACATGTGAGAACTCATACTGGGGAAAAACCATATTCTTGTGAATTATGTGATCGTTCATTTGCTCAGTGCGAACAGTTAGTGAGGCATATGAGAACTCACACTGGGGAAAAGCCATATTCTTGTGAAATGTGTGAATATTCTTCTGCTCTTAAAGACACGTTAATAAAACATATGAGAACTCACACAGGAGAAAAGCCATATTCTTGTTGCATATGTGAATACTCATGTACTCTTAAATGCAATTTAAAGAAACACATGAGAACTCACAATAGGCAAAAGAAACTGGAATCATAGAGAGATATCAATCATACCAGTTTGTATAGGTACTACAGGGCTTATGGAGAAGAACCTGAAGTCCTACCTAACTAATATTTCTGGTGAACCAAGTGCAAAAGAGATTCAGACAATTGCACTCAAGGGAACAACGAATATATTAAAAAGAGATCTCTGTTGGTTTCAATAAAAAAGCAGCGCAATGTTGGCAGCTGGTCTGGCTGCCCCATACCCAGCGTTACAATCTTCAAAGGAAGAAAATTAATTAAAAAAAAAGGCAAAAAAAAATCAGAAGCTCACAGTATTAATGCCGGTGTCCCTCAGGGGTCCATCCTCGGTCCAACTCTTTTCCTGATCTACATTAATATACTAATATTAATACTACAATATGGTTGTCTTCAAGTCTAACGTAAATAAGTTCTTGATAAGCCGTTCCATATAAGTTATCAAATTTACCACAAGTTTCATTACTAATGATTACTATATTGTCCAATTTCTACTGTACACTCTTTAACCCTTATCCTTGAGTGGCCTCTTGGCCTTGATAATGTGGTGATGCCTATGTAAAAAAAAGGCAAAATACATATTCTTGTTAAGTATGTGACACATATGAGGATCCACACTGGTAACCGGGCTATATCTGATAAGCTCCCAGACTCCACGTTTTAAGACAATATATATATATATATATATATATATATATATATATATATATATATATATATATATATATATATATATATATACACCAATTATGTGTTCACTAAGAAATAAGAGCTAGCAGAATAACCTCCACAGAGAATGTGAACACATGTCTCACGAGGAAGAGGGATGTTATATACTGCAACGGAGTATATTGTTAGAAATCCAAATCACAAAAGACAAACAATGAGAGTTTGGCGGTGCAAACAAAACACCACGGTGGAAAAAGAAGCTTCCAAATTAGCTGGATTTTGGCTGAATGAAATTGTTTTAGATCAAGCAATTCCTTGTCGCCTCTGGCAGAATCATCTGAAGGCTCAATGTAAAATATTGCATGAAAGTAGGGTGAGAACTAAATAAATTAATCAGGAAACCCGTGAGCAGCTTTCCAGAACTTTTTAAAAGATGAAAAAGAAAAGGAAAAAAGGTTGTTATGTGGATTTAAGTAATAAATTGTAATGAATTTTTTTCATTATTACAAAGAATCAAAATTTTATTATTCTCGGGCAAAATTATTGTGGCATATTCAAACTAACAATATATAATTCAAATGCACCACCTCATCAACATCGTATTAGATGAAGCAACATCGACCTACTATGTGGTATTAGATGAAGTAGATAGTGTTCAAAAACACTAATGACAAATTATCTAGCGAGTCGTTACAGTAGTACGATTAACATTTTTAGGATTAAGAGCCAACTCTGAATGTTGAACTCAACTCAACGAGATTCTGAAAGTATTTTTCTGGGAACGTATAAAAAGCAAAGATAAGATTATTTAACAGGTAAAACGTTATAAATAAATTGAAATAAATTGACTTCACATTTTTCGATTATTTTTTGTTTAGATTCAATTGTGTTGATCATTATAAAAAGTGTAAGTGGAAAATAGTAGATGATTTTAAAAAATTGACTTCACATTTTTCGATTATTTTTTTTCATCAAAATTTGAAAAGGATGATTTTTTTGTTTAGTTCAAGATTTACCCTGTAAAATAAATCGGTTGTCTGGATGGAGGGGGGACCATCGCCTATGGGATGAAGTAAAAATAATAAACAGAGACCCACTGGAAAGTGAGAAAACTTAAAGAAACAGCTCACATGCTCGGACATAACAACCTACTGAGCAAACCAAGCGTAGAGCTGAATGCAATTTGGACCATCTAACCTTCCTGTACAGATGTAGAGACTAAAAACTCATACCAGCAGGGTTGACATTACAAACAACAGTGAATTCCAAGAAGGAACGTAGAGTCGCGGAAAGGGCAGGGCATGCCTTTGTTCGAGAAAGGATCCAACACACCCGCTGGAATAAACAAAAACTAAGGAACGAAATCTCCGACACCTTACCATCGTTCCTTGTCAAGGTGACTCAAGAGAAAGACAGGGTGAGAATCCAATCAGATCTGGATAAATTGTACGGACACGATTATGAGAAGGTCAAAGAAGGCCAAATCAAGAAGCTCACAAAGCTCAAAGACCAGAGGAATGTAACATCAAAACACCGCTCACCTGTGAAAGCAGTCATCAACCTCAGCAGCCGCTAACTGTCACTCAGAGGAAGCAGTACTAAATAAAGGTCTCAACTTCGCAACAACAACCAAATGCGTTCCATTGTTAGATATAATAACACACATGGAAGATATAGCCTTGAGAATCCCATCTACCCAAGGTGATGAAATAAGATGGAAAGTGAGACAAGTACTCGAGAAAGCCAAACCTCCTAAATCAAACATCTCTCGGGAAGATAGGCTGGCTATAAGAACCCTACAGAGTGACAGCAGTATAATAATTCTACCAGCAGACAAAGGCAATGCTACTGTGGTGATGCACATGTCGGAGTACTCTGAAAAAAATGGCAGGCCTAATCGCAGATGGTAGCTATAGAAAAATAAAGAAGGCCTCAACTTTGAAAACCGAAAGAAAGCTGTTACAAATCCTTACCAAAAACAAGGAACACATCGCTCCGATGAGATATAGACAGCTGGTCCAGCATTATAGTAAGCTACCACATATGTACGGTCTCCCCAAGATACACAAAGACGGTATTCCACTCAGACCCATAGTGAGTTGCCGAGGCTCAGCATGTCACCCACTGAGCAGATACCTTGTGGATATAATAAATCCATTAGCAGGTAAGTCAGCAACACCTGTAAAGAATTCTGCCCACTTCACGGAACTGATCAAGGGAGCACCCATCAGTACAAACCAAATGGTAAGCCTGTTCACTAAAGTCCCAACTAGTGAGGCACTAGCAGTAATTCAAGACAAACTAGCTGCCTACCTCTCCATAGAAGAGCGCACATGTCTACCATTGCCAAACTTAATGGAACTGCTGACATTCTGCATAGAAACAACCTACTTCAGAATGGGTATTGACCTATATCGACAAGAGGAGGGGCTAGCTATGGGCTGTCCATTATCCCCAGTGATGGTGAACATATACATGGAACACTTCGAAGACATGGCCTTAGGTTCAGCTCTCTTAAAGCCAACCATGTGGCTAAGATACGTTGATGACATCTTCATACTCTGGCCCCATCAGGAAGACATCCAGGCTCTCTTAGACCATGTGAACTCAATAAGACCATCGATACAGTCCACAATGGAGAAAGAAAAAGATAACCAACTGGCCTTCCTTGATATACTCATATCACGCACAGAGCATGGGTTTAAGACATCCGTATATCGCAAGCCTACCTTCACCGGACAATACCTAAACTTCAACTCCCATCACCCATACAGTATCAAACATGGAATTGCACGCTGCTTACAACATCGAGCAGAGACAATAAGTAGCAACACCATTACATACCACCAAGAAATGGTCAGGTTGAAGAATACCCTCCGTTGTAACAACTACCCCGATAGCATACTATCCACCAGACGTGTTAATAGTATAAGAGAGGAGAATGAAACCCAAAAAACCTCCAACGGTCTCTCTACCATACATACGAAGCATCTCCGAAAAGATTCAGAGAATATGTGCCCCCTACAACATCAGGACGGTATTCAAGAGCAAGTCAACACTCAGACGACACCTGGTACGAGTGAAGCCCCGCATGGAAGAGAACATTACCAAAAACTGCATATACTCCATCCCATGTAGTTGCAGAAAGGTTTACAAGGGTGAAACATGCCGCCCCTTAAAGTAAGGGTGGAAGAACACCGAAAAGCGGTAATTAAAGGGGAGACGGAAAAATCGGATAAAGCCAACCATGTCTGGATGGAGAGGGGGGACCATCGCCCCTATGGGATGAAGTAAAACATAATAAACAGAGAGACCCACTGGAAATTGAGAAAACTTAAAGAAACAGCTCACATGCTCGGACATAACATAACAACCTACTGAGCAAAGCATAGAACTGAATGCGATTTGGACACCTCTGATAGAGAGAGAAAACCTTGAATAACAACATAGGTTTAACATTAACAAAAAACAACTAAGAATTGTCCTAGTGACATATGGCCGAGTGGTCCTAGACGTTGTATCAAAGTTTACAGTTACCCAAAGGTGCTGAGTTCAATCCTGAACGAAGGCAGTGGAAAAGTAACATTAAAAACAGAGAATCAGCAACTATGTCCCAAAGCCTAGCTAGAGTCCGAACACGGTACCCCCGTAATAATAATAAAGGGTTGGGTTCGAGACTGTGCCAGTTGACACGGTTAAGATTGGGATTCAAAATTGTTATAAAAATAAATACAATTTAGGCGCGCAGTATGATTATGTTGGCGCGTGAAAAATAAAAAAATAACTCCCACGCAAATTCCGGCGTGGCTTTATATATTAAATCGACTCAAAACGAGCGGACGTAGTACAGAGCATCCCATGTGATGTTTCCGTCCAATGGGATTTCTCCAAGGACATTTTTCTAAACTTTTCTTTTTAAGCTCGCTCGATTCAGCCGGTCCAAATAGTATTTAAGCACACACAAACATCAAATCTCTCTCTCAACTGCATTCTCATTCGGACGTTCCATGCGTGTTACTATCAATCTTCCATTTTCACCGCTCCGCGCGCTTCATACAATTTCACAGGCGAACATTACCTATTGCCTCTCTTACCATGTTTTAACATATGAACAGTTCAACAAAAAAAGACATTCTCCTTTTTTATACAAACACTTAAAAAAGGACTTCTGAACTCATTATGAAGAGAATTATATTTTATTTGTAAAGGGTTAGTTTCTGTGAATAAACCTCCGTTTGTTTTG
The DNA here is from genome assembly GCF_053919585.1 of Euprymna scolopes. Lineage (NCBI taxonomy): Eukaryota > Metazoa > Mollusca > Cephalopoda > Sepiida > Sepiolidae > Euprymna > Euprymna scolopes. Next base: position 175,029,138 of record NC_136527.1, read on the forward strand.
CATGTAAGTCTTATTTTTATTTTTATTTATTTGTGGAGGAAGTTAGTTCCTAAAAAGGCCTGACGACCCCCACAAGATATATTACACACATTTCTGAAAAGTTTTTATCATACTTGATAGTGTAAAATCTCTCTAATATTATGTTAGCTGGATTTTCCTCCGACAAATTAAACGCATATAATGACATTTCTAATGGATCTCATCAGTATTTGTACAATGTTTTGTCTACAAATATTGGAAGATCTCAGTAAACATTAAAAACCTTTCGTGAAATTTAATTTTCTTCATTTCTGATTTTTCACCTATTGTCAGTTTACTAACTTTGACAGATAAGTAATAATATTATATTATTCACGTTTAACTGTGTTGTATTAATCATTTAATGTTAATAGTTATTGATAAACAACGGTATTTCCAAAGGCATTAACTATTATATGTACTTATAAATCAATAGTATTTTTCACTTATATTTCGTTGTATGAATAATTGTATGCATGTGTTGAAAACTTACTTGATGCTTTCCAACGTGCCTGCCAGCGTGTAATCCTTGAATCGTCTCTAAATGTATTTTATTTCTTTATTCATAAATTTTATTATATTTCATTGTATGAATAATTGTATTGCATGTGTTGAAAACTTACTTGATGCTTTCCAACGTGCCTGCCAGCGTGTAATCCTTGAATCGTCTCTAAATGCATTTTATTTCTTTATTCATAAATTTTATTATTTTTACACCAACAAACTTCCTTAATGCTTTGCAACGTGTCTACATTGAAAGTATATTAGGCCCCACAGTTTCAAATATGAACGCGTTTATATTTGTTATAAATTCTCTAAAGAGATTAATAGATGTTAAATTTCGGAATTTATGCGATTTTTCTACTTAGTTGAATCCCATTTTGCAAATTTCATTGAAACAATTGTTAAATTTCGGAATTCAAGCGATTTTTCTACTCAGTTGAATCCCATTTTGCAAATTTCATCGAAACAATTGTTCTTTTCATTCATTGTTTCACTTATTTCACAAGTCATATCTTTCACAGTGTATATATTGCTATATTTATTGACAAGATCATAAGATGAAAGTATGGTATACAAGTTTTGTCAATATTTTCTTCCGTTGTTCATTTAATCTTTAAATCCTGCGGAAGGAAAAGAACACAGCTTATTAAATAATTCCATTTCTAATTAGTTAAACAAACAAACATTTTAAGATAATAAAGCTGCCGTAATTGATTAGCTCAGCTAAAGTGCCAGACATTCATGCTAAGTAAATCTCCAAATTTTACCGACTAAAAAATAATGGTGAGTTTCTGTTAATTTTAATGATGTTGAAATATTTTGACAAACACGTCAACATGTTGAATTATACAAATGATTATATCATTATAATGATGTCGAAATATTTTGCCAAGCACGTCAAGATGTTGAATTATACAAATGATTATATGCCGCAATAATGTTCAATGGACTAACATTTCATTATAAATAAAATTTCTATACCAGTTTTATTTCAACAATATGTATTTTGTTACAGGTTTATGAATTGATTATTAAAGATTTAATATTACTTTTTTTAAAAACATATTGTTAGCAAATCATAAAATCATTATACAATGTCTGTTTATACTTCAATACAAAAATCCACGGGAAACTTCAACATATGTCATTTATTAAAATAAAATCCATTCACATAGTTTTACAGTAATTGCAGAATATCGAAAAAACTCAATAGACATCTCATGAGATTTGCAAGTTCATAAGATGTCAGATTTTGTTTGGGTTCTATCACATCTTTGGAAGATATATAAAAATTTGCAATGAAATCAGAAGTAATTTGTTGGTTGTTGTTTTCGGTAATTGCTTCTCAAATGCAGTATTTTTCTTTCTGATGCAGCATGAAACAATGTTCTTTTCTCACATGTGTAATCGATTTTGATGAATTGTTTCTAACAACTTTCTTTCATTCAAACATGAATATTGTAACAACACTATGCAAGAATATCGACTTTTTTCATTATTTTGTACGTTACATCAGTTAAGTTGTTGTATAGTTAGTGGATTGGCACAAAAACAATTATATTACAGAGTACGGGTTAGTCATATGTGATATAGCTGAGTGAAAGATATTGTTCTTATAAACGTATCAATTGTATATATTGTTGTTTAGCCAGAGAATATGATATCGACGTATAAACCGAGTCATGTTGTATCAGAAAGTTATCACACGGGTATATATTACAGTTCATATTTATATAACGATATCATTTTTTATAATAAGAATAATAATATATGCTTTCTCCAAGCGTTCTCTTATCTTCATTGTTGAGCTCCGTGATGAAACGTGAAATGACCAAGACCAAAACTAATTGAGACTTCAGTTCATTTTATATTTTTAAAATATAAATTTATTTCAGCTGTCTCAAATGGTCTCATAAAAACAAGTGTAGGTTGGCGATACTAAGGTCTGCTTTGTGCTGCAAATATTTTATAATTTTGAATATCTGCTCAATGTTTTTATGCCAGGTTGTTCTAATAAACATTGTAGAGAGAACCTTTTGACTCGAGGACAGTGTCTAGTAGGCATTCAAGTCCTCTTCATCATTTTAGTAGTTCAAGACCGATTCATACCATCTAAAAAAATTCCAACAAAAACCTGCCAGCCATGGTTCTCCCCTGAATGTGCTGCTGCCATCGCGCACAGAAATCACTTTTTCCATAGCGACCAACGTAATAGATGTACTGAAACTAAGGCTGCTCTCAGGACTGCCAGCAACCATTGTAAAAGAGTAATAAAAAACTGCAAGAGAGCTATATGATCAGCCTATTAAATCCAAAGTAGCTGAGCAGCGACTTGGTTCCCAGCAGTTCTGGCAAATAGCAAACAGGATCTTGAACGGAAGCGTGTGTTCTATCCCGACTATCATCAACGGACCTGAGGTCATATCGTCAGCATCAGACAAGGCCAGACTATTTGCAAAGAACTTTGCAGCTAATTCTACCCTATGCGACAATGGCCATCAACTCCCTGTATTTCCTCCTATAACAGACAACACGCTATGCAACATACAAATATCTGTGCGTGAGGTCGCCAAGCTAATCAAGAACCTTGATTCCAGTAAAGCAACCGGCCCTGACGGCATTCCAGTTATAGTGCTGAAAAAGCTCCAACCAGAACTTGCCCCATACTTACAAAACTGTTTAAGCGTTACCTTAAGGAGAAGTGCTTTCTAACACTCTGGAAAACCTCATCAGTATGCCCTGTATTTAAGAATTCAGGTGATAAGTCCTTTCCCTCTCAGTACAGACCAATAAGTCTCCTGTGTGTCATGAGTAAGTTGTTGGAATCCATATTAAATAAAGAAGTAGTCAACCACCTCAACAGAAACAACCTTCTTAGTGGCATGCAATATGGTTTCCGGTCTGCAAGATCCACAGCAGATGTGCTAACGGTTATATTACATAGGATTAGTGAATTTCTTGACAAAGGTTTCCTTTCTAGGGCAATTGCTCTTGACATATCAAAGACCTTCGATAAGGTATTGCATAAGATTTCCAGCTACGGTATTACTGGAAGTGTTTTCTCAATCATTACATCATATCTCTCTGATAAGTTCATAAGAGTAGTGGTTGATGGGCAGAAATCAGAGCCCCACAGTATTAATGCTACAGTCCCCCAGTGATTCATCCTGGGCCCAACTCTCTTCCTGATCTACATCAATGATCTCCCAAAACACATACTTAAATCTTTCGTTGACATCTATGCTGATGACACGACCATCTATGGCAACACATTAAAGGCTGTAAATGACAAAGTTCTCTCTGATTCTCTCTCCTTTGATCTTGAGCGCGTGGTACAATGGGGGAAGAGGTGGCTGGTCACTTTTAATGCATCCAAAACCAAGCTTCTATCTCTACATAATCAACGCTCTGATCCTCATCTGGCATCTCGTCTTGGGGAGGCCCGATGTTTTGACAAGCTTCTTGGCTTGACGTTTACTCCTGATCTGGAATGGAACACGTACATCAAATCTGTTGCCAGGGACACTGGGAAAATGGTGGGATCCTTCTACCTCTCTAGAAGATATCTCACTACTGATGAAATTTTCTATCTCTATAAAAGCCACGTACGTCCAAGGATGGAGTACTGCTGCCACATCTGGGCAGGAGCTGCTAAAAACAGCCTATCCTGCCTTTACAGAGTACAAAATAGACTTTGTGGCTTAGTGGGGGATGCCCTTTTCTCTTCCCTGTAACCTCTCTCCCACAGAAGAGACGTTGCTAGCCTATCTTTGTTTTATCGTTATTTCCATAGCAAGTGCTCGTCTGAGCTCCAATATCTCGTCCCCCTCGCCAATCTTTCATGAGAAACACCCGTCTGGTTTAAACTACTGTCAATAATTTCCCCCACTTTTTATCTTTGCCTAAATCCAAACATGAATTTCATTAGCAGAGCTTCTTTCTCAGAAGTGCACGATTGTGGAACTCTCTTCCATTCACCTGTTTCCCACCCGACTACAAGTTTGGGTGTCTTAAAATCCAACCTAAACAAATTCCTGACAAACCGCCCCCTTAAGTAAGACACTCTATCAAATCTCCAGTACTAATTATTACTACAATACTATCTCATTGAGTACTGTACACGCAATAACCCTTATCCCTGAGTGGCTTTTGAGCCTTGATAAGTGGTGACCCCCTGTAAAAAAAGTGTGATTTTAATGTTCCTAGCGTTTTTATACCAGAATTAGAATATTCTCACAAGAATGTGACTTTTCCAATGAATTTTTTTTCTTGTAAGTGTAAACTGAGGTATATCTATACTAAATATGTCTCATTAACGTTGACTATTCAAATTTTTTGAATATCCAAATATCTTACAAAAATATGGGTTTTCTTCAGTGTGAGTTCTAATGTTTCACAAAGATTGATTTATAAGAACAAGTATTTCCACACATTTCACAATAATCTTTTTTTCCTTTTTTATTTATTTTACATGATTAATTCTTAAAAGATCAATAGCCTTCCTCCTTTATGGTTGCAATCTGTATTTCATTACATCTTGATCTTCCAGAAATTGTTTCCAGATATTCTTTTTCAATAGACCAGTTGTTCCTATCAAAACCGGTATATCTTTCTCTTTCAAAGACCATGTCATCTTATTGGAGTTCTTGGTTATGTTTTCCCGTTCATATCTATGTAGGCCATAGTCCTTTTGGAGGCTGACATCAATAATAAGTAGTGATTTTTCAGGCTTGTTCCATATTGTAATATCTGGCTTGATAGCGTTGTCTTTTATATATCGACCCGCCTGTAGATCCTTGTCACCTTTCAATTTGATGTTTTCTATGGTGGTTAATCTTCCCATATGTTCGGCGATCTGTCGAGCTACCTCTCTCCAGAAGTCTTCCAATGAGGGTAATTACAAACTTTATTGCGCTTGGCAATGTAAAGGCTATCTGCCAACAAGGTTTGACATCCCGACATAAAATGGCTTGAACTTTCAATCACTGAGTAACAAAACCTACACTGGCCAGCCATTTTTAAAATCCAATTGTGAGTAAGCCGTGAAAGTCTCCCACTTTGAGCCATTGTAGTAAAGTATCCCTGTCTATATATACCTATCTGGGTTTTCTCATTGTGTGAAGCATCCTTGTCGATGTATTCCTTGTTTAGCTCCTTATGTTGTTTCCATCCGTGTTTGCTTGTTTCTATCTCCATTTCGGTGTATTTTTTTCTTTTCATTTGTGCAATCTGTGTCGCCGGTTTTTCATGTATTTGACAGTGTTCTCCAGTATCCTTCATCTAAAATTCTCAGCAAGCTTTGCAATTGAGGTTTGTTGAAAAAGATGATGATGATGATAATCGTCATATCAGTTTAACTTATAATTACTGATTATCTTATTTGTATTAGTATCGAGCCTATTTAAGTTATATTGAGGCCAGTCCATATTATTGAACCTATATGTGATAGGTATTGCAAGCTGATTTATAATTTTGTTTTTGTTGTTTTGTTCAGATTTGATCATCTTTTTCCGACGTACTCCATAATCCTGTTCTGCCCTGTATCTCATTTTATTATGTTTCACATTTACCTTTTCCTTAATACCGAGGGATCTGGAGGTGGCATCCTCTCCCACATTTTAAATGAAGCTGTCATTGACCCCTGTTTTTTAATTAATTTTCTTCCTTTGAAAATTGTAACGCTAGGTATGGGGCAGCCAAAAGCAGCTGCCAACATTGCTTTTTATTGAAACCAACCGAAAGCTCTTTTTAGTATCCTCATTGTTTCATTAAGTGTGAGTTTTCATGTGTGACACTAAATGTGATATGTGAGAACAAGAATATCCACACAATTAACAAGACTGTTGCTTTTTCTCAGTGTGATTTCTCATATGAATGATTAATCTTGATTTTTTATAACAAGAATATCCACACAATTCACAAGAATGTGGCTTTTCTCTAGTATGAGTTCTCATATGATTCACTAAATTTGATTTATCAGAAAAAGAATATCCACACACTTCGCAAGAATACGGTTTTTCCCCAGTGTGAGTTCTCATATGTCTCACTAACGATGATTTGCAAGAACAAGAATATTCACATACTTCACAAGAATGTGGTTTTTCCCCAGTGTGAGTTCTTATATGTGACACTAAATATGATCTATGAGAAGAAGAATATCCACACACTTTACAAGAATGTGGTTTTTCTCCAGTGTGAGCTCTCCTATGTCTTACTAACGATGATTTTCGAGAACAAGAAAATCCACATACTTCACAAGAATATGGCTTTTCCCCGGTGTGAGTGCTCATATGTGTCACTAAATTTGATTTGAAAGAAGAAGAATATCCACAGACTTTACAAGAATATGGCTTTTCTCCAGTGTGAGTTCTTATATGAGACACTAAATGATGTTTTAGAGAACAGGAATATCCACACACTTTACAAGAATGTAGTTTTTCTCCAGTGTGAGTTGTCATATGTCTTACTAACGATGATTTTTCAGAACAAGAAAATCCACACACTTCACATGAATGTGGTTTTTCGCCAGTGTGACTTCTCATATGTTTTAGTAACTTTGATTTTTCAGAAAAAGAATATCCACACACTTCGCAAGAGTGTGGCTTTTCTCCAGTGTGACTTCTCATATGTCTCACTAAGGATGATTTTCGAGAACAGGAATATTCACAGACTTTACAAGAATGTGGCTTTTCTCCACTTTTCTGCATGTTTTAATATAATTTAACCTACAAAAATATCCACGTAGTTATAGATTTTTTTCTTCGCAGTTTTAGTCTTCATTTACAGATGTTCCAGCAAAATTAAAAAGCGCCACCTTCTTTGCAAAAAATATCTCATAAGCTTTTTAAGATATCTACAATTTGTGATTACTTCTCTTCAAACATTTACATTCATTTGAACATTAAACACGTATTGCACAAATATAAACATTATCTTCATGATTATTGAGGTGTTCGATTATTTCCGTGTATGTAGTCATATAGTAAATAATATTTGTTAAATAGTAATAATACAAATACATTTTTGTACAGAAATCTCCGTTGTCTGTAGATGATGATGATGATGATGATCCATTGTTGTCTATAGATGATGATGATGATGATGGTGAACCATTGTTGTCTATGGATTATGTTGATGATGATGGTGAACCATTGTTGCCTATAAATGATTATGAAGGGGGTGATTCATTGTTGTATAACGAAAAGGATTGTCCATTGAAATTTAATAAAGGCGTTCATACAGGAATATCTGCAAATAAAAAAACGAAATTCTATATTTTTATCTACATTAAATCATTTATATTCCGTTCGTTTATGTTATTGGATTGAAGACACAACATTTTGATAAATTAAATCGATAGTCATATGGGATTCATTAGACAAATAATCATATATTTTATAACTTAGATATTTTATAACTTAGCACACAACCAGTAAATATGTGTAATGTTTTAGATACAATGTAAAGTCTACACAATAGTGACAATTATACTATATTCATTATGATTTCAAAAGGAGAAAAAACAGTGATAATCAACTCTCTTCCTCTTTTTTCTATTTCTCGATATATAATTCTGTACATACATATAAATAACTGTACATGATTATCATTGTGGTGATAGAAAAACATACTTATATATGAATAAATGGGGGAGTAAAAGGAAGAAATAAAATAAATTCTTTAAGAAAATAACTGTTTTGGAGCTTATATATATATAGGATTCAATAAAGAGAGATTGTGAAGCCCATTCTCCTCAGCTTTTCACTCTTCTAGTCATCTCTGTTAAGACACGTCCTCTCATTTTTCATTGGATACGTTGATTTTTCTACAACTAAGATTTATCCCTGTAAGTAACTATTTTTTAATTGAACCATTTTTTTTTACATACACAGGAAATACCTGCATCCTCTATCAAGGAAAAGGCATTTTTCAAACCAGGTGTGATAAAAGCAGAACATTAGATTCCAAATCTTTTGTCCTCCTAAAATTCCTTTCTGCTATATTTTAATCCAAGATGATTTGCGCCATCAAATTGCAATTTTTCTACAACCAACAGTAATACGCTTCTTTAACTAACTATCTCAACTGGACAAAAACGTTTTCGTAATTAGGAACTTATATTTATTTATCGGCTTTGAATCACTATCTGAACTGGACAAAAACCGTTTTCTGATTTATTGATTTATTGTTTTTTATTAAAATATTTTGTTACTTTGCATTCAATAACGTCCTGATTACATGGTTGGTATCTACGTTTCCACACATGACCTTAAAGAACTTTCTCCAACTGAATAATCAATTAACGATCTTCTCCTTTATTTAATATCACACATATTTGTATTTTCTACTAAACATTATTTTATATCACACACACACAAATATATATATATATATATATATTTGTATTTTCTACTGGATAATCCATTATTAAACATTAATTGATATCAAACGCACACGCACACATATATATATAGAAAGTTTTAATTTACTTTTTAATTTTTTAATTTTACGGTACAACACTTATAAATCGCGTTAAATAAGGTCGGGAAGACTCTAGGGGCGCCTTTCATCAACAAGCACTTGATAGAACATAGAACACTTGATAGAAATTCAACGATTGACTCCTGATGAGCTTGTTCATGTAAGGGGCCTCTAGAGTCTTCCCGACCTTATTTAAAGCGCTATATATATATATATATATATATATATATATATATATATATATATATATATATATATATATATAGTAAGTTATAAAATATATATGGCGATTAGGCTACATTGAATATTCCGCGTTTCATCCACTCTAGGACACTACAGGCATGCACATTAGCCTTAAGAGGCCTAGAGTGGATGAAACGTGGAAGATTCAGTGTAGCTTAATCGCCATATATATTTTATAAATCACTAACTAGCTCTACCTAGGTATTGAGCACTTTTGAAGACAATGCTTAAAGTTTGCACATACATTTATACTTTCGTATATCAATTTTATGTGAGTAAATGAAGTAGTTGTATATATATATATATATATATATATATATATATATATATATATATATATATATGTAAAATGGGGTAGGAAATTCCAACGAGAGAAAGATGCATATTTAAATAAGGGGGTGGTCACCAACAATGTGTATTTTTTAACATTATTTTATTATTCCGTGTTTTGGTTTTTCATTGAAAATTATGTTTAGATCATTGTAATAATGTTTTTAAATCATTGCAATCGTTTTTAACGCGTTTCAGACGTTCTGTGAAGCGTCATCTTCAGAAACTATTTAAAATGTTTAGAATATATTCAAGATGTGTTAAAAATGTAAAAGAACATTTTCGTAGTTCATTTGAAATGTTTCCGAGAGGTAGAAAAATGTGTAAATGATTCTACTTTTCATTCGTATGTTCAATTTTTTTATACTGGTTCATTCGGCTGACTGTGGTCACTACTGTCTTTTGTTTTTCTCTCTCTCCCTCTCTCTCCCTCTCTCTCTCTCTGCTTGTGTTTCTATTTATCTTTCTTTGTTGCTTCTCATGTTTTTCCTTTTTACTCTTACTCGAGTGGAGGTGAGGGGGCCATTGGTACTTGGTCAACTGGGTGCATAGGGTAGGATGTGTGTGTATGCGTGTGTGGGGGTGCTTTCTTTTATTGGTTTGAAGAATGTATGTTCTGTTTCATAGTATTATAAAGTTATTTGCTTCCCTAGGAAGGTAACTGTGATCAAAGGTCGTTCCTAATGTGTGTGTGTGTGGTAGGGGGGACCAGCTCCTCTGAAATAAGGGTAGGAGTGTTTTTAATCAATTTTGATATTTATTTTTTGGATTCTTGGATTTTAGTATTGTGATTTTTCGTTTCAGTCTTAGACTGTTCAGATATTCTTAATATTATGTTTGTTTAGATAAAACGGTGTATTTATAAATATACGTAGGGGATTTGTTAATGTTTCTACTTATTTGCCTCCCCATGTGGGTATGACCAGACCAAGGATTGGTTCTTAGTGTGAGGAAAATCTCAGAGGGGAGGGGCCACTTGGAGAGGTATAGGTATGGGAGGAGGGATGACAGAAGGGATGATATTTATCTCAGTCATAAAGGATTTCTCCTCCACTGACTGAGGGTGGAGCGAGGTGCTGGAACAGATATTACACTATGCTTCTAGATGTTTCATAGTGTTGTTGGTTTCGAGGTTAAGTGGGGTTGGTATCGTTCAATATGTTGTATTAGAGACAGGGGTGTTATGTCTGTGTGTGGCTGTATGCGTGTATGTCTGTATGTATGTGTGTGTGTTTTAATGTGTCGGTTCTGAATTATGTGTGGGTGTGTATATGTATATTAACGTGCATTTCATGTTTTTGTGTGTTGATATTAGGCTCTGTTTTTTTTTTCGGGAGAGAATCTTGTTATGATTTGTTTTTCCTGTGTAAGTAAATAAAAATAATTGTCTGTTTGGAAGATTGCCATTATTTTTAACCTAATTCCACTGCATGTGTGTACGTGTTTTGAAACAGAGGTGTCTGTTATCTGCAATTTTGATGTTGCTCTTATCTAAGGCCACTCTATTGCTGGAAATTTTGGTGGCGCCTATGTAGAATTTATTGCATGCTGTGCATCTTAGTGCATATACTACAGTTATGAAGGTGCAATTAAGATCCTTTTTTTTAAATGTTTGTGTTGGGTATTTGAATGTGTATGTGTTTCCTTCTATTATTATGTCACATATTCCACGTCGCAGTCGGTTGCATTTTGTAACCCTTTTGTAGTATGTTGAACCTGATTTTAGGAAGTTAAGATGTGTTTTAGGTTTTTGGGTTGGCGTTTGCATTTTATTATTTTAGTTGTTTTAAGTGTGTTGTTTAGTTTGTCGTTCTGATTGAGGAGGATAAGGTTTTTTTGTTATCTGTGTAAAAAGTTCTGGGTTGTTTGTGTTGTGTGTGGAGACGTATGCTAAAATTTGTTCTTTGTTGTGTTCTTTTGGGATTCTTAGTTGATCTATTAGAATTTTTTCAGCCAGTTCAATACCTTTCTGTATTAGTGGTAGTGGAGATCCTCTTTTCTGCAGGGTTATTTGAAGTTCATTCTAGTCGAACGGAGGTTTCTGTCTGTTACTATGGTGCAGACTCTATGTGCTAGGGAGTAGGGTATTGATTTTAGACAATTTTTAGGATGGTGGCTTTTGAAGTGGAGATATTGTTGAGTGTCTGTGGGTTTGTGGTAGATGTCTGTAATTATGTTGTTGTTTTTGATTGTTACACGGATATCTAGGAAAGGTAGTTCTGTAGGGCTTTGTTCTAGTGTGAAGTTTATTTTTGGGTGTAGATTTTGTAGCAAAGTGTGGAGTTCTCTGATATCCCCCATGTGGTCCTCCAGAGGATAAAGCAGTCGTCTAGGTATCTTTTCCAAGATTTTATGAAGAGTGTTTTTATATTGTGCCCGTATTTCTACTCTATCATTTCATACCCATGTGGGTATGACCAGACCAAGGATTGGTTCTTAGTGTGAGGAAAATCTCAGAGGGGAGGGGCCACTTGGAGAGGTATAGGTATGGGAGGAGGGATGACAGAAGGGATGATATTTATCTCAGTCATAAAGGATTTCTCCTCCACTGACTGAGGGTGGAGCGAGGTGCTGGAACAGATATTACACTATGCTTCTAGATGTTTCATAGTGTTGTTGGTTTCGAGGTTAAGTGGGGTTGGTATCGTTCAATATGTTGTATTAGAGACAGGGGTGTTATGTCTGTGTGTGGCTGTATGCGTGTATGTCTGTATGTATGTGTGTGTGTTTTAATGTGTCGGTTCTGAATTATGTGTGGGTGTGTATATGTATATTAACGTGCATTTCATGTTTTTGTGTGTTGATATTAGGCTCTGTTTTTTTTTTCGGGAGAGAATCTTGTTATGATTTGTTTTTCCTGTGTAAGTAAATAAAAATAATTGTCTGTTTGGAAGATTGCCATTATTTTTAACCTAATTCCACTGCATGTGTGTACGTGTTTTGAAACAGAGGTGTCTGTTATCTGCAATTTTGATGTTGCTCTTATCTAAGGCCACTCTATTGCTGGAAATTTTGGTGGCGCCTATGTAGAATTTATTGCATGCTGTGCATCTTAGTGCATATACTACAGTTATGAAGGTGCAATTAAGATCCTTTTTTTTAAATGTTTGTGTTGGGTTTTTGAATGTGTATGTGTTTCCTTCTATTATTATGTCACATATTCCACGTCGCAGTCGGTTGCATTTTGTAACCCTTTTGTAGTATGTGGAACCTGATTTTAGGAAGTTAAGATGTGGTTTAGGTTTTTGGGTTGGCGTTTGCATTTTATTATTTTAGTTGTTTTAAGTGTGTTGTTTAGTTTGTCGTTCTGATTGAGGAGGATAAGGTTTTTTTGTTATCTGTGTAAAAAGTTCTGGGTTGTTTGTGTTGTGTGTGGAGACGTATGCTAAAATTTGTTCTTTGTTGTGTTCTTTTGGGATTCTTAGTTGATCTATTAGAATTTTTTCAGCCAGTTCAATACCTTTCTGTATTAGTGGTAGTGGAGATCCTCTTTTCTGCAGGGTTATTTGAAGTTCATTCTAGTCGAACGGAGGTTTCTGTCTGTTACTATGGTGCAGACTCTATGTGCTAGGGAGTAGGGTATTGATTTTAGACAATTTTTAGGATGGTGGCTTTTGAAGTGGAGATATTGTTGAGTGTCTGTGGGTTTGTGGTAGATGTCTGTAATTATGTTGTTGTTTTTGATAGTTACACGGATATCTAGGAAAGGTAGTTCTGTGGGGCTTTGTTCTAGTGTGAAGTTTATTTTTGGGTGTAGATTTTGTAGCAAAGTGTGGAGTTCTCTGATATCCCCCATGTGGTCCTCCAGAGGATAAAGCAGTCGTCTAGGTATCTTTTCCAAGATTTTATGAAGAGTGTTTTTATATTGTGCCCGTATTTCTACTCTATCCTTTCATAAAGGGTCTCTTCTAGGAAGGCGAGTGTAAGGGTGGCATATGTTGGTGCCATTTTAGTACCCATTGCTGTGCCTAGTATTTGGATGTAGTTGTCTTTATTTAATTGGAAGGAGTTGTTGTTGAGGATTATGTCAATGCCACGAATTGTTTATTGAATCTGGGGTGTAACACAGACTTTACACCCCAGATTCAATGCATCTATGTTACCGCATTATATTTAAATGGTATTTTAACATTAAAACCCCACTCCCATGTTAAAAAAGGATTTCTAAATAATAACGTTGTTTCATCACGGTAACATAGATGCAGACGTATGTAAAATAATGGATAAACAATATAAAAAATAAACAAAAATCAAACAAAATTCTTTAACAACAAAAAAATTAAATCATGTGTTGATGGTAAACATTATTATTTTAACAGAAATCACATTTTATTAAAATAAACACATTTTTGACGAAAATATAAATGTAAGATTCTGGCACTTGTACAGTTTAATCCAAACATGTTTAAATGAAAATATAAAAAAAAAAAAGGTTATACTGTACGTATCTGTTTTGGACTGAATATCTCCAAAGAAATTTCACTTAATTTGATCGAGTATTTATTTATTTTTGTTTTTTGTTTTTGTTTTTCTTACAGCGGAAAAACATGTTTTTTTTATGACAGCGCGTTGAAAATACTCATCTAGGAATTTTTGAACACTCCAAGGGGAGATAACTCAATTTAAAGCGTTGACGCTCCCTCGCCATCTTTAATATTAGCTTGGCTTCTCTTCCTAAAAATCGAACCTTTTGCTCGGTATCATAACAAATTGTTTTTGTTCGCTGTAAAAAAAAAAAAAAAAAAAAAAAAAAAGAAAGAAAAAATACCATTTTTTAATGTCCTTATTAAACTGTACAAGTACCGAGATTTTTATGATCGGAGCTTCTCAGCTTCTGTTCACGTTTGTTATAAAGCATGGCGGAATCAATATTTTTATTTAATTGCAAAAAATAAATAAAAAAATAAACTTATTTTAATGTTTAAGATTAATTTTAAAATGTACAAAATACAAAAAAAAAACTTACCTTGCATTTCATGAATTCAATACGAAAATAAAATCAGGATGAATTCGTTTTTTTTTTTTTTTTTTTTTTTTGTAATTCTTTTGTGTTCAACACAGAAAATTTGCTTTGTTTGTTATGATTTCTTTACTAAATTGATACAACTTTTGTTTTTGTGTGTCCAATTCATTAAGAAATAAAATATATGAAAGTATAAAAGAATCCAAATTAAAAGTAGAAAAACACGATTTTAACGTGAAATTATTTAAAAAGAAAATCAACTGCTAAAGAACAAAGAATTTAGGTCATCGTAACACGGTGTCATCAATATTTCATTCCTTATGTAAAAAATGTCGGTTAATTAGTTAAGTGTGCCGAATTATTTTGTTCCTTGTGTAAAAATATCCGTATCTGTGTGTCACGTTTCGCGTAATCACCAGTTTAATCTTTATTTTGTACCTCGTGTAAAAATGTCCGTTCATTATTTAAATGTGCCGAATTGTTTTCATATCAAGTTTAGATTATATTTGGGTAAAATCCATTGAGAGCGTATGGTGATTATATGAAAAAATAAAGCTGTGTACGCATTGTAAATGTTTCTTTTTTGTGTCTTATGTTATACATTAGTACATTAGGGGTCATTTCGAGTTAAACGTTTTTTTTTACTGCACTAATCTGAACTAGAGAAAATCATGATTAAAATGTGTATGTCTCGTCTAAATAACTAACGATAATTCTCTGATATGGCCAACCAGACAGGTGATCAAAAAGTCAGATCGAGCGAACCGGAAAACGAAATGAAATTAACAACTTCTAAACAAAAATGAGTACCTTTTTACTTGACTAAAAAAAAAAAAAAAAAAAAAAAAAAAAACTTACTCGGCGAGAACACGACTGTTTTTGCTTTAATAAGTATTTTTAGGGTTTGTATTACTGTACACATAGATTCGAAAAAGTTGTCAAAAAACAAATATATAACAAATAAATGCTATCAAAGGCAAGGTAAGTTA
The DNA here is from genome assembly GCF_053919585.1 of Euprymna scolopes. Taxonomy (NCBI): domain Eukaryota; kingdom Metazoa; phylum Mollusca; class Cephalopoda; order Sepiida; family Sepiolidae; genus Euprymna; species Euprymna scolopes. Next base: position 175,044,666 of record NC_136527.1, read on the forward strand.
CTTTTCTAACAAACTGGATATATTTTTTGTGTTTTTATTAAATGTAACATGTTTATTCAGCTCGAAAACCATACAGTGTTTACCGATGTATTGGCAAATTCCAGATGGAATCTGACTCTCTCTTTAACACGGTAAGTTTGGGAAAAGGTGTTATAAATTAAAAAAAACTGGATAAAATACTGTTAGAAAATCGCTCAATATATGTTACCGTGACATAGGTCGACATATATTTGGCGGTTTTCTTAACAGTATTTTGCCTGTTTTTTTATTTATAACACCTTTTCTCAAACTTTCCGTGTTAAAGAGGGGGTGAGGCGCCATCTTGAATTTTCCAATACATCGGTAAACACACACCGTATGTTTTTCGAGCTGAATAAACATGTTACATTGAATAAAAACACGAAAACTATATCCAGTAAAGTAGAAAAGTAACTTATCTTGCCTTTGATAACATTTATTTGTTATATATATTAGCAACTTTTTCGAATCTATGTGTACAGTAATACAAACCCATTTTTTATTCAAATGTAACAAATAAAAATTTCAATTTGGCTTGAACTTTGCGGTTTTCGGATAATTTTTTATTTTTATTATTGTTTTTTAGCCGGATTTAACTAACAAACAAAACAAAACAAAAAGAATTTTGGTACCTATGCACTTATGTTACCGTTATTTTCTATGGTTTAAATGCCTTCTCAAACGTTTGAAGTGTTTCTAATGTTTTTACCTATAACTATAATCTTTGTCAAAAAAAAACGGCCAAAAAATATCCAACAAGAAAATAAAACATAAAATAATCCGAAAAGCACAAAGTTCAAGCAAAAAAACAAAACAAAACAAAAACAAAAAGGCCAGTTGTCAATTAGGTCCCATTTCGTTTTCCTGTACGCTCGATCTGACTTTTTGATCACCTGTCTAGTTGGCCATATCAGATATCCATCGTTAGTTATTTAGACGAGACATACACAGTTAAATCATGATTTTCTCTAGTTCAGATGGGTGCAGTAAATAAACTTTTAACTCGAAATGAGCCCTAATGTACTAATGCATAACATAAGACACAGAAAAGAAACATTTATAATGCGTACACAGCTTTATTTTCTCATATAATCACCATACGCTATCAAGGGATTGTACCATAAAATATATGAATATATAAAACTAAGATTTATTTATTTTTTATTTATTTGGATTAGTCGAACTACTGTTAACATCCAAGTGCCTATTGAGTAAATTCGTTTTATTGTTTATTTTTATAAAACAAGATTTCTTTCTTGTGTTTTCGTTTTTTTGTTGTTTTTTTTTGCGCTGACGAACTGAGTAAGTCACGCATGTCGAAGTTGCTTTGATTAATTAAACTCTTTACGACTAAGACAATTAATTTTACAATATAGTGTGCCAAATAATTGTGTCAGGCGTCTGTATAATCGTGTTTAATTTTTAGTCGTGAATAATTAGTAAAATCAAGGCAGGAACTAATAAAAAAAATAAAGTTGCTTATCTTTTATACACATTGTTAACGAAAAACAAAACGGAAAATATGACACACAGAATTGGAAAAAAAAATCATATTAAAAGTATCATAAAAAATCATATTAAATAAAAGTTTTCTTTTTTGAAAATACGTTTTGTATCAATTTAAAAATGTATTCGCCAAAAATAACTTCTTGATTGAAATTTGAGTAAATTCATTTTATTGTTTTATTTTGGACCAAGTAAAGAATAGAGACCTTGTAGCAGAAGACGACGACCGGCGTACATTTCAAGTGGCACTGGTGGTTCGAGTATAACGACATGGCGTAGGTTGTTTGTAAACATGTCAAATAGAAGGCATGGTCAAATGTTTGCGAGCAAGATTTTTTTATTAATACATTTACAAACTTTTTAAATTTTAAAATGAAAAAAATATATATTTACAAAACATATTTTGGTATACCCATATTTTTAATATTAAATATTTACAAAACTTTTAAAGGTTAAAAAACTTTCTTTTTTTACACAAAACTTTTTAATGTAACAAAACGAACGTATTTAAACAAAATATATTCAAATAAATGGGTGTCTCTCTGAGTGCGTTTCTTTTAAATATATACGAACTTTTAAATAAAACTAATAATAATAATAATAATAATAATAATAATAATAATAAAAAGAATGAGCTATATTAATTACATAACATTAAAAACTGACGTTGTAACTGAAAATTTCTGACGCTGATTTCTCCTGTCTATTAAAAAATACATAATTTTTTTTAATAAACTTATTTAAGCCAAACTTTTTAATAGCAAAAACAAAATCTTCGTTTTAATAAAACATCGTTTATTTGCCAAACACAACATCATCTAATCCTTTCACAATTAGGTTGAGAGAATTGAGTCTTTTTCACAGATAATTTACAACATCCGCCTCCCCTGAAATTACTATTTTGTCAACTGAATAAGTCAGAATGCATAGTTCAACTTGTTTTAGATGTCAAATTTCTTGGCTTATGGCTGGTTTTTCGAATTCTGGTGTGGAGACTGTTAGAGATCTATATCGAAAAAAAGTTGAAAGTGACAGCAAGTCGGATTTCTTATTCTTACGAGATTGATAGGTTCTGGAAAAAACGTTAGTGATATTTACATGCAGATCAGATAATATACACTTTCAGAAGTTGAAAGTGACAGCAAGTCGGATTTCTTATTCTTACGAGATTGATAGGTTCTGGAAAAAACGTTAGTGATATTTACATGCAGATCAGATAATATCTGGACGTTAGAAATGATGTGGATGATATCCTGGTCGAGAGAAACGGGCTGTTTTGTGGCGTGTATCGAAATAGGCAACTGGGAATAAAAAAAAGAGGATGTCCTTACACAAATCGATGGTTTTCTGCTCAAAAGAAGCGGGGGGGATATCTGATTTTGATTGCATTATTGAGGTGAGCGCGTACGCAAACCCATCACTTAAAAATAGTGCACCCGAGTCATCCACATTTTGGACGATCTCAAAGATGAAACCAACCGCAGTGCAATGGAAGAGTTCCGCTCTGGTGGAACGACCATAATGATCACCGTTTAATCCTATGCAAGGTTAATATAGGTATTTATTTGCTTCCCCATGAAAGCAAATGTGAGACAAGGTCGGTCTTAATGACAAAAAAACATTTCCCTAAGACAAGGTAAGCATATTTTTTTTGTTACCACAACTGTTTTTATATCACACTCTTATACTCACCACCAAATGGATATCAATACAATGCTAAAATACCTCCATATATTTTGGCAAAATTTTCATTCATCAATAACAACAATTCATTACAATATATTTACTATCATTTAAACTTACCAACATTTTCACAAAATTCTTCAATTCTGAAAGAAGCTTACGTTTTACCCTACAATGATTCAATGTCAAGGTCGTTTAGAGATGAACAACATAAATTCACAACAAACACAAATCCCGATGGTCTGCCTCATGAATTGTATTTGAGATTTTCTCTCATGTTGATACTGATTCTGATGAATATTCGCTTGCCGAGGGTTTCATCCCAAATCAATTCAAATGCAGAGGAAAACGGATAGGTATTGCAGGAAAGAATTAGATGATTACGGACCCATAACAGCTAAGCACAAAGCTAAAGATTCCGACCAAGTTTCTATCAAATCAGTTGCAGGTTGTTATCGGTGACTTCATCGAACTAAAGCAAAAGTATGGCGTGAATGACAAGCTTCTGGGATTGACTTTTACTCTTGATTTGAAATGGAACACGTACATCAAGTCTGTTGCCAAGTTAGCTGGAAAAATGGAATGGTAGGATCCTATTACCGCTCCAGAAGATATCTCACTGCTGATGCAATTCTCTATCTATATAAAAGCCAAGTACGTCCAAGGATGGAGTACTGCTGCGACCTCTGGGCAGGAGCTGCTAAAAACAGCATATCCTGCCTTGACAGACTACAAAATAGACTTTGGGGATTATTGGGCATGTTCTTTTCTCTTCCCTGCAACTTCTCTCCCGCAGAAAGACGTTGCGAGCCTATTTTTTTCTTTTATCGTTATTTCCACAACTGGTGCTCGTCTGAGCTCCAATCTCTGCCCCCCTAGCCAATCTTTCACGAAAAACACCAGTCTAGCTGAAACCACTGTTAATAATTTTCCCCACTCTTTATCTCTGCCTAAATCAAAACGTAGATTCCATGAACAAAGCTTCTTTCTTAGAAATGCACACCTGTGGAACTCTCTTCTGTTTGGTTGTTTCCCACCTGACTACAACTTGGAAGTCTTTAAGTCCAACATAAACAGATCCTGATAAACCACCCCCTTAAGTAAGACATTTTATCAAATCTCCAATACTAACGATTACTACGATATTATTCCATTGATTACTGTACACACAATAACCCTTATCCCCAAGTGGCTTCTGGACTTTGATAAGTGGTGACAACCCTGTAAAAAAAAGAATGGGAGATCGATTTAAAAGAACCATACCGTCTTAGAGAGATTCATGAAAGACGACACGGAAGCTGCGCTGATAAATTTAGATCAGTCCCAAGCTTTTGATTAGGTCAACCACTGGCATCTATTCTAGTAGCAACCAGATTCAAACAGGACTTTTACAAATGGATCTCCATATTGTACCGGGTGTCAATGGCAGCGGTATATGTAAACAGAAACATTCAAAATCCTTCGCCATCTCTCGGTTTGTGCGTTAGGGCTGCCCACTGTCTCCTCTGCTTTACGTCTTTGTGTTGGAGCTGCTATTTCACAATCTAATGCGTGATGTGGAAAGTCTGGTCCTGCCTGTGAAATTGCTCTACCGGCTGAGTTGAAAGCCAGGGTCTCTGCATTCGCTGATGACATAACCGTTTTTGTGTCATGATTCAAGGACATCGTTGGACAGTACCAGTGGGTCTCATACATTATAAAAGAACCACAGGTCAAAATGAACCGCAGCAAGTCAACAGATTTGTGGTTGAGGGCCTGGAGGGGAACCGACACCCTTCCTGTTTCCTTCAGTTGGACGGACGGTCCGGTTTGGATCTGCGGCGTGTTGTTCAGACCAGGTTTCCAGCTAAAAAACGAATTGGTCTGAGGTAAAATAAAAAATCAAAGCCGCTATCGACTCGTGGGTTTGAAGAAAATTATAAAATCTTAGAATACAGCATACACAGATAATACTGGGCATATATTAACTAGTTGACGGCTGGCATCGATCCCGAACAGCGTCGCTCACTGGAGGTTTCCTACATCATCCATGGCGCTAAGCCGCCATAGGGTAGGGAGAAACTAGTTGTGATTCTCGTGATCGTGGCCATAGACAGAATGGTGATATAAACGTTGAGACATCATGAGGAGGATGAGATTGAATCTTTTGCGGATCAGGATTTGACTTCTGTCTTCAAGCACAAGCTTAAGGTAAAGATCAGATGTGACAGGAACCTGTGATCGAACATAGATAAAACAAATAAATCATGCATTGAAGAAAATTATCCTTTACGGGTTGACACCTACATTTTTATGCTCATCCTTTAACTTCCTCTACTTGCAAACTATCTAAAATCCCTATAGAGCGAGCTGTCCTTTTTTCTTTGGGGCAAGGGGAAACATTGGGTTCACATACCAGTCTATGTTCAGTATCCGTTTGAAGGAGACTTGGGGCTGCCAAACTTGATGTGTCAATGAGATGCCGAGAGGCTGGCTTTTTTGACAGTGAAGTCTGCATGGGACGCTGTACTCGAGACCATTTTCCCAACCTCATCTTTTACCACATGGTCGAGGTACATCAAAAGCCATGGAGCAACATACAGATCTTGAGAGTGTAAAGTCACACAAAAGAAACTATCAGGGTTCAGAGACCTTTCACGACTTACAAGAAATGAACTCCAGAATGAACTAGTGAAAGGAAGCCACCGATGACCTGCTCGTCAACATATGGAGAAGATCCGCTACCAGTCGAGCTTGGCGCCAAGTCCTAGTCATCTCAACAACTTCGAGTTTTCCTTGACCTAGAGGTTTCCTACATCATCCACGGCACTAAGCAACCATAGGGCAGGGAGAAACTAGTTGTGTACCTCGTGATCCTGGCCATAGACAGAATGGTGATATAAACGTTGAGACATCATGAGGAGGATGAGATTGAATTTTTGCGGATCAGGACTTGACTTCTGTCTTCAAGTACAAGCTTAAGGTAAAGATCAGATGTGACAGGAAAAGATTACTTCCAGCAACCTGTGGTCGAACATAGACAAAACAAGTAAATCATGCATGGTCTCCCGTGAGTACACAGTGGACGAGACATAAACATGACTAAGTTCAGCATCCACCAAATGGACGTCAAATCCTGGGGAAAATTGGCAAATGGCACAGTTTTATGCCTTAGCATATGTAAATTTTAGTTCTGTACCATGCAGAAAATAGTTTTTACTAAATCCATCATTTGCCCACCTCCCAAAAGTCCCCAAGGCCTTAACATATTTAAATCTGAGTTGAGCATCCTGCAAAACTGCTAAACAGACATAAACAGATAATTTTGGACAAATATGGTAAAATAGTCCCAAAAATAGAATGTGTTTATTAGCCCTAAAAGAACCACTGGAACACACCCAATAGTTATCGTGAAGTATAGACAAACAAAAATAGAAATCAGTTTTGAGAAAGTTTTATAAAAATCAAAGGTCTCAATTTATTTAATAAGCACAAAAGTGTCAATTTTAGTCATGTTAACCTAAAAGGTAACCGTCGGGGGCAACCGGAGTTTTCTCGAAAAGCCGTTCTGTTATTTTTTTAATCATATCATATGCTTAATGTTTGTGCAAAATTTAAAAAAAATTCCAAGGCGTGGATGTAAAGGCGAAGGGACAAGGGTGTTAGGGGACCAATAATGAGTCGGTGCAAAGGTAGAGGTGCCAATTTGGAGTTTGTGTTTCCCGCCTGACCATGACCCACACAGTGTCAAATCTTGCCAGACTCTAGACTCCTAAAATGCCTAGATTAAGTTCTTAGCTAGCCGAGTTAATGGCCCTCTCCAGCCGTGATAAGAGACCTCAAAGAATCCCTCATCCACACTTTTCTTTTAAGTCCAGGGCCACTATAATAAGTGATCCTTCCTTCAAGCAACTTAATATACACTCCGACTCCCTTTTTCTTTCATCGCATCAAGAATTCAACCTGCTTGTAAAATTTGATGAAACTTTTTTTTTATCTTTCAAAACTTTTTTATCTTCCAAAACATTTTATCTTGGAAAGATAAAATGTTTTGTTAAATGAGTTTAAAATATAGCAATAATAAATAAATCAGGATATAATAAAATGGAAAATATTAACTTGATACCAATAAAATGTATTGTTTAATGATTTTCAAGTATAACAATTATAAAGAAATCAATATATAATAAAATGGAAAATATTAACTTGATACCAATAAAAAGTATTGTTTAATGATTTTCAAGTATAGCAATTATAAATAAATCAATATATAATAAAATTGTAAATATTAATCTGATACAAAGAAAATGTATTGTTTAATTATTTTCATTGTTGAAAGTTCTCAGTAAGCACTGTGATTGATATTCGTTGGATTTGACGTTCTCAGTAACATTTCCATTTTTAAACTTTTTATGTACTGCCCCATGCTTATTATGATGACATGTTTATTTTACAGTGAGACATAGACTTTATTATTTTCATGCTACACACATACTTTGAACAAATATGGTTTTTGTCATCTGTTATTTTTTAACGCATTATTCACGAAAAATTATTAAAATAGTGGATGGATTTGTTTATTTTAAACATTGCATGAAATCAAAATGTTCAATCTTGGAACAAATATTTAATTTTTGAATGTTTTTTAAAGTTTAGATATTGTCAATTTTAAGACGTGTATCTGTATTCACAGCAGGTCTTCCATAAATTTTGTTTATGAATTTTTATAGATTTTATTAGTCCATTTGCTCTTAAAACAATCGTTGTAATGTTTATATCTTTTTAGATTTTTTCGTTTTTAACAATTTTATACTTCCTCTTGTTGTATTTTATGCTTCGCTGTTGTAATGTTTATATCTTTTTAGATTTTGTCGTTTTTAACAATTTTATACTTCCTCTTGTTGTATTTTATGCTTCGCTGTTGTGTGCTCATGACAATATTCATTAAGAATACTTTCACCAACCATTGTATTATATTCTCTGCTTTCATTTGTTTCATAGTTTAATCACACACGAGTCTTTTTATTGTGTTCTATGTGATACTAATAAACGAAAATTTATCTTTTGAATAAATGCAAATTGTTACACTAAAACGATACACATATTTCGCAAGAATATTCAACAACTTGTGTGTCTTTTCTTTCATTAATTAATAAAAAAAGAATATGCACACATTGTTCACGTAATTGACTTTTTCGCTTTGCACTTATGTGGCATTTTCTGGGTGTGAGTTCTCATATATTTCACTAAATTTGATTTCTGAGAACAAGAATATCTAGACAAGCTGCAAGCATATGATTTTTTTACTTTTTTTATTTTACATTTGTTAGTTTGTAGAGATCAAGGGGCTTCTTCCTTGGGATAACACATGATTCTATTATAGTTTAAATTTACATCCGAGGGCTCTTTTAATCGCATATGTATAACTAAAGTTGATTTATTCGAAAAAGAGTATTCACCCACTTCACAAGAATATGGGTTTCCCCTTTTTTGTTTTATTTTACTTCAGTCGAAGTTCTCAGAAATCAAGGGGCCCACAACCTGGGGCTAACACTTGAACTCTATATGAGATACATAGATATTCGATCGTACAATGTAAGTTCTTTATCTCTCAAATATATATGAGATACATAGATATTCCAGTGTTGCATTAATGTTCTTTATCTCTCAAGCACTGAGTTAGTAAAGAAATTTAGAACATAATTTTCCTCTCCCCAATTAACCATTTTTATACGTTGTAGTATAGCTTTCATGTTGGTCTCATGGTCTTACTGGATTCCAGGACAAGAATTTTTCTAATCTGGTGGAGTATCCAGCTTCGTGCTATTACTTGAGGAAATATCACTTGGAGAAGGTGCACCACTCCTCGGAAAAACTGTGGGGTAGCCGTAGTGAGATTTTTCCCTAGTGTGAGTTCGCATATGTATATGTTTTGTATGTATATATGTTTTGATTTTTGAGAACAAGAATATCCACACACAGGAGTGTGGTTCTTCCCTTTTATGTTTTATTTTACTTCAGTCGAAGTTCTCAGAAACTAAGGGGCCCACAACCTGGGGCCTACACTTGAAGTCTATATGAGATACATAGATATTCGATCGTACAATGTAAGTTCTTTATCTCTCAAATACTGAGTAAGTAAAGTTTTCCCCAGTGTGAGTTCGCATATGTTTCAGTAAAGTTGATGTTTGAGCACAAGAATATCCACACACTTTACAAGAATGTGACTTTCCCCTTTCCTTCCTTTTCTCTCCAGTGTGAGTTCTCATGTGTGTCACTAAACATGATTTTTGAGAACAAGAATATCCACACACTCGACAAGAATATGGCTTTTCCCCAGTGTGAGTTCTCATGTGTGTCACTAAATGTGCTTTTTGAGAATAAGAATATCCACACACTTCACAAAAATGTGGCTTTTCCCCAGTGTGGGTTCTCATATGTTTAACTAAATTTGATTTTTCAGAACTAGAATATCCACAAACTGTACAGGAATGCGGTTTTTGCCCAGTGTGAGTTCGCATATGTTTCACTAAAGTTGATGTTTGAGCACAAGAATATCCACACACTTTACAAGAATGTGACTTTCCCCTTTCCTTCCTTTTCTCTCCAGTGTGAGTTCTCATGTGTGTCACTAAACATGATTTTTGAGAACAAGAATATCCACACACTCGACAAGAATATGGCTTTTCCCCAGTGTGAGTTCTCATGTGTGTCACTAAATGTGCTTTTTGAGAATAAGAATATCCACACACTTCACAAAAATGTGGCTTTTCCCCAGTGTGGGTTCTCATATGTTGAACTAAATTTGATTTTTCAGAACTAGAATATCCACAAACTGTACAGGAATGCGGTTTTTTCCCAGTGTGAGTTCTCATATGCTTCACTAAGTTTGATTTTTCAAAACAAGAATATTCACACACATTACAAGAATGTGGCTTTTCCCCAGTGTGAGTTCTCATATGTCTCACTAGATGTGATTTTCGAGAAAAAAAGTATCCACACACTTTACAATAATGTGGCTTTTCCCCAGTGTGAGTTCTCATGTGTGTCACTAAATGTGCTTTTTGAGAACAAGAATAGCCACACACTTCACAAGAATGCGTTTTCATGTTGCTTACCAAAGTTAATTTTCTGAGTCTAAACTATAACTGTTATCTATTGTTACTTTTGTAAGAGATTTTTTGTGTTAGACTTTCTTGTACTTAAAAAAAAACACACTGTATTTTAAACATATTATTCTGCAATTCAATCTCTTCATTATTTCACAGTAATGTGCGGATTTTAACAGAATTTCAAAGGATTTGTTAAATAATATCCAGTAAAATAAATGTTTTCAATGATGTTACTGCAGTCTTCCACATAAATCAATACTTTTCCATGTAATAATGTTTTAAGAAAATCATCCAATAGATACGTTCAAGCATGAACATCTGTAAATTAAAGAAAAATAAATAAATCAGTAGTTTTAGTATATCAGAATTCTGTTTGTTTATTGTTGTCAAGATTAATTTTATTCAAAACACATAGTAAAAAAACGGGATATTTTATATCAGCTAAGAAGCTGTTGCTACAGACATTTATTACGATATGATATATCTTGGAGAAAATGTTATCTAGTACTTTTTATAATTTTTATATTTGTACGGAAACATGCGCTCTCACAAACAATATATATATATTATTTTTTTTATTTATATTTGTGGGAAAAGAAAAAACAATCATACAATCAAATGATAAATACACAAGCACACACGCATATTATTTTTCCAGAGTAAAAAAAACCTTAAAAGTAAAAATGATTTAATTTCCACAGGGTTGCTGATAACTCGCAATTTTAACCTGTTCTTCGCATTTTCTGTTATGATCAACTGGTGATATGAATGCATGCTAAACAATCAAATTTCAAAATGTTACACAACAACATGTTACACAACAACAAATGCATGTTACACAGCAACAAACTAACAATCATGGTATTGCAAACAACAGCGATTTAGTGATGAAAAGAATAATTATGTTCTAAAAACACAAGTAATTAATCATTCAAAATGATAATACCGGAAAACTAAACACGTTATAAGAACCAGTAAGCAACTCTAAACTCTACAACATTCTGAAGGATTGTTTCTAGTAACCGCCAACTCTCATTTCGCCATTCACAAGGTAAGAAGTTGAAAATATATGCATATATACACATATATATATAGAGAGAGATATAAATATGTATATATGATGATGATTGCAAGTGAAAGTCCATGAGCCGAAAATGACTTTAGCAAAATTCACATGCTCGAATAGACATGACACTGAAGACGGTCAGTGGTATAAATACATATATATATACATGCACGTATACATACACATACACACATATATATAATCCACATATATGCATACATACATACACATTACATAATATGCATACATACACATACTTATACATACATAAACATACACAAGACGGTCATTGGCTTACAAATATATAAACGCAAATATACATATATACACATACACACATACACATCTGTAAACATACACACTGCATAATAAACATACATATACAAACACACATATATATACACATAAATACACATATATACAAATTCATGAACACATATACATATACGTACACATATGCACATATATATACATACACTTACCTACATATACATACACTTACCTACATATACATACACATATACATACACGTACATACATATGCACTCATACACATATACATACATGCACATACACATATATATGCATGCATACACATACACACATCTACATACATACATACATGCATAAATACACACACACATATATACACATACACACATGCATATGCATACAAACATATATACACACATACGTATATGCATACATATACACATAGATATGCACACATATACATACACATGTACATAAACATACATATACCTATATACAGAGATACATGTAATGATGGTAGATCAATTATTACATGCTTCCAGTATTTCAGGCCTACATGCGTCACTACTTTTCCATCGCAATAGGACCATTTTTTATAGACAAATGCCTGAGGGAGTATCTATACAAGATGGTGTTACAGAGGTTTAGCTTTGTACGACAGCTAAATCTCTCTTTCAGTTCAAAATGTTGACATCCAGCAACAAGCTTAGTGTGTTATAGATTATTGTATTATTGGTGTGTGTAGGTAAAAGAAGATGTCTGTTTATGAGAGAAAGGTCTGGTGTGTATGATTTTTTATTATTATTTATTCTGGAAAATATTTGTGTGGCTTTTCTCTTAGCATTCAATATGAAAAGCCACACAAATATTTTCCAGAATAAATAATAATAAAAAATCATACACACCAGACCTTTGTACGGCAGCTAAATCTCTCTTTCAGTTCAAAATGTTGACATCCAGCAACAAGCTTTGTACGACAGCTAAATCTCTCTTTCAGTTCAAAATGCTGACATCCAGCAACAAGCAAGAGCAAGATAGCCAGCAACATGTCAACATGCAGACCAGCTTAATGCGGGTACTGGTCTCTCGCTTTATGTTTTTTTAACTCAGAGATTGGCTTCTCCTAGAGTGGTTGCCTTCACCACGGCTTATGGGAGTTCTCTACACCCCGGATACACATGGAAATAAACACATGCGTACATACAGATGTACGCCAACATGCATATGCATGTGCACACACATGCAAACATAATCACATAGAGGCACACAAATACGCATATACACACATATGCATATACATACGTATACACACATATACATATAAAATACACATGAAGGAACATTCCAAAAGTCATAAATAGTAAGTAATCAGCGACTGGACCATTTTTGTCCCTTTTTCCTTCCTGATCTTTTTCTTCTTTTTTTAATAAAAAGTTTGTTCTAGATTCATACTTCTGCAGCACATGACAATTATGTTGACAAACTCACATAATTTTCCAAATAAATCAACGTATGAATCGACAAGAATACACTCCCACTGAAAATGATTTAAAGGCGCTTGTATCCTCGTCGATTCGTACAAACATTAAACATGATATGAGTAAAAAAGTAACAGAACGGATTTTCCGGGGAAAATTTGGTTGCCATCCTAGGGTGACTTTTTGTTAAAATGGATAAAATTGACACTTTTTGCTTATTAAAAAAAATTGATGCCTTGGATTTTTATAAAACTTTCTGGAAAGTTATAATTTACTGATTTTTATACAGTTTTGGTTGTCTATACTTTGCAATAATTCTTGGGTGTGCCCCAGGGGCTGTTTTAGAGCTGATAAAAACACTCCATTTTGGGGACTACTTTACCATATTTGCCCCTAATTGTCCGTGTATCTCTATGTATTAGCAGTTTTGCATGGTGCTTAACTCAAATGTAAATATGCTAAGGCCTTGGGGACTTTTGGAGCTTAATGGAGCAAATATTTGATAAATGACTATTTCTTTTTTCCATGGTACATAACTCAAATTTACATATGTTAAGGCCTAAAACTGCACCGTTTGTTTGTTTTCACCAGTATTTGACGTCCCTTGGGGACTTTGGGGGCTAAATGGTGTTGGGAAGGTGCAAATGGTGAACTTAGTCATTTTTTTTATGCCTCACTCATAATGGACCATGCATGCTTCACTTGTTTAAATTTCAACTTTAAATTATTTATCCATTTCAGTTTCTAACCTTTAACAATCACAAAGGGGGGTGCTTTTGCATCTGTCTCCTCAAATAGGGGGGCATTGAAGGTAAGTAATATTTTTTTATAATTTCAAATGAAAATCCCCCCCTCATTGATAATAATTTTAATATTTAGAAAGCCAGTCATAACATAAAGTAATGCATACTTTCACCCAACAATTTAATTAAAAAGTGTCATTTTATAGTTAAGACTAAAATAATAATAAAAAAAAACATTATTAAAAATAAAATCAATATATTACAAATAAATGTTAGTAAAGACGAAAAAAACATTTCTAGGAGAAGCCCTTGTGTGTGTTATTCTTTCACCTAACAATTTAATTAAAAAAATGAGCCATTTTATTGTTTAGACCAAAATAACAAAAAAAAGTATTAAAAAATATAATCAATATATTACAAATAAATGTTAGTAAAGACGAAAAAAAACATTTCTAGGAGAAGCCCTTGTATGTGTTATTCTTTCACCTAACAATTTAATTTAAAAAATGAGCCATTTTATTGTTTAGACCAAAATAACAAAAAAAAAAGTATTAAAAAATAAAATCAATATATTGCAAATAAATGTTACTTAAGACGAAAAAAAATTTCTAGGAGAAGTCCTTCTGTGTGGTATACTTTCACCTAACAATTTAATAAAGAAAGAGCCATTTTATTGTTAAGATCAATATAACAAAAAAAAAGTATTAAAAATAAAATCAGTATATTACAAATAAATGTTACTAAAGGCGAAAAAACTCTTCTACGCAATTGGATAAGTTTTTTACATTGTATACTTATTTTAAAGCGTTTATTTACTTTGAAAATTTATTGATGAATTTACGTTAGAACAAGAAAACATGGCTATGACCATTTTTAATTTATTTTCGATAATAAACTACGCTTAGTGAAATGATAAAGATTTAACAGTATTTGTTTCTACATTAAGTTTCTACTAATTTGTGATGGCCAATAAAATGGATACACATTTTAAGTAAAGTTTATAAAAAAGAAAGTGATGCCAACATTTGCTAAAATTTAAAAGATTGGATAAAACAAAAAATGAAACGAAATTTTTATCGAAAGACAGAAAAATATTTCTTTTAAAATCTTAAAACAATTATCGAAAAGAAAAACTCTTTTGTGCTTAGTTGAAATTATTGTACAAAATTCAAAATTTTATGTGTTTAACCTTAAATATGTATTTGGTAATTACTATTATTTGTTTAGAAATCATAATTTTTACTTTAATAAACACATGTTGTACACAATTGAAAAATATATGTTTAGAGCTTTTTTTATTTTTAATGTGAGATTAATCCTAGATTAAACCGTCTATTCCAAAGTATGGCGAAATCGATTTTTTCGCCCGACTGCTTTTGTTTTTTATATTTAAAAAAATTATTGAGTGTAATTTTATTTGAAAATTTATTGGATGTAATTTTTTAAAGTTTATTTTAAGTGTATAAAGAACAAATATAACTTACCTTCCATTCGGGATGAATTCGTTTTTCTTTTGTGTTCAAAACAGAAAAATTTGTTTTGTTTGTTAGGATTTCTTTAGTAAATTGATACAACTTTTGTTTTGTGTGTCCAATTCATTAAGAAATAAAATATATGAAAATATAAAAGAATCAAAATTAAAAGATGAAAAACACGATTTAAACGTGAAATTATTTAAAGAAGAAAATATCAACGGCTAAACAACAATGAATTTAGGTCATCGTAAAACGGTGTAATCTTTATTTCGTTCCTTGTGTAAAAATGCCCATTCATTAGTTAAGTATGCCGAATTATTTTCCTATCAAGTTTAGATAATATTTGTCAATATTTTAGGCTTGTCGCGATTTTTTTTTAAAATTTATATTTGTATATATGATTCTTAAAAAATGAAAATATAAAAAAAAAACAGGGTTTTTTTTATGACTGAATGTTAGGGTTTCTTTAGTAAATCGATACAACTTTTGCTTTGTGTGTCCAATTCATTAAGAAATAAAATATATGAAAATATAAAAGAATCAAAATTAAAAGATGAAAAACACGATTTAAACGTGAAATTATTTAAAAAGAAAACAACAATGAATAAGGTCATCGTAATAACACGGTGTAATCATTATTTCGTCACTCGTGTAAAAATACCCGTTCATTAGTTAAGTGTGTCGAATTGTTTTCCTATCAAGTTTAGATAATATTTGTCAATATTAATATGGCTTGTTGCCATTTCTTTAGTAAAGTTATTTTTGTATATACGATTCTTTAAAAAATTTATATTTGTATATACGATTCTTTAAAAAATGAAAAGCGGGGTTTTTCTATGACTGAACGTTTTATTATTTATTTGGATTAGTCGAACTACTCGAACGGCCAGGATAAGAACATTAGACGGTGTAACACTAATTATGAACCGTCAAGAGTTATCGAACCTACCAAAGCATAACTGCAATACTGCCAACATTAGTCTGTTTAATCCAAATAATTCTCATATTATAAATATTTCTCATTTAAAACTCAGTGAGAGGAAGGAATTGTACAAACGACAATAAGTGACACAAATCGATTTGAACCAAGAAAATAAAAAAAAGGTAATTTTTTAGATTAGGTCCACCTCCACAATTTTCTTTTAAATGACAACTTTGAAAGTTTTCGACTATGCTGAATACGGAAATCGCATTGAAATTTTGCAGAAATAAGAGGTTATAGAGATATAAAAAGTTGTATTATGCATTGTATTCTTTGGTGGGCATCTTTGTTACACGCGTGTGCGCGCCATAAACAAATCTACGCATGTAACAATAATATTTCTATTACTTTTTATGCAACTTTAATAGTGTACTTTGGAAGTATAATCCATAAAGGAAATAAACAACCCACTTTTAAAAGAGAAATTACGAGTTTTTTTTTATATTTTATTCGCAGTTTCATGTTAGAGGTGTCAAAAATTCCTACAAAAATTTCTGATACACCTATTGGTGTGGTGGTCAATGCTATCCAGAAATAAAATATTACATACTCGGTTTTTATTTCATTGTGCATGCAAACAAGTTTTATTTGTATAAAAAAACTTTATGCAAATAATCCTCATGTTTAAATATTCCCCATTAACAAGTCAAATAAGAGGAACGAATTGTACAAATTAAGGCAAATAATAAAGATTCATTTGAAGCAAGAAAATAAAAATATAACCACATGATTAAACTATGAAACTTGCAACTTATTGTCATCAAACCCGATTTGATTAGACTTACAACTCAATTCCTGTGTGCCATGTTTCGCCTAATCATCAGTCTGGCGAGATAAATGGAGTTTTACTTTCAAATTCCTCCTCACGTGGTAATGACGACGTGTGCTTCTCCGTCATTTTATTTTTGTTTGTTTTAGGTCAGAATACCCCTTTCAATTAAGTAGTTGTTTCCATATAAAGCGTTAAAAAGTTAAATGTGCTTTTTTATCTAAGAGAGTCACCATTTATCAAGGCCAGAAGGCTTCCCGAGGATAAGAGTCAAGGAATGTAAGGCGTTAGTGTAGTAATGGTTAATGGTGTAAATTATGTAGAATTTGATTATTTATGGGGACGGCTCAACAAGAAATTGTTTACATTGGATTTGAAGGCTGACGTGTTTTATTCAGCCAGCAGAATAGTGTTCCACTGTTCCACAGCCGAGCAGTTCTGAGAAAAAGCTTTGTGCATGAAATCTGCGTTTAGATCTGGTTGTAGCTAGTCGAGTGATACTTGTGAAAAGTAGCCAAAGGGATATCTTATATTGAAGGTCGGTCGAGCGATTGCCATAAAAATACTGATAGAGCAGAGATAGGCTCGAAATGTCCATTATGTGAGAAAGCAGTAGGATTTTAAACCGGCGTTGAACTCTATAGATAGGATGCGTCGAGTATCACCCGCTCATTGAGAGGATGCGTTGAGCATCACCCGCTCAGATGGCAACAGTATTCCATTTGAAGGTGTACTTGACTCTTATAAAGATTGCCTCAGTGAGATACTTACGAGTAGTTCAACCATTTTTCCAGCGATCATGGCAACAGATTTGATGTATGTGTTCCATTTATAGATGAGGAGTTAAGGTCAGTTCCAGAAGCTTGTAAAAACATGGAGCTATATCAAGACGAGAACTATTTATTCAAATTGGAAGTCAGCGCCATTGTTTTCAGAGCCATTGTTTTCATAGCTTGTTTTCATAGCTTGAATTAAAATTAACCAGCCAGAGTTTTCCCTATTGCACTATGTTTCAAGATCTTGGTTATTACTGGCCTTTGAAGTGTGCCTAAAAAATGTCACTGAGAATCAGGTTATTTTGGGGGAATATCTTTGCAGACTCGTGAATTCATAAAACGCCTTCTTCATATTTCGTTTTTGGATTTTTACACCGTCCAAAAAATTTATCTGTAAAAATATGTTTTGACGGTGAATTGAAATGAAAGTGTTGTAACTGTTGGTTTGTTTACCTTTCATGTTTATGAAATAATAGCAACCATGTTTCCCTAATCATTATTGCGGCAAGTTAAATGCAAGTTTTGCTTCTTGATGTGAGGTGTGATGTAATCAACCTGAGGGAGCAATTTTCCCCTCATTGGGGAGCTTTAGATCCCCCCAGAGGCCCGAAGGGGGCCGAATAACTATGCTAAGATAGCTTTAAACCGTTTCCGGGTGACAGTAGGTATCCCGAGGATTTAGAGAATATAACTATATATTTTATTTAATTGTCAAAATAGATATTGTTTGGAAGTTAGATAAATATATTTTGCCTTTAAAATTGATGACAAGAACTTAGAACAATAACATAATACTTTCTCGCCTTGACGAACTTAAAAGCTAGATATCGGACTGACAGGGATGACCTTAGGAGGTCATGGGAATTTAATATATCTGTAAATCTCAGATCACAAAATTGGTTAATTGCACACCCGCAAAATCTGGGGTGTCGTCGCGTGATCTGGTTGGCTGTGGAGAGTTCCACTCCCGACCACACACCCCACTATTAATACGAATGTCACATGGAAATTAGCCAATTTCGAAGCAGTTTCCGAAGGAGTTTGTGCACGAAATTCAAAGTAACCCGCCGTTCCCTGAAGATGTGACCCCTCCTCCAAAAAACCATCTGACGTTGTCTGTGAAAAAGATTAGAGACTTTGAAAAACTTACTAAGAACTGAACGATATTGTAAAAACATTGTACACACGTTTGTGAATTAATTCTGTAGAATAGAATTCACGTATCTGTTTTTCTTTCTGCTTGTAGCTTCGATATTTTCTTTCAGCATACAAAATTCAATGTAAAAACCCTCAGAGAAAGACTAAATGAAACGAGCTGAGTTTCTAGACAAACAGGGGTCCTAGCCGAGATTCATCGGTGTGGGGTTACATTATTGGTGCTGTGAGCAGGATAGACGCTGTTTTGTTTCCATGGAAAAGAGAGAAGAAATCTTTCCACAGTGAAGAAGGGAAATATAATAATCTTACATTATCGGCGGCCGCGACAAGAGCATTTCCAGGACGTACTAAGAAAGAGACAGACAGACTGGGACATTTGAAAAAAAGGAAAGAAAGACAGAACTGAAAAATATAGAAACACAAGAAAAAAATAGTTAAAAAGAAAACCTCAGTTGACGACAAGTGTCTGTGACATATCAGCGGCAACGAAAGAGACAGAGAGAGCAAGGAAAAGGACGTAACAGAGTCGGGGTAAGCAAACATTTTTTTCTCTGCTTGTGGTCTGTGCGGTTGGCCTAGAGAGAGAGTAAGAATGATTATATTGGGGGAGAGGGGGAGTGCATGTTTAGCTTTGTCGCTGTGAAATTAACGTATATAATCAGAGAGAGAGAGACAGAGAGAGAGAGAGAGAGAGAGAGAGAGTATAAGAAAACGTGTTTTTGCTTGTTGTGAATTTAACGTAATATTAGTACACATAGTAGTCATATATCAGTAAATCGAAGAGAGTAAGAAAGATTATATTGAGAGAAGAAAGAGAAAGTTTATTGTTTTGAAATGCTAAAACAATCGGTTATTATCCAATTGACGCTTAAATGAATCGTATAATTGTGTCTATATTGAATTAAAGGCTTGAAAGGAAGAAGAGAAAGTGAAAAGGTTTTTGTTGGTTTTTGTTTACAATTTGTTGGTGATTGCATAATTGTTTCTTTTTGTTATTCTTCTTTGTTGTTTATGTAATTGTAGAAGTAATTGATATTGCGTATATTTGAATATTTGAATATCATAACGGCGTAGAGTGATTTGGTTGAATTAACGAGAAACTTTGGCGGTTTTGCATATCATGGGGGCATGGAGAGATAATCAATAATACTGATGAGATAAATAATAAAATTATGCGAATATCTACTTAAGGCGTAAAAGGGAATTTTTAATTGCTATCTCAGTGTAAAATGGGATCGCATGATGCGGGCATTATAACAACAGCAGGAGGGGGTTGTGTGGCGTCAGGGAACGATGGTGTTGGTGGCAGAGATCAAGATAGAATTAACTTTTTATGATGAAGGAGAGAAGGCCTTAGCAGCTCTTTCGGCGATGTTGGTTGAGGACAAAAATATCAAGTGACAACCTGACAGCCCAGAAAAATATATGGAGGGTCGGAAGACGGGCTTGATTCTGGTTGATGTCACCAGAGACCGACGACAAGAGATTTGAATAACGTGGTTGAGATTAGATGAGAACTGTGAGATAATGTCTACCTCCTGGGGAATGAGAAATCGGAAATGGGATGATCTGTGGCTCCATGACCCACCACATTCGAGGCTAGAAGGAAAACGGGGTACTCTTCCTTTAGAATAGTTAATATGAGGGTAAAGAGTTTTGTTCACTTATTTTAAAGTGATTATTCATTGAGTTCAGTCGAGAGCGAGTTAGCTTTCATGATAACGATTTTTTACTTTAATTACATGTAAACTATGAAGGAAGAATTCCGATGATTGAGTTTAGTTGAAAAAAAGTTTGATTTTTTTTAAATGAGAATAATATTTTAAGAAGTTCATGAACTTTGACGAAACATTTTGGCTGAATTGATCTGTGTATTTTTATGTAGCGATGTTGAACGCTGTTGTGGAGAATTAAACTTTTAAGGGTTGTGTTTTTATGCATTCAAAAGAGAATAATTGGAAATATTAAATTTTGAGGTTGAATTATTTTTTTTGTTTTTGTTACTTCAGTCTGGAAGGATTTCGCTTATTAAACTGAAAAAAAAATGTAGTTGAGTCCAGTTGAGAATAATTAGAAGCATTCATTCCGGCGATTAAATTGACTCTTGGCAGGATTAAGATTTTGCCTCAGTCAGGCAGGATTTCTAAATTGTGAAATAAGGGTTAGGAGGCCGCGTTCTGGGTGAAGAATAATTGGAAATAAATATTGGCATCACTGAGTGAAGTGTGTGGTACATTCAACTTAACAAAAAATCGACTAAAACATTGCGCATTTTAGTAAAAAAAATAGTAAATAGTGGGTGATAGGGGGGCGTTGTAATGATTGTTGGGTGGCCCTCGGTTTTGGATCCGGCCAGGAGTTACCTGATACCAATGGCAATGTATCTGCCCTGCATAGGCCCGGTAGTCATTCATAGGTGTTGTGTACGGAATGGGATGGAGAAATAGGTGTAGTATGAATGATATCTATACAACACTTAGTAAGTTATGTTGCTGCTAATAGTTATATGGGGTATGAATGTAAAAAAGCGAGGCGATGAGCATTTCAAGGCTAATTGCATAGGTGGCAGAAGATAGACTGGTTCGAGCCTGCCTGTGATTCTGGAAAATGCGGCTGCTGGTGCTGAGAAAAACGAGACGCAACCCAAAGAACTCTTTGATGCCGAAATCCAAAAGAACTGATTCTCTTCTTTTCTTTTCTTTTCTCTCTATTTTATCAAATTCTCGCAGGACGCTGAAGCTAAGACACGTCGAAGGAAAATCCCAACGATACCTTGAATGGCCATCTATTGAGGCGAGAAGAAGTCCTCATTGAAAGAAATTCTTACAAGATGCTTATGAAGGAGATTTGAACTGTGAAATAAAAGGTGAAGGTTCAGCTACAACTGATTAAGGTGAGAAAGATTCCCCTAACTTAATAAAAAGCGGGTCCTTTGAGAACCCTCATTAGGGCTCCATACCCTTTATTAGGAGACCGTGCTGTTGAGAGCAGCGAAATGAAAAAAAAATCTTGTAAATTGTGACTGACACTCTGTGAAAAACAAAAATTAAACTGTGATTGAATTGATGAAAAAAATGGAAAAAGGGGAATAACTCTTGTAAAAACTTTGGAAAAATTGAGTAATTTTATTTTGAAATAAAAAGGGGGTAAAACTTTTAACAAGAGAAGTAACTTGATGGACTTGTTGCATTTTATTCAGTGACAATTTTAAATGATGATTATCTTATCATTGAATTATTAATGTGAATTGAAAAAAAAAGAATATACAAACAAAGAAAAAAAGACTGTATTAGCCCTGATGAACTATGAACTTTTACTTGTTGATGATATTATGAACTTTTTTAATTGACTTTCTTATGGACTTTTGAATTAAAAGGGGGAGAAATCTGATTAAAGGATGGATATTGGATTGTGTGTATGTTATCTTTTTGGTGGGTAATTTGCTGATTGAGACCGAAGCAATCTACGATCGATATGGCATGAACTTTGATCCAAGCAGTCTTCGATCGAATATGGTATGAACCCTGATCCAAGCAATCTACAATCGATATGGTATGAACCCTGCTGATCCCAGAAAGTTAACAGAAATAAAAATGTTACCTAGTCAATTGAACATCACTTTCTGCAGAGGGTGCTGGAATCATCACGTACATAGAACCTTCCATTTCACACCCGTCCGATCGCACAGAACCATTGAGATCTCTTCAAAAAAGAAGACAGTGGACAGAAAATCACCAGATATCTCTCCAGCAAGACAACAATCAAATTTGCAAAGAGAATTAATGTTGTACTTTGACCTGAAAAGCAAATCGTCATCCAAGTCGATACATCAAGTAGAGGACTTTGCGCCACTCTCTTTCAAGACAGAAAACTCATAGCATTTGCACCCAAATCTTGAATTGATACTGCACAACGCTATGCACATATAGAACAGTAATTCATTGCAGTTGTTTTGGGCTGTGAACAATTCCGGACTTATATTTATGGAAGTGCATTCCAGGTGGAAACTCATCACAGGCCTCTAGAAATGAAAAACTTTTTTAAAAAATTGGTTGTGACTCCAGGTTGCTTCATATGTATGCTGTTACCTTTGCAAGGGTATGATATGACGATTGGATATCGCCTTGGAAAAGCTATTACATTAGTGGATGGATTATCAATGCTACAAAAAAAAACGAAAGAAACCATTGATTTGGACGTAAGGATTTTGTTCCTTTTATAACCCCAAAACTTATTTACGTACACCAAGCTCCAAATGAGGATGTCACACAATGTAAATTGAGGAGCATAAGTGATTGACATACCCAAAGAAGTAGAGAAAAATATGAGAACTTAACAGAACAAACTGTCCATTGAAAAGTGGACATTAATGAAAGATAACAGAATAATAATAACATTAATAATAATAATAATAATAATAATAATAATAATAATAATAATAACTAGCAGGACCCGTGGAAATTCCACGTTAGTTAAAATCTTTTAAAATACATCAGTAAGAAATTCCTTATTGTTATCTTACAAAAAAACGTATTGAAAGATAACAGAATACTACTACTACTACTACTACTACTACTACTACTACTAATAATAATAATCCTCAAATCAATGCAACAAGAGATATTATAAACAATACATTATGGACACCAATGGATAAAGAAATGTAAACTTCGAGCAATAAGTTGTGTGCTGTTGACACAACATAACAAGAACATAGGCAGCATTGTACAACAATATACGACAAAAGTACCAAAAAGCGCAGAATACTAAACCTGTGATTCCTCCCGAGATTTCGGGATGTGGAAGATAGTAACGACTGACGTATTTCGCATTGAAGGTCTCATCTTTATGCTCATTGTAAATTATTATTCCAAGTTCGTATTTGTAAGATTGTTAAAACATTTCTCCAGGCACGAAATAATAAAACTGACAAAACACATATTTGGAGAACATGAGATTCCAGAGAGAGTGATAAGTGACAATAGTCTACACTTCAGTTGCAAAAGAAGCTTTGAATATCACACACTTCACTCAAGTTTTCGCAGTTAAATGGTTTAGTGGACGTTGTGTCCAATCAGTAAAATCTTCATTCAAAAAAGCTGCTTGGATATGGTATTATTCTGCTTGCGATCAACTCATCTAGATCAAACCATTCCATCACCAGATGAACTTGTATACCAAACGAGAGAACATCTTGGTCAAATGAGTTAATCAAAGAGAAGATAATGGCGCGACTGAATCAGAGGCAAGAAAATCAGATGTATCATGATCAAGATTTTTTTTGGGGGGGAGACGTGTGGTGTATCTGCAAAAAATAATGAAGTGTTTACCTGTGTTGCTTCATGAGATAAGAAGAGAGACAAGGTGGCCAACTTACTTATGCACTTGGGAAAGACAGTGCAGTATGGAAAAGGCAGTGCATGATGGGAAATACATTTTTTTGTTTCTCTTTAGAAGTAGGATACAAAAATGGGTGAACACTTTTAGCAACACTACTTTTCTATACAGCACGTCTTGGAAACTATTCTTCAGTAGAGCACGGTATGGTCTTATGCATAATATATAAAAAAGTATTTGATAAAAATATGTCATGCATCAACATATTTATACAAAAATATTCTACATATAATTTTATTCATAAAATATAGAAACATTTGAAGTAAATCGACATATTTATACAAAAACAGTTTACATGTATTCTTATTCATGATCAATAAAGACATTTAGAAAAGTAAATAGATTTATACAAAAAACACTTTAAGTATATTCTTATTCATAATATATAAACACATTTTAAAAATACATGCCATACATTTACAAAAGTAAATAAACATATTCGTGCAAAAACAGTTTATTTATTTGAAAAACAGATTATGTATATTTTTATTCATTATATTTTTTAAGACATTTGAAAAAATACATGCTATATGTTACGTTCATGCGTGGGTGCGACCCTGTAAAATAATTTAAAGAACAAGTCAGGACTAGTAAGAGCAATTGTAAGAGTTTGCTTATATGTGACCCCCCCCCGTTCAGGGACGGTGTTTGTTCTTTTTCTTTTTATTCAGGTGAATGTGT
This sequence comes from Euprymna scolopes, assembly GCF_053919585.1. Taxonomy (NCBI): domain Eukaryota; kingdom Metazoa; phylum Mollusca; class Cephalopoda; order Sepiida; family Sepiolidae; genus Euprymna; species Euprymna scolopes. The sequence continues at coordinate 175,069,762 of NC_136527.1, forward strand.
ACAGGACGGGGTTTGAAATGCAAAATACAGGAAGGTTCACCATTGTTTATTTATTGTAGCGTTCAGGTTTTCAAATGATGCGTCCTGTTGTTTTATCCATGAACGCGTTTTTCAACTAACTCGTCATCCATGACAATCCATTCATCCATGGCAATCCATTCTCTTTGTGGCATAGTTTTGTCAGGCTGTATTGTGGACTTAGAGTGAGCATCACCTGCACATGTTGGTTGATGGCATCCTTTGAATGAGTGTTTTGACTAAGACTTTTTGTGCAGGGCATCGCCTGTTTCGGCGATATTTAATAGGACTGACAATAAATCGTTTAAGGACTTGTTGCTTTTCCCACTCTCTTGTGTTGGGGTTGGATAGCGGGACTTGAACATTGTTACCAGCATTGAGGCTTTTCAGTTTTTTCTTCATCTCATGGTGTCAGTATAAAGTCTATGTTCTTAATCGATCTATTAGTATGTGTCAGGATTCCTTTTTACCTTTTTTCCTGTGACACACATTACCCCAGTGGTTCTTCCCGAACAAAGGATTAACAGGTTCCTCGACCAGGGTTGCTTCCATTTTTATGGCTGCACCCACATTTACTGCACGCGTCTGTGTTCTTTAGTATTTTATTATTGTGCTTTATTGAATATATTTGGCTGTCACGTTTCACTTGTAGTTCGCCCATCTTTCTCATATAATTCACTGAGGCATCAAAACTCTTACATATACGGAAATTAAGTAAGTATGCTCCGTGGTACTTGGACATTTAAAACTAGTTGAATAAATAAATTCCTCCAAAACTTTTAAGTATTTGTTATGGTATTTATTAAGAGAACAACCAAATCGCATAACATTACAATGAGTAAAATCTGATAGAAATAATTAAGATTAAGTGAGAAAGAAAATTCAAATCACGTAAAACAACATTATAAAGTAAATAGAATAATTTTATTAAGATTATTCAAATGAAAATAACTGGCAAATTAATTGGGAAATTAACAAAACAATTAAGATCTAGAATGATACAGTAAACAGTTTTGCAGGTTGTCGGATAAAAACTTAAAATTGCATTACAAATAATAATTGTTAATAGATTGTGTATGTAACTGAGTAAAACACAGTTATTTTTAATATTTTCTGCATTTGCTAAGGCGTAGTATCATGAGGATGTATCGCCTTTTATTATCCATGCTTCTAAGGCCTACTTACTTACCAATCAACATATTAATTAAACATCATCTATAATGGAATGATGAGTGTCTTCACTTAGAGACATTTGCTAGGTTCTCTATGCATGGATTTTGTCATATATATATATATATATATGTGTGTGTGTGTGTGTGTTGTTTGAATATGCATGGATTTTGTCATATATATATATATATATATATATATATATATATATATATATATATATATATGTGTGTGTGTGTGTGTGTGTTGTTTGAATATGTTTGTAACTTGTGATTTAATTTTTAATTACTTCTCAGTATGAATTATCGTAAATAAACTTGATTTCTTAGAATAAGAGAAACACTGATATAAAAGTGTTCAAAAGTTTATTAGTCATCTTGCTCTTACAACTGATATATATATATATATATATATCAGAGAGTATGTCGTTTTAAGCAATTATTTACTTCATTGTATTCGTTCAATACTAAAAAGACAAGAACGGTTTTATCAATAATGAATCGTTTCAAGTAATACTGTTTTATTTGAAGTTCTCGTTTGCAAAAAATGTGGCTTTTCCCTTTTGGGTTATTTTTCTTGTTTTCCATCGTGAGTTCCCATATGTGTAGCAAACGATGATGTTTCAAAACAAGATTTCTTCACATACTTTACAAGTATGTGGCTTTTCGCTAGTGTGAATTCTAATATGCCTTATTAAATTGATTTTGGAGAACGCGAATATCCACAATCTTCACAAGAATATGGCTTTTTCCCCAAGTGTGATTCTCATGTTTAGCCAACAGTGAATTTTGAGAAAAAGAATACTCACATACTTCACAAGAATACGACCTTTTCCTTTTTTTTAATTTGCTTGCTTTGAAGATTGTATGTAACGCTAGGTATAAGGCAGCCAAGCAAATTGCGAGTATTGTCCAGCTTTTTATTGAAACCAACCAATACTACACTCCCCCCTGATCTGATGATCACATAGAGTGCACTCTGCGGGTGGCCTCTTAGTTCGTTGGCTTCTGCGAAGAGTGGTATTTACAATCTCGGATTCAGGTTCTGGTTCTGTGTGAGGTTCTGGTTCTGATCCTGCCTTATCAGACGAACTACAACTACCACTCTCTTGCTCGATGACCTCACTTATCAGCAGTTCATCATCTGATGATTCATCGCTCACATGGCGTGGGGTTCACTCAACAAGAACCGACTGCTGGCTGACCACTCCAGATATTCGTCCTCGCTTGAACTTGGTGGTGCACCGGTTTCCAGGGGGTCTAACTCAAACTGGATCCCCTACCTTGTATTTGTCCGATAGCTCTTTTTAATATCATCGTTATTCCCTTAATTGCAATTGTCTGGATCTCTTTTGCACTTAGTTCACCAGGAATATTAGTTAAGTGGAATTCAGTTTCTTCCTCATAGCCCCGGTGCACTTATACTAACTGGTATGATTGATATCTCTCTAAGATTCCAGTTTCTTTTAATATCATACATGAGAGCTTGATATTTAGTCTTTATCCCTTTTAGCTCTGTTCAGACCTTATCATTAGGGACAATCACTTCAACCAATGTTGGAACTCTCTTTGACTTATTCCATATAACTATGTCAGGTTTAACAGACACATTTTCAAGGTAGGTGGCCGTAGGGATTACATAGTCGTAATGTATGGTATATAAGTCATTTCCAACTGTTCTTTCAAGGTGATGTTCCCAAGATTTGCCGCCATATTTTATGTTTAATTTTATAACTAAATTTGAGTTTTGATCCAATAAAAATGTGACTTTTGCCGTTTTTGTTTTATTTTATTTCAGTTGAAGTTCTTAGAAATACAACCTTGAGCAAACACTTGAACTCCATATATCCTCATGTTAAGTTGTTCTGGCAAACCATTGCACAAAGAGACCGAAGACTCTCGCGAATAATGTTTAGTAGGTGTTCACATGATAAGGGGCTTTTTCAGAACAAGAATATCTACACATTTCACAAGAATGTCGCTGTTAGCCAGTGAAAATTCTCATGTGTCACAAAGGAGTATGTTTTAGAAAAAGAATATCCACACTCTTCACAGGAAAGTGGTTATTCCCTAATGTGGGTTCTCATATGTTTAGCAAAAAGTGATTTTTGAGAAAAAGAATATTGACATACTTCACAAGAATATGGCTTTTCCCCAGTGTGAGTTCTCATATGTGTTAGTAACGAGGATTTTTGAGAACAAGAATATCCACAGACTTCACAACAATTTGGCTTTTCTCCAGTGTGAGTTCTCATATGTTTCACTAACGATGATTTATCAGAACAAGAATATTGACACACTTCACAAAAATATGGCTTTTCCCCAGTGTGTGTTCTCATATGTGTCACTAAATTGGATTTTTGAGAACAAGAATATCCACACAATTCACAAGAATGTGGTTTTTCCCCAGTGTGAGTTCTTATATGTCTCACTAACTTTGATTTTTCAGAACAAGAATATCCACATACTTCACAAGAATGTGGTTTTTCCCCAGTATGAGTTCTTATATGTATCACTAACTTTGATTTTTCAGAGCAAGAAAATCCACACACTTTACAAGAATATGGCTTTTCTCCCGTGTGAGTTCTCATATGCGTCACTACCGATGATTTTTGAGAAAAAGAACATCCACACACTTTACAAGAATGTGGCTTTTCTCCAGTGTGAGTTCTCATATGTTTCACTAACGATGATTTTTGAGAACAAGAATATCCACACACTTCACAAGAATATGGCTTTTCTCCAGTGTGTGTTCTCATATGTGTCACTAATGCTGATTTTATAGAAAATGAGCGTACACACACTTCACAAGAATATGGAGTTTCCCCAGTGTGAGTTCTTATATGTATAACTAGCTTTGATTTTCGAGAAAAAGAATAGCCACACACTTCACAAGCATGTGGCTCACTCCTGGTGTTGTTTCTTATATGTGCCATTAAGTTTTTTTATGAGAACAAGAATATTTGCAGATTTAACAATAATATTTTAAAGAACAATAATATTCAAAGCGTTCAAAAGAGTCTCTTCCCCAGTGTGAGTTCTCATATTGGCAACTAAATTTGATTTTTCAGAAATATTATAATTACAATCTTTACACGAATTCCGCAGTGTGAGTTCTCATATGTATCACTAACATGGATTTTTTAGAACAAGAATGTGGCTTTTCTTCACTAAAATATTTCAGAACAAGATTATCTGCAGATATTTTTCCTCGTGTGTTTGATGTTTAAGCAAATTTGAGCACATTAATATTTAAAGAATTTATTTATTTTTATCTGACGTTTGTAGGATATATTGATTGATGATATCGTTTCCTATATTTTCAAAGACATTGCATTTTATTCGCCTTCATGTCTTAATAAACGGATGTTTAATCAAATTTGAAATTACCTTGTGTTGCCCCTGTATTTTTTTAATAGCAGAATTTCAAACCATACATTTTTAAACAAAAGCTTCGTTGTCTTCACATATAAGTCAATCTGTAGAATATTGTTTAAAAATATTGTTTAAACAATTGTTCAAAAATGATTGATAATACAAATCCACTAAAGTTGTTCAGCCAGGAACATCTGTACATAAATAAAAACATGAAATTCAATATTTTTAGTATCATCATTCACATATTAGTGTTCTATTTGTTTGGTGATTCATATAATTATCATTATTGTTGTGTTTTTATTGTTATTTGTTTGGTGCCGTTAATCTTATTGGTTTAAAATCACACTTTTTATGGTGTTTGTCTTTTGGAATTAATAGGACTTTATATGATTATCATTATTATTGAGCTTTTTATTGAATTAAATACGAATCCATATAATTATCTTTATTAATGTGTTTTTTTATTGAATTAAATACAAATTCATATAATTATTATTATTGTGTTTTTATTGAATTCAATATAATTTCATATGATTATCGTTATTTAGATTTTTATTGAATTAAATATTATTTTATTAGATTATCATTGTTATTGAGATTTTTATTGAATTAAATATTATTTTATTAGATTATCATTGTTATTTAGATTTTTTATTGAATTAAATATTATTTTATTAGATTATCATTGTTATTGAGTTTTTATTGAATTAAACATTATTTTATTAGATAATATTGTTATTGAGTTTTTATTGAATATAATATTATTTTATTAGATTATCATTGTTATTGAGATTTTTATTGAATTAAACATTATTTTATTAGATTATCATTGTTATTGAGTGTTTTATTGAATTAAACATTATTTTATTAGATAATATTGTTATTAAGTTTTTATTGAATATAATATTATTTTATTAGATTATCATTGTTATTGAGATTTTTATTGAATTAAACATTATTTTATTAGATAATATTGTCATTAAGTTTTTATTGAATATAATATTATTTTATTAGATTATCATCGTTATTGAGATTTTTATTGAATTAAATATTATTTTATTAGATTATCATTGTTATTGAGTTTTTTATCGAATTAAATATTATTTTATTAGATTATCAGTTATTGAGATTTTTATTGAATTAAATATTATTTTATTAGATTATCATTGTTATTGAGTTTTTATTGAGTATTATGCATGTTTTACTAAAATTGATCCTGGAATAAGATTATCAACTGAGTTCTAAATAATATAACTGTAATCCTCGCATTGTTTTCTAAATTCACACATGTTTAAGCAAATTTGAGAAAACACGCATACCATTCAAAGAATATATTATTTGTTTTATATTCTTTTGTGCTATCGTTTCTCATACTATATACAATCTAGTTTTCTTTTACAAAAACACATAGTTTGTTTAATAATAGAATCCCGAGAAATACAATAATTCTCTATAGAATATTGTGTAAAGAAAGTCTATTTTAAATTCACTTTAGTTCAAGCATAAATAAAAAAATACATGAAATTCAATATTTTTATTATCATCACATACTAGTGTTCTATTTTTATTTATTGAATTGAACTCATACAATCTCGATTAATTTTATTGAAATATTCATGAGAGACACATGAAAAAATTAACAAGATATTTTCTAACTTGATGAAGTACAAGTCGATACAGACGTTCTTAAGGATACAGTTTAGAGACTATTATACCTAGAATTACATATGATTATCAAGAAACATTTTTGTTTTATTGACTTCAATGTTTTGTTTGATAATAATTATCATCTTCTAAGTCACTTTCTTCAATACAGATAAAAATTGACTGATGTACTTACCATATCTATTGTATACCTATGAATTTTCGAATTCGTCTTGATTTATTATATATTTTTACTTAATTAAACTGTTTATTTAACTGTTATTCCTTTGTATAATATTTTACTAACTTTTTGTAAGAGTCAGTGTTATTAGTAAATTTATTTTATTGATATTTGTGTTTAGTTTTAATAATGCTTTTAATATTTCTAGTTCATTGTTTTTAAAAGTTTGCGCAAGTATAGATGTGTGATGTACTATTTTTTTTTTCTAAATTTAAGCCAGGCACAGGAATGATGATTCATCAGGTGTTTGGTGATAGTGTTGTTTTCACAACGATGCATAGTTAATCTCAACAATCGCATGGATGTGAAACCTATGTATATGCTTTGATAATCTTTCAATGGACATTTGAATTAATATACCAGATTAGTTCTATCAAACAATCAAATCGAGGACGTGGAGTTATCACTTATAATGCAGGTCGTTTTTGTTATTTAAATGTAAGTGATCAAAATGTACTTCTTTAAAAAATAATTTTTATCACTTTTCATATAGTTCTAGTACATTTGATTGCTTACGTTTTAAAGTCACCAGAGAACTGATCATTTTCTTCTTCAGAACTATTTAATGTTGAAGCATAACAGTGTACGAGTAGCATTTGCATGTCACAATCAAGAGATTTATTTAAATAATACTATTATAAATGGATTCAGAAAGTATTGCTGCCAGTAATGAACTCCACCTGCCTATGTTGCAGACACTCTTTTTCGTAACAATGCCAAACACAAAATCTGCTGTATACCGCTAAGAGATGCGCATCTACCTTAATCAAAATACAGATTATCTATGGTATTTGTTCAACCTTTGCACGAGTCTATAATATATATAATGATAATGATAATATGATAATACTTGTAAAACAGGCACAGGGATACAACATTTTGGCGATGGGACAGGGGTTGGAACCTAGTTGACAAAGTGGGACCTATTAGATTGGACCCTTTCAAAGAGGGGGGAGACTAGTTTTAGATGCAGCAGCCCGGAAGTGGCAACAATACTTCATACATGGGCGAATAATGGCTGCGTAGATGTACAGGATACTCTCAGCTGTGAGCAGTTTTCTAGCATGATAGAGGGAGCCCACCTTCTGTGCAGCAGTCTTCGCAATGTCCTCAATATATTTAGACCAGTTCATATAACCTGTGAATGTTAAGCCAAGAAGTTTGAAGGAAGAATTCTCAGGTAGGGTGTTATTTGTCATGGACATCAGTGGTTGGAGAGGTTTCTTGTAATTGTTAAAGGAGAGCAGCTTAGTTTTACTAGCATTAAATGTCACCATTCAACTATTCAAATGGTCTGGAGGTCATTTTCTTAATATTCAGCCATTATCTTAGATTTGTGTACATTTTCTTCCCTTATGATTGTTATGGTGTTGTCTCATCAGCAAATACCCCCATCTCAAACTCAATATTATCAGGTCATTGATAAATATCAGGAATAATAGTGGTCGAAGTATCAATTCCTGAATCACTCCCACATTACTGTTATGCTGCTTGAATGAACGTCCATCAATGACAACCTGGACGGTTAAATTGTCTAACGATCTAATTATATTTAGTATTCGTCCAGTTATACCATATGATTTGATTTTCATTAGCAGCCCTTCATACCAGGCGTTTTCCAGAGCCTTGGATATATCGAGGGCTACAGCCGTGGCTTTAACCGCCTTATCCAGTGCCTCGTATATACGTTCAGAGATGACTGTAAATATGACTGCAGTAGAACAACATTTCCTAAATTCATACTGTTTGTCAGAAATAAGATTACCTTTTACAAGTTGGTGGAGTAGTGCTCCATTAATTAGCGTCTTAAAGAGAAGACTTATAGGGCGATAATTTAGAGGCTCGTTCCTTTCGCCATAATTCGCCATAGTTCTTGTACACTGGTACTATAGAGACCATCTTCCTGCTATTATGGAAGCAGGAATCAACAATATATTTGTTGTAGAGTTTGGAAAGTATGGGGGCTAGTTCAGCTGAGCATTTGTTTATTATTATAACATGCAAACTTTTATAATTTTCTATAATCCACCAAATCCCATGTGAAAATATACTCAAACATTATATGACAATATGATTACCATATTCATATATTATATAAACTATTATTTTAAACGTATTCACTTGTAAGATAAGCATATAAATTAATAAAGCTGTGAAGATGTATTTTTTAATTATTTCCTTTATATTTTTTAAATACTAGGGTGTTTTGTATATATTTCGTAGTGAATTGTAACGATGCACATTTTTTACCATTGACTGCTGAAAATTTCTTAGACAAAATTGGTAATTCTCGATTGTTATGCAGTTATATTAAAACAATATTTGCAAGAGGTTCTAAAGTAATTTTTCTAAAGAAAAGTTGGTTGATATATCACTAAAAATTAATTACACTGTTATAAAATAAAAATAAACCAAATGTAAATAAATATTGTTCAATAAAAATGTTGCCTTCGAAGACACACACAAATGTAACCGTTATTAAAAGTGTGAAAAAATATTTTGGTAAATTTTTACAATCTAATCCAGCAGAGTTTACACCTTTAAAAACTTTAGTCTAAATTTTATTGGATATTACGTTTCAACAGTCTTTAAAAATATCTGCAAAGAAGTAACAAAATAATATTTTAGATTTTATATTAAGGGATCATTTTCATATATAAAATTTAATGTAAATGATATCCACTTTATGACCAGTTGGCAGTCAACGGGACACGTCAACATTTGCACTTTCCATTGTTTGTAGCAGGGATGATAGGAACTATTTTATGTTTTGGGATTAGAGTATACATGTTGTTAACTATTCTGTACTTTCACATAACAAATTAATAAACAAGAGATACGTTTGTTACGTTTTTGAGGATTAGAATCTATATGTTGTAAACTATTCTGTACTTTTACCAAACAAATGAATAAACAAAAGGTATCATGAAAATGTCGTATTCAATTTCTTAATTTCAATTTTAGATTCACAGAAAAATCTTTTTTTTTTACTTGTTTATTGTATTTTGAGTTCTGTTTCAAATAATAAAAAACACTCTTCATTAATAAAAACGTTATTATTTAGAAACCTATTCTTACCAAGAGAGGAGATCCCTGCTAACTAAATTGCACTTTCACCAAAAACTTCATAAACAAATGGTACATCATCAAGTATCAATTTATGTTAAATTTATATAACAAAGTCTTAAATATTTAAAATTTGTGTTTTTTTTTATTCTATTTTTCGAGAGTTTTTAAAATGGCTTTTCAGACTTAATGACAAACTAAAAGAAGATTTTGATTTTCTTTTAGCAATAACAGTAAAACTATGTTGTTTCGTTTGTAAATATTCACCAATTTAAAAAAAAAAAACTTTTTCAAAAATAAAACAAACAATTAAATACAAAAAAAAAAGCCGGAGTGCTCTGCTCAGTTGTCAACCAACTACAAATTAAATTATTTTGTTTATGGTAAACATTTGTATTTTTTCCAGAAATGACGTACGTTTTTCTTAAATAAACACATTTTTCACAAAAAAAAACTAATTTTCAGATTGAATACTATATTTTAAGGGAGTTTTGTTTTAATCGGAGATTCATATATTTTTATTCAAGTTTGTTATTAAACATGTCAGAATTAATATTTTTATTGGGTTACAATAAAAATAAACCTTTTTAAATGTTTAAGATTTTTTAAATGATCAATATTTCTGAGGTGCAAAAAACAAACTGCTTTTCTGTTTCATTAACCTTTATTTTTAAAGTTATTCAAACGGATTTTTTTAAAGCGTAAAAAGTAACTTTCTTTTCATATTGGATTGCAATAAAAAACAAATTATTTTAAAATTTAAAATTATTTTTAACTTGTTAAATGATATTTTAATAAATAAAAGAAAGAAAGAAACTTACCTTTCATTCAAGGAATTAAATACGAGAAAAGTGTCGTATTTTTGCCTTTTGTTTTTGTGTTCATAACAGAAAATTTGTTTGTTAGGTTTGCTTTAGTAAATTGATACAACTTTTGTTTTGTTCGTCCAATTCATTAATAAATAAAATATATGAACATATAAAAGAATCCAAATTTAAAAAATGAGAAATACGATTTAAACGTGAAAATATTTAAAGAGAAAAATTAACTGCACAAAGAACAAAGAACTTTCGGTGTAATCATTATTTCGTTCCTTGTGTAAAAATGTCCGTAGGATTAGTTGAATGTGCTGAATTGTTTTCATATCAAATTTAGATTATACTTGTCAATTCTTCAGCCTTTTTGGTCATTTCTATTGTAAATTTTTATTTTGTATTCAATTCATTAAAAAAAAAAATGAAACTTTAAAAATCAGGGTTTTTTTTAGATTAAACATTTCATTATTATTTGTATTCGTCGAACTACTGTTAACATCCAAGATGAGAACAGTAGTCCGAATATTCCAAATAATCCTCATAAAAATAAATTTTAAAAAATTGTAAAACTAAATATTTCATTCATACAACTCAAATAAGAGGGAGAAATTTCACGAACAATGAAGTCAGTTAAATGACAAAAATAGATTTGGACCAAAAACCCTAATCACAGGGACTTGGGACTTGGGACTTGCAACTTATTGTTATCAAACTCGATACAGTTACATTATTATGATCTGCACTTATGATTTCAAACTATAACCTGCTATTTTACACAAAATTAGCAAAAAAAACGAACGGGACAGTGTAGTAGTAGTACCCGTTTGTTTGCTCATTTCAAGCAAGTTTCGCGTTCATCATTGTAGCAGCGGCTTTACTTGCCATGAGTTGTGTTTTCCCATGCATTACGCCTCCTTAGATAGGGAAGTATGTAACGTTGTAAAATGCCCATGATCTCGGATGTGAATATGTGAACAAAAAAAAAAAAATCGGAACTTAACAACCTACTGCTCGCTGTGTAACTTGCTCACACACTGTCTTATTTAACTTTTATATTACGGCAGGGTAGAGGTATCTCTTCTGTGAGTTATGCCCCTTTAATTGTGAACATTACATTCCTCCAATTCGTGGTCGAATGATATATATATATATATATATATATATATATATATATATATATATATATATATATATATATATATACTCGTAGCAAAATGGAATATTGAAACGCTCATATCTCGTGGCTAAGATTAAATTTGGTGCTGCCTGCGGCGCCTTTTTTATACAAGGTCATTGTGCAAAGGGAGATAACTGCATTTTACTAAGAAAGTCATTCATTTGTTCACCTCATAATTTAGGACGCTAAAGGCAAAAAACAAACAAAAAGAAAGTCGTAAAAATTCCATTTCTTTTGTAATGCTTTCATTCTTTGGGTTTTAAACTTAAAGGCTATTTTTTATAGAACCTCACAATAATATTTACGTTTTAATTAAAAAAAAAACTAGAAAAAGTTGCCGCAACTTCTTTTTCAGCAGTTTTCATCTAATATAATAAAATCCCATTCGTTTTATCGTCGTAAATTGTGATATGAAAACGATGTAAAGATTCTCTTAAGAATCGCACAAGGACTACGTTTTGTATTATTAATGTTTTCAACTTTGTTACAGTTAAACAATTAAAAAAAAAACGCCACAGTTTTCTTTTTTTTTTTGATAAGATTTTGACTTAATAAAAATATCGTTGGTTTTAGCATCTTAAATTATGAGATGAAAAAATAATTCCTCTATAACTATCGTCGCATTTTGATTTTTTGTAATGTAGCCAAACAAAAAAAAAAAAAGAAAAAAAGAAAGAAAAAGTTGCCGCAACTTTCTTTTTAAAATGTTTTCATCTAATGAAAACACCATTGGTTTTAACGCAAAATGTGGTGTTTTTTTTGTTTTGTTTTTTTTAACTTTTTTAACTGTAACAAAGTTGATAACATTATAATACAAAACGTAGTCCTTGTGCGATTCTTAAGAGAATCGTTTCTATTTTCATATCACAATTTACGACGCTAAAACTAACGAGATTTTATTGTATTAGATGAAAACAACTGGAAAAGAAGTTTTTCTAGTTTTTTTTTTTAATTATTATTATTAAAACGTAAATATTATTGTGAGGTTCTATATATAAAAAAGAGCCTTTAAGTTTAAAACCCAAAGAATGAAAGCATTACAAAAGAAATGGAATTTTTACGACTTTCTTTTTGTTTGTTTTTGTTTCGCCTGTTTTTTTTTGTCTTTTTTTAAATAAATGTTATGGTAAGATTTTTTTTTGCGAAAATAAAGGAAAATGCAACGATAGTTATCGAGGAAATAATGATTTTAGTAAACGAACTCTTAAATAAAACAAAGATTAAACTGTTTAAAGCTGTGGCGACTTTTTAAAAAGCTTTTTTTTTCTGTAACACAACTTATAATATTAATAACACCATTTAGTTTTAACATTACAAAAAATGAAAATGCGATGATAATTGTAGAGGAATTGTAATTTTTATTAAACAAAACTGCGATTTATTTTATATGAAATATTTTTTACATGAATAATTTAAACACAAATTTTGTTCAGTAAAAAAAAATAAATAAATAAGCCGTGGCAGTTTTTTTAAAGTTTTTTTTATTTTAATCCTAAAACGTTTTGTTGAAAACAATTGTACTTTCCTTTTAGTTAAAACAAAAAAGAGTCGAAAAAATGTAAAAAAAAGTTGCCGCAACTTTTAAAAATGTTTTCATCTAATGAAAATATCGTTGGTTTTAGCGTCGTAAATTGTGATATGAAAACAAAAATGATTCTCTTAATAGTTGCGTAAAGACTAGATTTTGTATAATAATGTTACGAAGTGACTATTCGCAGCCGGCTGCGGCTATTCTAAAATGCTATTCGCAGCCGGCCGGCGGCGAAACCGGAAGTTGTCGAGTCGACGGTATTGATCTCAAAATTATAAAAAAAAACCTTACCAGAAATTTATATTCACTTGATTGAAAAGAGCATAAAAGTTCACATTGAACCTGAAAATTACGTAAAAATTGAACTAATAGAAAAATTTAGATCGATTTTTAAAGTTAAAAAAGTTTTAAAAAAGTGAACTCGTAAAAATCAATGTATTTGTATACGTAAAAAAATGGCTGCTTGTAACATCGGAGAAACGGGCTTAGACATTTTGTAAACATTGTTTTTAAAAAAATAAAAAATAATACTTCTATTATGTTTTAAACGACTGTAATAGTTTATTTTGGAAGTATATTTCATAAGGAAAATAAACAACCCACTTTAAAAACAGAAATTACGAGTTTTATATATTTTATTCGCAGTTTTTTGTTGGGGGTGTCAAAAATTCCGCCTAAAATTCTGATACACCTAGCAGGCGGGCAACGAAGCCTGTAAAATGGCGACAGGTAGAGCCAGTCTCCAGGGGTTAATACCATCTAAACGGTAAATTTGCTGTGGGTGGGGTTGATTATCAGATTCGTTGTCAGCGACCCGAAAACCTGTGTAAGAAGGCAGGACTAAAGTGATCGGTGTTATGAAAGAATGGTAATATCGCGCTTCAAAAATATCAGTAAATACGGTAATTTTATTAAAAATAAACTTTGCCAAAAAACACAAATTATTTACTAAAAACAAAAATATTTCGCAACTGAGCAAGTGATAAGCCACGCTCATGCCGTTCTCTGCATGAGTACCCCAAATTCTCCGCTGTGTTAGTAATGAAAAACTAAAACAAATAATTAAAATGAAAAGACATGTTAAATTCTCCGCTCAAAATAAAAAATGGGAGAGAGAAAAATTAAATTCGCCACTGTGTTGGTAATTAAAAATTAAAGCAACTTATTTTTTACTTGTAAACTGGTTTATTAATTGTAGAAAACAAAAATAAACGGGAGAAAAAAGCAGCTCAAAATGAAAGAAATTGTTAAATTCTATTACAAAAGAAAACAAATTATTTTTACAATTCTAGCCAAGAATTTACTTAAGATTTGTCTGACGTCACTCCGGTCAGCTGATGCGACCGGCTGCGAATAGCATTTTAGAATAGCCGCAGCCGGCTGCGAATATCAACGGCCTTTTTAATCGGGATTTCATGTTTTTTATTTATTTATTTATTTAAATATGTTTTATTGGATTGCAACTAAAATCAACTAATTTTAATGTTTACAATTGTTTTAAAAGTTTTTGAATGAAAAAAAAGAGGGGGGGGGACAACAAACTTACCTTCATTCCAGGAATTCAATAAAACAGGATGAATTCGTTTTTTTTTCTTTTGTGTTCAAAACAAAAAAAATGTTTTGTTTGTTAAGATTTCTTTAGTAAATTGATACAAATTTTGTTTTGTGTGTCCAATTCATTAAGAAATAAAATATATGAAAATATAAAAGAATTACAATTAAAAGATGAAAAACACGATTTAAACGTGAAATTATTTAAAGAGAAAATCAACTGCTAAAGAACAATTAATTTAGTTCACCGTAACACGGTGTAATCATTATTTTGTTCCTTGTGTAAAAATATTAGTTCATTAGTTAATTGTGTTGAATTGGCTTTCTGTCAAGTTTAGATTATATGTGCCAATGTTTAAGACTTGTTAGAATTTTTTTTATTAATTTTCTCTTTTGTGTGTTCAATTCATTAAAAATAAAATAAAATATATGAAAAAATATATAAAAATCAAGTCCACTTTTTAAGATTGAACATTTCATTATTATTTAGATTAGTCGAACCACAAGATTATTACATACAATTCAACATCCAAGATAAGAGCAGTAGTCTGAATAATCCAAATAATTTTCATATAAAAATTACAAAACTGAATATTTCACATAAACAACTGAAATTAAAGGACGGAATTGTAAAAACGTCGAGCAAATTACAAAATTATATTTGCGTCAAGAAATTAAACTATAACCACATAATTACATTTTGATCCTTTACATTTATTTGTTATCAAACCCGATTCGGTTAAACTTACTATGAAACAATATATAAGGTACATAACTCCCAGAATGTGCAGATTTTATCGTGTTCAATCCAAGTATATCCGGTGACCAATATTTGCAATTAAAGGGACATAACTCCCAGAAGAGTTACCTTCCCTGAAACAATATATAAGGTAAATAAAAAAGCGTTTGAGCAAGTTACACGACGAGCAGTAGATTGTAAAGTATTGATTTGTGTCCTTTTCTATTCTCTACCATATTCACACCCGGGAGCCGGTGCATCATTTTACAACATTAAACTACTTCTCTATCAAAGAAGGTGTTAATGCATGGGAGGAGGGCACAACCTATGACAAATAAAGCCTCTCTTGAACTAGCTACAATGATGATAACGCAAAACATGACTGAAATGAGCAAACAAATTAAAAACAGGTATTACACTTTCATTATTGTTTGTTTAACGTTGATTTTATGTAAAACCGGCAGACTAATAAGCAGGTTTAAGTCTGGAATAATGAGTGAAGGTCATCGTAAGTTTAACCGAATCAAGTTTGATAACAATAAGTTGCAAGTCCCATTACGTAATCATGACGTCATAGTTTAATTTCTTGGACCAAATCTATTTTTGTCATTTGACTGACTTCACTGTTTGTGCAATTCCTTCCTCTTATTGGATTTGTTTATGTGAAATATTTAGTTTTACAATTTTTAATATGAACATTATTTGGATTATTATTCGGAATACTGTTCTCATTTTGGACGTTAACAGTAATTCGACTAATCCAAATAATAATGAAATGTTTTATCTCAAAAAATAAACCTGATTTTTAAAGCTTCATATTTTTTTAATGAATTTAATACGAAATATAAATTTACAATAGAAATACCTCAAAACGTTTAAGAATTAACAAATATAATCTAACTTTATAGGAAAACAATTCAGACATTTTTACACAAGGAACGAAATAATGATTTCACCGTGTTATTACGATGACCTTAAGTTCTTTGTTCTTAAACAGTTAATTTTTTTTTTCGTTAAATGATTTCACGTTTAAATCGTATTTTGTATCTTTTAATTTAGATTCTTTTTATATTTTCATACATTTTATTTCCTTATGAACCTAACCCTAACCCGAAAAAAAGTTGTATCAATTTACTAAAGAACTCATAACAAACAAATTTTCTATTTTGAACACAAAAGAAAGAAACGACAATTTTCTCGTATTTAATTCCCAGAATGAAAGGTAAGTTTCTTTTTTTCTTTAATATCATTTAAAAACTTAAAAATAATTTTAAATATTAAAATAATTTATTTTTTTATTGCAATCCAATATGAAAGGTAAGTTTTTTTACGCTTAAAAAATCCCTTTTAATATGTTTTAAAATAATCTGAAATAGAAAAGCAGTTTATTTTTTGCACCTCAGAATGTTTTTTTAATGAATACGAAATATAAATTTACAATGGAAATACCCCAAAAAGTTTAAGAATTCACAAATATAATCTAAACTTTATAGGAAAACAATTCGGACATTTTTACACAAAATCTTAAAAATTAAAAATGGTTTCTTTTTTTTGCAATCCAATAAAAATATTGATTCCGCCATGCTTTATAACAAACTTGAATGAAAATATATGAATCTCCGGTACTTGTACAGTTTAATCAGACATTAAAAAATTAAAATATTGAAAAGAAGGTTATACTGTACGTATCCGTTTTGGACTGAAGATCTCCGACAAAAAAAAATTTCACTTAATTTGATCGAGTAGTTTTATTTTTATTTTTTTTACAGCGGAAAAAACACGTTTTTATGAGAGCGCGTTGAAGTCAGCCATTGTGAAATTTATTGAACACGCCACGGGGAGATAACTCTAGTTAAAGCACTGACATCCCCCACCCCATTTTTACTACTAGCGTTTCTTCCTAAACATCGAACCGTTTAGTCGGTATCATCACAAATTGGTTTTTCCCCCTGTAAAAAAATAATATATATATATATATATATATATATATATATATATATATATATATATATATATATATATATATATATATATATATATAATAAAAACATTGCTTGATGAAATTAAGTTAATTTTTTATTTATTTATTTTTTTATTTATTTATTTTTATTTATTTATTTGTTTTTTTTGTTTGTTTTTGTTTGTTTTTTTAAATTTTTTTTGTTTTTTTATTTATTTGTTTTTTTGTTTGTTTATTTATTTATTTTTTTGTTTTTTTTTGTTTTTTGTTTATTTATTTATTTATTTTGAGAACTTCGATCCATAACGGATCCATACAATTTAAACATTTTTTCGATATTTTCATTTTTTTAATGTCTTTGTTAAACTGTACAAGTACCGAATCTCCGATTAAAAAATAAAAAAAAATCTTCCAGTAAATATGAAGAATTACTCCACCCTCGAAAATTCATTTAAAATTACCACTCATATAGGTTTTCGGGGTCGCTGAAAACGAAATTAATGTTTAAAATGATGGCAAACGAATAGATTCCAAGATATAAAGAAATGTTGGTTTTAAAAATGTAGGGGATCACTTTTCTATATTAATCTAACGTAAAATGAGCACCCACTTTGTGGCCACGAGTTTTTTTACGGGGGGGGGGCTTTCTTTCCACCCTCGGAAAATCCTTTAAAATTACCACTAACTTTTAAAATTCCAGGAAACAAGTAGTTTCTAAGATATGAAGAAATGCACTTACTTCATGGTCACCTTTTTTTAGGGGGGGGGAGACTGCCGGTTTGTTTTTCGTTCTTTTTTGGAGGGGGATATTCAATTATAGAACTTGTATACTTTTTTAACAAGTACTTATGCAGTTTAATTAACTGGTTTGAGAAGCAGAACTTAAATATTTTACAAAAATTCTGTTTACATTTAGTGGGAGGCGGTGGAGGCGGGGATGTTGTGGCGGCCATGCCCCCCCCCCCTTCACCACCTCCCACCAAATGTAAACAGAATTTTTGTAAAATATTAAACAGTACTTCTGATCGGTTAATGTCGGCGTGTTACTTATGTTAAAACGGTTAATTAAACTGCATAAGCACCTATTAAAAACTATACAAGTTCTATAATTGAATATCCCCCTCTAATTGCGTCTGAAAAGCCATAAAAGAATATCCCGAAAAATAGAAAAAAAAACAAATTATAAATATTTAAGACTTTGTTATATAAATTTAACATAAATTTCAGTAAAAGAGACATGTAATCGTTCGCAGTTCCAAAGTGTTATGGCAGGTAAAGAGAGAGGGAATTCCTTGTATCGATTTTTGTTTTGATTTTACGAAGGTAGGATTAAAACCCACATGTTTTTAACTATTCTCTACTTTCACCTAACAATTTATTTGTCAGAAAAAGTGATGCACGACATTTATTTTTCACTTTGACTTTTAAATTTGTATTTAACATTCAACCGAATATTTTTTAAAATACGTTTGTTATATTATGACAATGAAAAAAAATCCAACGAATTTGCACTTTGATTTAAAATTTGTATTTAACATTCAACCAAATATTTTTTAAAATATGTTTGTTGTATGATGACAATAAAAAATTCCAACGTATTTTTTCTTTGGATTTTAAATATGACTTTTAACATTCAGCCAAATAATTTTTTAAATACGTTTGTTGTATGATGACAACAAAAAATCCAACGAATTTTTAGTTTGACTTTTAAATTTGCATTTAACATTCAACTAAATAATTTTTAAATACGTTTGTTATATGATGACAATAAAAATATCCAAGAAATTTTCATTTTGAATTTTAAATGTGCATTTAACATTCAACCGAATATTTTTTGAATACGTTTGTTGTATGATGACAATAAAAAAATCCAACGATTTTTCACTTTGAATTTTTAATTGTGTATTAATTTGTTAGATGAAAGTACAGAAAAGTTAACATGAAGACTCTAATTCCCAACAACGTAACAACCGCATCCTTTGTTTATTAATTTCTTAGATGAAACTACAGAATAGTTAACAACATGTAAACTCTAATCTACCAAAACATAAAAAACGTATCTTTTGTTTATTAATTTGTTAGGTGAAAGTACAGAATAGTTAACAACATGTAGACTCTAATCTCCCAACAACGTAACAAACGTTTTGTTTATAAAAAAATGATTGTAAAAAGCTGCAACCGATATGCTACTCTTAAACCACTATCAGCCTGTCACTGAGGTGTATGACCGACAGACGTGTTATATTAAATGTCTTAAAGTGGTCTCGGGGAGACGTAAAGATGGGCCAGTCATTAGGGTCTTTGTATCAAGAAAATCATACCTGATATGTTGAATGTGCTCTGTTGCTCCTTTTTCTCCCAGGAAACGTCTTGACCTCTTCACCCTTGGTGACGTTCTGACTGGAATTTTTTTTTTCATTTTCCAGACCGCTTCATTGTTTCAATGAAGGCATTTATGAAGGAATTCATGGCAGACACAAGAAAAGCGACACAATTGTAATATATATAAAGCATAACTATTTTATTTTACAAAATATATATTACACAAACTTTTACAATTAAAAAACTGGACAATAGGCTTTTCAAAGCTAACCAACCTAACTAGTATAAAGGGAGGCGGATCTCCCCCATTTATGGAGAGACAGAATATGCGTCTTCACTTCATGGTGGTCGTGCAGGAAACAGACAGAAAGATAGCAAGAGAATTATGGGAAGGGATTTCTTTGTATCTATATACATATCACTATCTCTATATATATATATCTATATATGTATATCAATATATATCAATATATATATATGTATATCAATATATATATATATGTATATCAATATCTCTCTCTCTCTCATATTATATATATATATATATATATATATATATATATATATATATATATGTATCAATGTTTCTTATCTTTTTAACTATGATGAATATGGTATAAAATTCTAGGTGTAACTGTTTCTAAAGTATACGTTTAAAAACACCGACTCTTTCTGTGTTAAATTATATAAGAGACAGAAAGATAGCAAAGGAATTATTGGAAGGGATTTCTTTGTATCAAAATACATATCTATATATCTCCTCTATATATATATATATGTATATCTATCTATATATATATATATGTATATATATATGTATATCTATCTATATATATATATATGTATATATATATGTGTATCTATTATATATATGTATATCTATCTATATATATATGTATATATATATGTGTATCTATATATATATATATGTATATCTATCTATCTATATATATATATATATGTGTGTATATCTTATATATATATATATATATATGTATGTATGTATATCTATATATATATATATGTATATAAATATCTATATGTGTATATCTATATATATATATGTATGTATGTATATCTATATATATATATATGTATATAAATATCTATATATATATATATATATATATATATATATATATATAAATGTTTCTTATGTTTTCACTATGATGAATATCATATAAAATTCTAGGTGTAACTCTTTCTAAAATATATGTAAAAAACACCTGTATCGACTCTTTCTGTGTCAAATTATAAAACATGCGATTATTTTCTTCTGTGTATCATATTAAGGTTTGAGTAACAAGATTTGATAAAAAGAACAATATATAAACGATGATACTAAAATATTGAAATTCATTTATTTCTTTATTTACAGATGTTCCTGTTTGATGATTGTTATAGAAAATTGTTGATATGAACGACAACACATATATGTATGCGAATATGTATATATATCATTATATATTATTACATTTTCATGGATCAGTATGTTTTACTATAGAAATTATTGATATAAAAGACAAACACATATATGTATGCGAATACTACTATTAAAACTAATTCTTTGAAATAGTGTAGAAAATCACACACACCTTGAAGATAATATTCACATATGCGGTATATGTGATTAATGTTCAAATGAATGAAAATGTTTAAACAAGATAATCACAAATCACAGAAAATTATTTTGAAAAGACAAGATTGTACAATATTCGATTCCATTAAAAAGCTTTTCCATAGGTAAAAAAATATTTTATTCTTGTGAAGGAGAATATTTTCGAAATAATGCTAAAGTGAAATTCTGTAATATTCATAACAGAATACATAAATTTGAACCGGGATAAAGTTTAGTAAAACATGCAAGTACACAGTGAGAAAAGGCCACATTCTTGTGAAGTGTGTGGATATTCTTTTTCTGGAAAATATTCTTTAACAACATTTTTGTAGTGTGTGGCGATTCTTTTTTTGAAAAATATTCTTTAATAAGACATATGAGAACTCACACTGGGGGGGAAGACCATTCTTGTTAAGTGTGTGTATATTCTTTTTCTCGAAAATCGCCCTTAATGATACATATGAGAACTCACACTGGCAAAAGCACATTTCTTGTGAAGTGTGAGGGTATTCTTGTCCTCAAAAATATTCTTTAGCGAAAAATATGAGAACTCACACTGGCAAAAAAACACATTCTTGTAAAGTGTGTGGATATTCAAGTTCTATAAAGTCAGCATTAGTGACACATATGAGAACTCACACTGGTGAAAAGCCACATTCTTGTGAAGTGTGTGGATATTCTTGTTCTAGGAAATCAAATTTAGTGACACATATGAGAACTCACACTGGCGAAAAACCACATTCTTGTGAAGTGTGTGGATATTCTTGTTCTATAAAATCACATTTAGTGAGACATATGAGAACTCACACTGGAGAAAAACCACATTCTTGTGAAGTGTGTGGATATGCTTGTTCTACAAAATCAGATTTAGTGAAACATATGAGAACTCACACTGGAGAAAAACCACATTCTTGTGAAGTGTGTCGCTATGCTTGTTCTATAAAATCATATTTAGTGAGACATATGAGAACTCACACTGGCGAAAAACCACATTCTTGTGAAGTGTGTGGCTATGCTTGTTCAAGAAAACCAGATTTAGTGAGACATATTGAGCACTCACACTGGAGTAAAAACCACATTCTAGTGAAGTGTGTGGATATTCTTGTTCTATAAAATCAGATTTAGTGACACATATGAGAACTCACACTGGAAAAAAGCCACATTCTTGTGAAGTGTGTGAATATTCTTGTTCTAGAAAATCAAATTTAGTGTGACATATGAGAACTCACACTGGAGAAAACAAAAGTGAAAAGCCACATTCTTGTGAAGTGTGTGGATATTCTTGTTCTCAAAATCGCATTTAGTGACACATGAGAGAACTCACACTGGGGAAAAACCACATTCTTGTGAAGTGTGTGGCTATGCTTGTTCTAGAAAACCAGATTTAGTGAGACATATCAGAACTCACACTGGAGAAAAGCCACATTCTTGTGAAGTGTGTGCATATTCTTTTTCTGTAAAATCTTCTTTAGTGACACATATGAGAACTCACACTGGCGAAAAACCACATTCTTGTGAAGTGTGTGGATATTCTTGTTCTATAAAATCAGCATTAGTGACACATATGAGAACTCACACTGGCGAAAAACCACATTCTTGTGAAGTGTGTGGATATGCCTGTTCTACAAAACCAAATTTAGTGAGACATATGAGAACTCACACTGAGGGAAAAGACACATTCTTGTGAAGTGTGTGCATATTCTTGCTTTAAAAAATTAATGTTATTTATGAGAACTCACACTATAGGACCGTAAAAAATGATATTAAAATGACATGGTCTCTGAAAGAAATAAACATTTTACCGGTTGTGATAGGAGCAACTGGGTTAATAAAAAAGAATCTTCATAGATACTTAGAAGCAATCCCTGGAAGACCAAGCTGTAACAAAATACAAATAGCAGCCATAAAGGGAACAGCATCTATTCTTAAAAGAGCCCTACGGATATAACTTTAAATCAGCAGAGAATCAAGTGTTAGCTAAAGGAGGGAGCCCCTTGGTCTCTTAAAATGTACTGAAGTAAAATCAAAAAAGGGAAAATCGACATTATTTTGAAGTGTGTTTCTATTTTTGTTGTAAACATATAAGAAGTTACACTGAATAAAAGCCATTGTCATCTGAAGTGTATGACTACTTTAGTTCTGCAAAATTCATATTTAGTGACACGCATGAGCACTTACACTAGAGATATAATTGGCCAAACATTTAGGACACGATTGTCTTACAAATAAGACAGAATCAGCAAATATTTCTGCGACAAAAATTTCTCAAAAATTGCAAAAAATATATCATCAACTTTCATTGCATGCATCTTAAAGAGTGGGCAAACAGACATGGTGATATGCGGCATATATATATATATATATATATATATATATATATATATATATATATATATATCTCGGTATGTTTTGTTTTTCAGGTCAAAAAAGGCGAGTGAACATACCTGATGGGTCCTAGAATTTCAGTGTGGCTTTCAATTTTTGTTGTAAATTCACGTAGTTCATTTGTCAGTTACATATTTTTAAGTGACTCGTAAACTACACAAGTCGATCATACCCAGCAAGGTTCTGATTTCTGATAGATTTTTCAGATCGAGTAATCCAACGACTGCTTTTTGTCAAGTTTGTGGTTTGCTGATGATTTCCTTAGCGAAGATTTGTCGGATGAAATCGAATGACATTTTGTTATATGCACATTTGTTGCCATTCAATGTAAAATCTTTTTCGCAAATTTGTTGGAATATTGCATGGAGTTTTTCTGCTCTGATCCAAAACAAAGGATTGTTTTATATTTCCAGATAAGAATTTATATTTTGCGTAATCATTTTTTGCAGAGTTTTATTCTGAAAATGGAAGACCAGAAAAGACCACAAAATTAAATTTAAAAGATTATAAATTCCAAGTTCTATAATTTCAGTGTGACTTTCAATTTTTGTTGTTAATTCAGCTAGTTCATTTTTAGAGTTGCATAGTTTGAAATGACTCGTGCACCAGACAAGTCAATCATCCCCAGTAAGGTTCCTTAGAAGGCCAGAGGAGTAGTAGGCCGAAACATGGTAAAAAATCAACCATGGAAAGCAGGAATTACTGTGGATAGAGTTACAAAATTCATAATTCATATCCGGTCGCGCTTAATCACCTGAAAAAGGCCAGAGGATTATTCGGCCGAAACAAACCCCATGCACATGATTACAAAAGTCTGTAAAAAAATAAATTATCAAACTTCATCGGAAATGATTCAAAAATATAATTTTTTTTCTTCGTTTAAAACTTTTTTTTTCATTTGACTGACTTCACTGTTTTGTATAATTTCTTCGTCTCATTTGAGTTGTTTATATAAAATATTCAGTTTATGTGAAATATTCAGTTTATGTAAAAAAAAATCAGTTTAAGTGAAATGTTTAGATTTGAAATTTTTTATATGAAAATTATTTGAATTATTTTGACTAATGTTTGAAATGTTGTCAATGCCCTCAAAATAGTGTGAGGGGAGGAGGAAAAATAGAACATAATACATTCTCATTTAAGGGGCAGGTAACTCTTTTGGGAGTTATGTCCCTTTGGTTGCAACATTACATTATTTTTATCTTGGATGTTTAGTTTATATTAGTTCGACTAATCCAAATAATTATGAAATGTTCAGTCTTAAAAAATAAACCTTTTTTATCTCGATATATTTTATTTATTAATGATTTGGACACACATAAGATAATTTTTCTTAATAAATCGTAACAAGACATTGACAAATGTAATCTAAACCTAATAGGAAAAAAGGCAAGATTGGAGATTAGGTGGCAAAATAATCTTGATTTCTATATCACATAAAAGGAACGAAACTCTGTTATCACCGTTATGTTACTTTGCCAAGAATATATAAATAATGACATCGGTATTTCGGAAGTTTACAATTTTAAATAAGCAGAACTTTTTTTTTCAAAATTAGACATGAAAAAAAATTTAATTTAAAAAAAGAATAAATATATTATTTATTTTAAACAATATATATACGGAATTATTTTTTTACAAAACTTTTTAAAAAATTTTAAACAATATGAATAAAATTTAAAAAATAGAAACCTTTAAAAAAATGTTTTACAATATAAATAGAACTTTTATCATTTTAAACGGTAGTACTTTTAGCAGATTTGCCGTTTAGTTGTACAAATAACATGTAATCACTAAAAGGAACTTGTTTGGTAGACACCGATAATATCGATTAATGTAAGCAGAAGTTTTTAGAGAAGGTAATTGTTTTACCTTCCTAATAAAATATATTTAAAGAACACAACAGAAAAGAACAACAAAAATCTGTTTAACAATTTGAAATATTTATTTGTAACAGGAACTGGCAGGTCGGACTACGAAAAAGGATGAAGGAACAGAAAGTTATTTTGGGGGTCGTTGGTAAGTCAGTACTGTGTCGTCCCCAGCTAATAGCAGTTGTCTCCAGTGGATGCCGTCGGTGCTATTGCAAGATGTCCAGTTGACAGGGAACAAGAGAAGAGGTCTTGCTTGGCTGAAGATCCGATCTTGACTGACTGACGTTCCCTCAAGACTTTTTATGAAGGAGATGAATCGATGCACTCTCTTAGCTGATAGGTCAGTCTGTGGCGGAAGAACTCAGAGGGAGGCATTGATTCACCAGAGAAATTGTTCTCTGTAACAGCTACATCAACCCCTGCTTAGGCAGAAATCAGAGAAAGAGAGAGAAAGAGAGAGAGAGAGAGAGTGGAAAAGTGGTCGTAAACAAGAGAAACAGTACAATTAGTTTACAATTTTTTATGTGAAAAATTGTTCTTGCTGTTTTTTTTTCTTTCTTTTATTTTTGTTTGAAAGAAAATCCAAGCAGAAATTGGGCAAAGGCATATTATATGTGCAGAATCTTACATAATTTCTTTGGCCAATGAACTCTACGACCACTGCATGTGGTGGTTACATAATTGTCTTTGGATGGAGTACTCACTTCAGGTGTATGTGTATTTTGATGCTGTGTCAAAGTAGGAGGGATGTGAGGCTCGTGTGTTTTTGTGTTCAGAAAGGTTCTTTTTGCTCTGACAAGAGAGCCAGTTTCTCTTTTACCACTAATATCTAGAGTGAAAAGTTTATAAGTACGTGAAAGCACGCGATAAGGGTCAGTAAAAAGTAAATTTAGAGGGGCTTTCACGGCGTCCTTTCTGAGAAAAACGTGAGACGAAAATGAGATATCTTTTGAGACCTTCACCTTTTCTGGTAACAGAGATATATCGCCTGGGCTGATAATGTGGCCCACGAAAACTAGTGACAAAGCACCAAAAACATATTTACCAGAGTTAACCCTCACGTGGTATTGCTGAGACCATTCGAACAGTAGGTGGGGGTGAATAACATGTTCCTTGGGTGAGGCACTTACCACGAGAATGTGGTCTATATAGTTATAGACGAAGTTTAAGTCACGCACTACTTCATCCATGAAGCGCTGAAAGGTACTAGCAACGTTTTGTAAGCTGAAAGTATAGATAAAAATTCAAACGCTCCAAATGGATTTGTTACCACAGTCAGCCGGATTCACTGAAATCTGATGGTGAGCCTCAACTAAATCTGGTTTGGAGAAAGTCTTACAATCATACAGAAGGGAAGAAAAATCCTGTATATGAGGGATTGGATAACGATCAGGTACCGTCATGGCATTAAGTCGTCGATAGTCCCATGTTTTGGGATCATATGGACTGAACAAGGGGCATATTATTACTAACTACAGCATATACAAAGGGGAAGCCCATGGACTGAACAAGAGGCATATTATTCCTAACTGCAGCAATATACAAAGGGGAAGCCCATGAACTGAACAAGGGGCATATTATTCCTAACTGCAGCATATACAAAGGGGAAGCCCATGGACTGAACAAGGGGTATATTATTACTAACTGCAGCATATACAAAGGGGAAGCCCATGGACTGAACAAGGGCATATTATTCCTAACTCCAGCATATACAATGAGGAAGCCCATGGACTGAACAAGGGGTATATTATTTCTAACTGCGGCATATACAAAGGGGAAGCCCATGGACTGAACAAGGGTATATTATTCCAAACTTCAGCATATACAAAGGGAAATCCATGGACTGAACAAGGGTCATATTATTCCTAACTGCAACAAATGGTTGAATTCTGTCTTGTCTGCTACCTGTGGTTTTGATGTTGTGATTTGTGGTGTGTGTGGGTTTGCTTATCACAAAATTTAAGTTCGGTAACTCCGGGCAGGAGTGTAAGACGGTCTGATATGAGTTATCAGAAGTGGCACTGAACAATACTGGGCTGATCAAGGGGATGTTTGTTTTCACACCAGAGATTGAAAGTTCCGTATTCGTATCTATCAGCCAATGTCTGCGCATATCCATTATCAAGTTAAAGTGGTACAGGAAGTCCGTGCCTATTATTGGGTAGGGTAAATCCACTATAGTAGAAACCCATGTAAAGTCTCTCTCTAATTCCAAGTCCAGAGAACGAGAAATTTGACTGTACATGGAAATGGGTGGAGTGATTTACCGGTTGCAGTGTGATGGGCAACTACTCGGTATGGAATTTCAGTGGCTAGATACTGCAAGCAGCTCCGATATAAACTAAGCAACGTGCTTGGGATAGGAAGTCTGTGATAAAGTAGGCACGGTTGTTTGAATTTTGTGGTAAGTTCAGAAGGTTGCATGTTCATATCATGTTCGGGTCACCATTTTTAGGAAAGGTAATTGTTTTACTTCCTAATAAAATGTGTTTGAAGAACACAACACAAAAGAAGAACAAACTTCTTTTTAACAACGAAGAATATTTTATTTGTAGCAGGAATTGGAAGGTCAGACTGCGAAAAAGAAAGATGGAAAAGAAAGTTCTTTTGTGGTGGTCGTCGGTCAGTCAGTATTATGCCATCGCCAGCTAATAGCAGTTTTCTCCAGTGGAGGCTAGTAATGCTAGAGCAAGATGGCCGGTGAATAGGGGACAAGATAGGTGTTGCTAGGCTGAAGGTCTAACTCAGAGGGCATTGATTCATCAGAGAAAATTGAATAAGGCACAGAATAGATAAATTTACTACGAAATCCTCATAAGCTTTAATCATTGACAAATATAATCCAAACATGATATGGAAACAAATTCGATACACTAAATTAATGAACGGATACTTTTACACGAGGAACGAAATAATAATTACACCGTGTTATTACGATGACCTAAATTCATTTTTCTTTAGCAGTTGATTTTCTCTTTAAATAATTTCAGGATTTTAATGTGAGGATTATTTGAATTATTTGGACTACTGTTCTCATCTTGGATGTTGATTGTAATTCGACTAATCCAAATAATAATAAAATGTTCAGTCTTAAAAAATAAATCTGATTTGTATATCTTCATGTCTTGTGTATATTTTAATTAAATAAAGGGTTCCTATACAGTTTAATCAAGACATTAAAAAATGAAAATATCGAAAAAAGGTTATATTGTACGTATCTGTTTTGGACTGAAGATCTAAAAAAAATTCACTTAATTTGATCGAGTAATTATTATTTTACAGAGGAAAAACACGTTTTTATGAGAGCGCGTTGAAGTCAGCCATTACGAAATTTGTTGAACACGCCGACACTCCCTCCCCATCTTTATTACTAGCTTTTCTTCCTAAAAATCGAACCTTTTGCTCAGTATCAAAACAAATTGTTTTTTTCGTTGTAAAATAAAAACTACTTGTTGAAATTAAGTGAATTTTTTTCAGAGAACTTCAGACTATAACGAGTACGTACAATATAACTTTTTTTCAATATTTTCATTTTTTAATGCCTTGACTAAACTGTATAAGCGCCAAAAAAGATACAAAGAATAAGTTTTACTAAAGAAATAAAAATAAAATATAAAAGAGAAATTTAATAAAGAAATCACAACAAGCATAAAATATTGACAAGTTTTAATCTAAACTTGTTAGTAAAACATTTTATAGCAAAACATTTCGAACATTTAACTAATTAACGGACATTTTTACACGAGGAACGAAATAATGATGACACCGTGCTATTACGATGACCTTAAGTTCTTTGTTCTTTAGCAGCTGATTTGTTTCTTTAAATAATTTCACGTTTAAATCGTGTTTTTCATCTTTTAATTTTGATTCTTTTATATTTTCATATATTTTATTTCTTAATGAATTGGACAGACAAAACAAAAATTGTATCAATTTATTAAAGAAATCATAACAAACAAAACAAATTTTCTGTTTTGAACACAAAGAAAAAAGAACGAATTCATCCCACTTTTGTTTTCGTATTGAATTTCTGAAATGAAAGGTAAGTTATTTTCTTCTTTTTTTTTTTTGTTTACAATTTAAAAAAAAATACATCCAATAACTTTTAAAATAATGTTAAACATTAAAATAAATTTATTTATTTTTTTTTTTGTAATCCAATAAAACTATGGATTCTGCTTTTAACAAACGTGAATAAAAAAGTATGAATCTCCAATTAATAAAAATTCCGCAAAACACATATTATTCAATCTGACATTAAGATTTTTTTAAATCAGAAATTTGTTTAGTTTTAGTAAAACTTATTTGATTTCTTAGAAATAATGTTTATCAAAAACGCAATAATTTAATTCAAATATGGTTGAATTGTTAGAAAACTTAGCACAAAACTGTTTTAGCGGGTTTTAATTGTTTTAATATTTTTAGAAAACGTTGAATACAATTATTTAGTATTATTATAAATATTGTATCCAATATTTTAGACTTAAGAATGTGATCATATTCTTCTATAAATTTACATAAAATGATCACCCATTTAATGGCCATCACTTCAAAATTCTAAATCTACTTTTATTGGCTAATAAATTCCAATAACCTTAAACATATCCGGAAAGAAATTTTTAAAAATATAATTATTATTTAAGATTTTAGAGTAAGGTATCGCTTTGCTATATAAATTCATTGTAAAATGATCACCCATTTAATGACCAGTTAACGATTAACAAGACATGTAATTGTTCGAAGATTCAAAGTTTTGTGGCAGAGAAGAATTGACTTTTGCTTTCTTTATTTTTTTTTCATTCTGTATTTTCATGTAACAATTTAATAAACAAAATATACCATAAAATATCATTCTGTGTTTTCATGTAACAATTTAATAAACAAAAAATACGATAAAATATCATTCTGTATTTTCATGTAACAATTTAATAAACAAAACATACAATAAAATATCATTCTGTATTTTCATGTAACAATTTAATGAACAAAACATACCATAAAATATCATTCTGTATTTTCATGTAACAATTTAATAAACAAAACACACCATAAAATATCATTCTGTATTTTCATGTAACAATTTAATAAACAAAACATACAATAAAATATCATTCTGTATTTTCATGTAACAATTTAATAACAAATCATACCATAAAACATCATTCTGTATTTTCATGTAACAATTTAATAAACAAAATATTCCATGAATATCATTCTGTATTTTCATGTAACAATTTAATAAACAAAACATACCATAAAATATCATTCTGTATTTTCATGTAACAATTTAATGAACAAATCATACCATAAAACATCATTCTGTATTTTCATGTAACAATTTAATAAACAAAATATTCCATGAATATCATTCTGTATTTTCATGTAACAATTTAATAAACAAAACATACCATAAAATATCATTCTGTATTTTCATGTAACAATTTAATAAACGAAATATATCATAAAATATAATTCTGTATTTTCATGTAACAATTTAATAAACAAAACATACCATAAAATATCATTCTGTATTTTCATGTAACAATTTAATAAACGAAATATATCATAAAATATCATTCTGTATTTTTATGTAACAATTAATAAACAAAACATATCATAAAATATCATTCTGTATTTTCATGTAACAATTTAATAAACAAAACATACCATAAAACATCATTCTGTATTTTCATGTAACAATTTAATAAACAAAACATACCATAAAATATCATTCTGTATTTTCATGTAACAATTTAATAAACGAAATATATCATAAAATATAATTCTGTATTTTCATGTAACAATTTAATAAACAAAACATACCATAAAATATCATTCTGTATTTTCATGTAACAATTTAATAAACGAAATATATCATAAAATATCATTCTGTATTTTTATGTAACAATTTAATAAACAAAACATACCATAAAATATCATTCTGTATTTTCATGTAACAATTTAATAAACAAAACATACCATAAAACATCATTCTGTATTTTCATGTAACAATTTAATAAACAAAACATACCATAAAATATCATTCTGTATTTTCATCTAATAGTTTAATAAACAAAACATACCAAAAATATCATTCTGTATTTTCATGTTACAATTTCATAAACAAAACATACCATAAAATATCATTCTTTATTTTCATGTAATAATTTAATAAACAAAACATACCATAAAATATCATTCTGTATTTTCATGTAACAATTTCATAAACAAAACATACCATAAAATATCATTCTGTATTTTCATGTAACAATTTAATAAACAAAACAGACCATAAAATAGCATTCTGTATTTTCATGTAATAATTTAATAAACAAAACATACCATAAAATATCATTCTGTATTTTCATGTAACAATTTAATAAACAAAACATACCATAAAATATCATTCTGTATTTTCATGTAATAATTTAATAAACAAAACATACCATAAATATCATTCTGTATTTTCATGTTACAATTTCATAAACAAAACATACCATAAAATAGCATTCTGTATTTTCATGTAACAATTTAATAAAAAAAACATACCATAAAATATCATTCTGTATTTTCATGTAACAATTTAATAAACAAAACATACCATAAAATATCATTCTGTGTTTTCATGTAACAATTTAATAACAAAACATACCATAAATATCATTCTGTATTTTCATGTAACAATTTAATAAACAAAACATACCATAAAATATCATTCTGTATTTTCATGTAACAATTTAATAAACAAAACATACCATAAATATCATTCTGTATTTTCATGTAACAATTTAATAAAAAAACATACCATAAAATATCATTCTGTATTTTCATGTAACAATTTCATAAACAAAACATACCATAAAATATCATTCTGTATTTTCATGTAACAATTTCGTAAACAAAACATACCATAAAATATCATCGAGCAAAACAAACCTTCCAGTTATTATCTACCTGTATTTTGTTAGATTTTCGATTTTTAGCAATCATCGGGAACCAAAAGATGACTGTTATTTTTCTTAGTTCTAACGTAAGATTCGCCAGGAATTATTTAAAATTAGATAAACATTGCAAAATAAGTTTTAAAAAACTTATCCAGCCAGGTATATTTTGTTTGTAAACGTTTTTTGTTATATATTTGTTTCTTTTTACGAATTTGTCGTTTTTTAATTAAATAAAAGCTTAAAAATACGTTAAAAAAACAGAAAATCTTATCCAGCTTTGTAAATGAGAAACTGGCGCTGTTTTACAATTTGTCATTGTGCAGAGGGAGACAACTCTCGTTTACTAAGAGAATCGTTCATTTTTTCATCTCATAATTTTGAACACGGTATTTTTTAAAAAAAAATCAAACGATTAAAACAAGGCGAAGCTGTGATGAACTTGTTTAATGTAAACAAAGTTGATAACATTAATAAAACAAAATGTAGTTTTTATGCGACTATTAAGAGAAAATCAACGAATCCACGATATTTTCATTGGATGAAAACATTTTTTTTTTTAAATTCGGCACATTTTTTTTCTTAATTAAAAAGTAAATGTTTAGGTTATTAAGAAATTATTTTAACCTTTAAAAGCTACCAAGACAACCAAGGAGTAAACAAAGCTTATAATATTAATAACACCAACATCTAGTTTGTAACATTACAAAAATTGAAAATGCGACGATAGTTGTCAACTGTGCGACTTTTTCTACTTGCTTGAATGCAATGATACAATAATTATTGTTTTTTTTTACCAGACAAAACTTCTTAATAAAACAAAGATGAAAATATGAAAAAAGGTTGCAGCTTTTTTTAAATTTATTTTTTGAACAACACATTAGTAATACCAACATCTAGTAAATCACAGTTTTCGTTTAATAAAAATTACGAAACCTCTATAACTAATAAAAATAACCAAGGAAAAGAAGTTGACCTTTAAATCTTTCTACAATGTTTCTGCCATTTCTGTGACTGAAACTCAATTAGCGGGTAATATACTGCATGGGTGTAAAATTATTAGAACGACCTTAATAATAATTACCTATTTTAACCAACGGTTTTACACTCAGGTTTATATGTTAATCTAAGAAAAAATATATTAAAAAAAATATGACAATATGAGGATCGCATTACATTTGACAAAAATCAATTTAAATTGTTCTAATTAATTTAAATTTGCAATTACTTTATCATGTAACTTATCTCCTAAATTTTAAAATGTTACATTTTTATCTACATATTTATATATATATATATATATATATATATATATATATATATATATATATATATATATATATGTATATATATATCTAATAACATAAACTAGTATGCGATTACTTTGTGTAGGGATTGAGTTATGTTTGACAAATAGTCCACATATTTTTTATCAGATATAAATATATGAAAAAAACATAGGTCTAATACAGCTGTATAAAATTCGAAACATGAAATTATTATTCTTGCAAAAAATATCAAGTTTACAATAATTATTAACTAATAAAATATCCTTAAAATTGTTGTCATAAATTTAATATTTCAACATTTTCTAAAGACATGATATGTGAAACGCATACAATTCTCAGTGGCATAACATCAATTTAATGGTTGAATAAAGTGATCTTTAAAAGAGAAAATAGGATAATTAATGACAACAATGGGTAATCAGTGTTTGTTGAATACTGAGTATGGATGAAACCGTCTTGAAATATCGATGCGACACCTCTGGTTGCACCTCTTTACAAAGCAAATGTATCTACTCTGAACAACTTGAGCTTCACTTCGAATTGAATAATTTTAAACTTTTGCAATTTTATAAACCACACACAAAATAGTAGCATATGCAAAATTGTTAGGTAAGTTTGTCTTATCCAATGCACACTACATCGTGTATTATAGTTATGTGAAGTCTTTATACAGCGAATGTTAATGGAAACAAAAAAGCGAGTTGTCGAAATGAATCAGACAGAAAATCATAGTTATCCGGTATCAATCCATACACATTCTTTGCATTATCTTTACTTTGAAAAATTATATTTAACAGATAATATTATGACGTCATACCACCCCAATCTGCATCTGATAAACCACCAGTAAAGTTGTTAGCAGCTGAAGTGTTTCTAGTTTAGTACCGCAAAATAAAAAAACAAAAACGTCTTTTCAATCCAAACAACCGCCGAGTTTGATATCACTACTGGCACCAGACTTCTTCTATCTCTCCCTGATCTAACCTGTCAACTCCATTTATACATTCTTACTGCGTGATTTCACGTGATTTTTCCTGACTTCTGCCAGCGCACACCTTTTAAACCTACGGGTGCCATCTTGATTTCTCTCTCTTTCGCCCAACCTTCGCCCGACACACACGCGGTAAGACTTCTGTTCATTTGATCTGGGTTCCCCCCTTTCCTTTTGCTAACTTTAAACAACACATGTTTTATAAACATTAGTTGTTATAACTATCAAACTGGTGTGCATAATCGTCTGTATTCTAGTCTAAGGGATTACTATGAAAACGTCTTTAAATGTTGTCGACTTCACATATTTGTGCTCTTTCCAAAACATTATTACTGACAGATTGTAGAATCTCTGGATGCGATTTAACTACCTTATTTTGTTCCTGATGTTTTCCTTCAGTTCTTGCAGGGTTTTGGGTTTGTTAACATAGACTCTTTCTTTAAGATATCCCCACAAGAAAAAGTCGGGGCTAGTAAAATCTGGGGAATATGGTGGCCATTTGACATTGCCATAGTGAGAGATAATATTGTCACTAAAGCATTGCGTATGTAGTTCAGTACTATACTTACGAAGGGCATTACTTATTGCACGCTCCTCGTATCGATAATTTATTTCCCAAATATTATCTGTAAAATATCTGAAATAAAGAAAAAAAATAATTATTAATGGTAAAATGACAAAGATTTTCAATTCTTCAGGGACTTTTCGGGCACCCTGTATAATATAAATGAGAATAATTTGAAGGAAAAAAAAAACGAGATATGAGTGGCATTTAATTTATTTGTCTTTGTTGGTTGGTTGGTTGTTTTGTTTGTCACTGCATTAAGTTATCCATACTTATCTTTCCTTTTAATATTTAACTGATAATATTATGACGTCATCCCCCTCAGTCTGCATCTTATAACCCACATGTAAAATAGTTAGTTACCTCTTTGAGAACATATATATATATATATATATATATATATATATATATATATATATATATATATATATATGCCAGGTGTCATCCGTGTGAGTATATTTGTTAATCTATTGTTCTTCATCATTTCATTGTTCATGTACTTTGTTATAATACATTATCATATTATAAATAGATATCGGCTGTCGTCGCGTATTACAATCTGTATGTAACTACTATTTAGGACTATTACAAACGGGAGTAGCGAGATGTCTCTTCACGTTACATTTAAACTACTGCATTTCAGTATAGTCATGGAAGCAAAATACAGCGAGGGAATTCCAAAGTCCATATCTATGAGATTTGAAACTCTTGAGCCTTGTCTAAAACGAATATAGTAGTGGTAGTTGCACTTACTTATGTATGGAAAATACTCAGCGCATTTGCTACTTAGTGTAAGTTTTGTAAACGTCTAGAATATTCTCGGTTAAAATAATTTTCTATCAGTGTTGAGAAAATCCACTTTTTTAAAGAAGTCTTTGCAATGTTCTCAAATGATTTCATCATTTTTATTATAATTAGTAAACTAATATCTGTTTGTACTGATATTTAAAGACAGTTCAAACATTAACGCCTATATTAGTTAACCTCTGTATTTACAAATAATTTTAATATTCAGATGAATTTGAGGTTAACGGATGTATTTCCTCAAACAAACCTTAGATCCTTAGATACTCAGTGCATATATTAATGTGAGCTTTTTTAAAGGTCTAGGATACTCACGGTTAAAAGTAATTTTCTAGCAGTCTTGAGAAAACCAACATTTGTAAAGAAGGCTTTGTCATGTTCTCAATTTATGTATTTATTTATATTATAATAAATAATTTTTATATTCAGATGAATTAGAGGTCAACAGATATATTTCCTCAAACAATTCTTGGATCTAATAATATTATTGAAGAATTGACAAATATCTAAGATAAAAACAGTATAAATACAAAGTAACGTGTATCGAATTAACTGTAGCTTTTTCAACCAAATCAGTCTCCCAATAAACAAGCACATATTAAGAAGACATTGTCAATATTTTTGTATTATTTTTCATGTTCATGTATCAGTTATAGTATGTGCTTGAAGAATGCAAAAGACGTTTATGTATTAAATACCTTTTGATGGACTTATTGTAATTTATTCTCATTACTGCATATATATATGTTGTAATATATTAATATATCTTGTAATATATTAATATATATATATTTATATATGTATCGTTCTATATTAATAGATAAATATATTGTTATCTAATATACCTTAATTTTACAATAGTAGTAAATTACAATAAGTTCGTCAAAAAGTACTGAATACACGTTTTGTCTTATTATTCATTTATTTATGACATATATTTATATATATTGTAATATATTAATATATATTGTAATATATTAATATGTATTGTAATATATTAATATATATTGTAATATATTAATATATATTGTAATATAATATGATTCTCTTCTCATTCTTATCTAAATCATAAAAACGCTAGATAGAATTTCAACACGACTATGTCTTCAAATAACACCTGTATGGACAGTGCGTAACGATAAACAGACATAATACTAATATTTGAATGCAATATATATAAATATAAATGTTATCTTTCACTAGCATATTAATAATAAAAAATGCAAGAATTATTTTCAACAAGACTATATCTGCCTCAGCACTGCAATTGACTTGTCAAGTTAGGAAATTAATTACAATTAACTTTTTTAAGATTAAATTACTCTTGATATATGAGTTTAATCCAATAATATTTACAACAATAAACAAATATAATATTAATATATTGACTTTCCTATAATTTTACAGATGTTGCTGATTGGATGCTATTGTTAAATTTTAATGGAGTGACATTTTCCTAATCATCATCCTATGAACAATTATTGCTTCACTTGAAAGTGTACAGCGACATCTGTTGGAAGATTTATTTTACTGGACATACTGTGAAGTATTTGGGTGTTCTTATCTGACAAATCAGATTCAGTGAAACATGAAAACTCACACTGGGGAAAAGCCATATATTTGTGAAGTGTGTGGATATTCTGTTTTTCGAAAGTCAGACTTAGTCAAACATAAGAGAGCTCATACTAGGAATAAGCCACATGCTTGTGAAGTGTGTGGATATGCTTTTTCAAAGAAATCAAGTTTAGTGAGACATATGAGAACTCACACTGGGGAAAGACCACATACTTGTGAAGTGTGTGGATATTCTTGTTCTGATCAATCAAGGTTAGTAAAACATAGAAGAACTCACACTGGAGAAAAGCCACACACTTGTGAAGTGTGTGAATATTCTTGTTCTGAAAAATCAAATTTAGTGATACATATGAGAACTCACACTGGGGAAAAGCCACATACTTGTCAAGTGTGTGGATATTCTTGTTCCAATAAATCAAATTTAATGAAACATATGAGAACTCACACTGGCGAAAAGCCACATACTTGTAAAGAATGCGGGTATTCTTGTTCTGAAAGGTCAAGTTTAGTAAAGCATATGAGAATTCACACTGGAGAAAAGCCACACACTTGTGAGGTGTGTGGATATTCTTGTTCTGACAAAGCAAGGTTAGTAATACACATGAGAACTCACACTGGGGAAAGGCCACATTCTTGTGAAGTGTGTGGACATTCTTGTTCTGAAAAGTTCAGATTAGTAATACATATGAGAAATCACACTGGGGAAAAGCCACATGGTTGTGAAGTGTGTGGATATTCTTTTTCTCACAAGTCAACTTTACTGAAGCACATGAGAACTCACACTGGGGAAAAGTCATATATTTGTCTAGTGTGTGGATATTCTTGTTTTGAAAAGTCAGACTTAGTCAAACATAAGAGAACTCATACTGGGGAAAAGCCACATGCTTGTGAAGTGTGTGAATATGCTTTTTCAAATAAATCAAATTTAGTGAGACATATGAGAACTCACACTGGGGAAAAGCCATATACTTGTGAGGTGTGTGGATATTCTTGTTCTGATCAATCAAGTTTAGTAAAACATATGAGAACTCACACTGGAGAAAAGCCACACACTTGTGAAGTGTGTGAATATTCTTGTTCTGAAAAATCAAATTTAGTGAGACATATGAGAATCCACACTGGGGAAAACTTGAATGCCTACTAGACACTATCCTCGAGTGTCTAAGGTCTCTCTGTACAGGGGTTTGTTAGCATATGTGAACTCACACTGTGCTTGAGAGATTAAGAACTTAAGTTGAACATTCGAATATTTATGTATCTCATATTGACTTCAAGTGTTAGCCAATGGTTGTGGTCGCCTTGATTTCTGAGAACTTTGACTGAAGTAAAATAAACCAAAAAAGGGAAAGGCCACATACTTGTGAAGTGTGTGGATATTCTTGTTCTAATAAATCAAATTTAATGAAACATGAGAACTCACACTGGCGAAGGATCTAGACCATCATAATCCTGGAAACAAAATAAGCCAGCAGGGAAGTTCCTAGAGAAGCTGAACCAGCAGTACATAGACAAAGATGCTTCACTCCAATGCCTCAAGAGTGGGAGACTTCCATTTGATGAGGAAAGACTTATTGAAGCCGGGCAAGATCAGGGCTTACTTACAAATGGATTTAAAAAAATGGCTGGCCTACAAACAAATGGCCAGTGTATGTTTTGCCACTCAGCGATTGAAAGCACAAGCCATCTAATGTCTGCATGCCC
Source organism: Euprymna scolopes (assembly GCF_053919585.1). Lineage (NCBI taxonomy): Eukaryota > Metazoa > Mollusca > Cephalopoda > Sepiida > Sepiolidae > Euprymna > Euprymna scolopes. The sequence goes on from NC_136527.1 coordinate 175,109,116, forward strand.
AATCTTTTTGGCAGATGCCCATTATACTGCTTGTCACAACAAAGTATGCAAGTACCTCCATTGGAAGATCTGTGGAGAGATGCAACTTGACAGATCGCCAACCATTTGGGAACATGAACCACCACCAATAGCATTAAACAGAAATGTGACCATGTTCTACGACAAAGATATATAGGCAGACAGATACATAAAAGACAAGACCATCCAACCAGATATTGTTATATGGAACAAGCCTGAAAAACTGCACTCATTGTCGATGTCACAGTCCCAAATGATTTCGGACTTAACGGAGATGAACGGGAAAAGATAACAAAATATCATGAACAAAAACATGATCTAAAAACGACATGATCTCTGAAAGAAATAAACATTATACCGGTTATGATAGGAGCAACTGGTTTAATAAAAAAAATCTTCATAAATACTTAGAAGCAATCCCTGGAAGACCAAGCTGTAATGAAGTACAGATGGCAGCCATAAAGAGAACAGTATCTATTCTTAAAGAGCTCTCGGATATAAATTTAATAGAATCAAGTGTTTGCTCCAAGAAAGGGGCCCCTTGATTGCTTCAAACTAACTAAAGTAAAAAAAAGGGAAAAGCCATATTCTTGTGACGTGTGTGTGTGTGTTCTTAAAATTTGTTCTAGAAAACACATTTGGTGATTGTAGATTAAAAAGAACAAGCAGGGTACAGGAGAAAGTGGTTCTGCATCAACAACCAATTGTTGTTTTACCAGGTTATCAACAACCAATTGTTGTTTTACAAGATTATCAACAACCAATTGTTGCTTTACAAGATTATCAACAACCAATTGTTGCTTTACAAGATTTTCAACAACCAATTGTTGTTTTACAAGATTATCAACAACCAATTGTTGTTTTACAAGATTTTCAACAGCCAATTGTTGTTTTACAAGATTATCAACAACCAATTGTTGTTTTACAAGATTTTCAACAACCAATTGTTGTTTTACAAGATTATCAACAACCAATTGTTGCTTTACAAGATTATTAACAACCAATCGTTGCTTTACAAGATTATCAACAACCAATTGCTGCTTTACAAGATTATCCACAATCAATTGTTGCGTTACAAGATTATCAACAACCAATTGTTGCTTTACAAGATTATCAACAACCAATCGTTTCTTTACAAGATTATCAACAACCAATCGTTTCTTTACAAGATTATCAACAACCAATTGTTGCTTTACAAAATTATCAACAACCAATTGTTGTTTTACAAGATTATCAACAACCAATTGTTGCTTTACAAGATTATCAACAACCAATTGTTGCTTTACAAGATTTTCAACAACCAATTGTTGTTTTACAAGATTATCAACAACCAATTGTTGTTTTACAAGATTTTCAACAACCAATTGTTGCTTTACAAGATTATCAACAACCAATTGTTGCTTTACAAGATTATTAACAACCAATCGTTGCTTTACAAGATTATCAACAACCAATTGCTGCTTTACAAGATTATCCACAATCAATTGTTGCGTTACAAGTTTATCAACAACCAATTGTTGCTTTACAAGATTATCAATAACCAATTGTTGCTTTACAAGATTTCAACAACCAATTGTTGCTTTACAAGATTATCCACAATCAATTGTTGCTTTACAAGATTATCAACAACCGATTGTTGCTTTACAAGATGATCAACAACCAATCGTTGCTTTACAAGATTATCCACAATCAATTGTTGCTTTACAAGATTATCAACAACCAATCGTTTCTTTACAAGATTATCAACAACCAATTGTTGCTTTACAAGATTATCAACAACCAATTGTTGTTTTACAAGATTATCAACCGCCACACACAAGCTGAGCCATTCCACTGTCAACAGAGTTAATCAGGTGTTCTATTGTGTGTAATGTTTGGGTGTCGGAAATTAAATAATAAGATTGAAAAATGCCTTAAATATCATTTAACTTATATAGACTATTATTACAATTTTTATTTAACAGCATGTGTTTAACATGACGAGAAAGTTTTAGCGGCTAAAACATCGTTCAGATATAAATTTAGAGAAAATCAAGTGCTACAGAGAAATTATATCCCGAAATGACTTAAAAACAGTAAATAAGAAAGTAATATAATTGTTGCCCTATTTTTTACAAATATTAAATATTAGAAAATCTTTTCAAAACCAATTGTATCAAAACTTTGAAAATAAACTATACTATATGTTGTGTGTCTTGCCTATACTTAATAAAATATATGTAACATATTGTATAGAAACTCATAAAATCTGTTGGTTTTCTATATTTTAGTTATTGTTGGATCAACTGAAGATAAACTTGATAAAGTTTTAATATTTTCTACAAGTTGATAAGTTGGTCAGCTCTTTTTTTATGTAGTGAATTGTAGAGTCTTTTTGTTTGGTTGTTTATGTTTTTTGTAGTATTGCTTTTATTATGTAGTGGATGTTGATACAATACTTTGATCCAATGCTAAACTGTAAAGCATTCTTTCGTTTCTCAGGTTTTGCCACTCAGTAATTGAGGGCTCGATCTACCTAATGTCTGGATGTTCAATCTTATTAGCAGATGGGCATTACAATTTCTGCCACAACACAGTATGTAAATAAATTCGTTGGAATATTTGTGGAGAGATGCAGCTTGACACGTTGGACACGAAATGAAAACGTGACAATCTTATATTATGAAGGCATAGTAGTATAATATGAATTGTGACATTAATATATATATTGTAGTATTGTATGCATAAATATGTTTTCCTTCACAATGTGATGTTATTACTGTGTTATATTATAAAGACATACAGGCCGGCAGATGATTATGGCCTTAATATAGCTGTACGGGATTTTTTTTTTAAATATTAGAATCTAAAAAATGATTTTAAGACATGGTTTCTGAACACACGTTTTCCAGTTTATATAAGAGCATAAAGAAATACTTGGTATGAATAGAAAATAACAAAATAGTCAAGAGATCAAGTAGATATTAAATATAACAAAAGCAAATCTAAATACCAGAAATAACACAGAATATTGATGATACCGTGGGATTTATTTATAAAGAAAATTTTGCAGATAGTACTGACCAAATTACTGGATAAAGAAGCAAGCATTATTTCATAGAAATTATATCGGTTTTTCATCAATTTGTAGGTTTGGTAAGCAAGCTACACAATTATGGTTCATAAAAGGCAACACAAGCCTCATCTCCATAACAGTGACGAACTACTCCCATGAAACTGTAAAAAAATCTCGGTTGGAATGTATAAGATAATAAAATATTTATTATATCGTTCGATGGTAATCTCCAAAAATACCGTTAGGGCTTACAACATGGCCGCCAGAAGAGTCACGTGATCCGGTTGATCCAAAACATGAATCGCCGTATTACGAAACCGGAAAACGCAAATTTAAAGCAAACTTTGACAAACAAGCATAATAATTAAGTACAAATTCAATGTTTACAAAATGTCTACGAACGTGCGTAGACATTTTGTAAACATTGTTTTTAAAAAATAAAAAATAATACTTCTATTATGTTTTAAACGACTGTAATAGTTTATTTTGGAAGTATATTTCATAAAGAAAATTGATAACCCACTTTAAAAACAGAAATTACGAGTTTTATATATTTTATTCGCAGTTTTTTGTTGGGGTGTCAAAAATTTCGCCTAAAATTCTGATACACCTAGTCGACCACTTGTTTGTTCTGAATAAAATACTTTTTATAAACACTGTTTTAACTAAAAACAACCTAAGATTGTTTCTCAAAGTTTGCCTATTTTTATAACAACATTATATCAACAAAAAATTAAATACAAACAAATTGTGATTGTTTGTCAAAGTTTGCCTTCAAGGCTGCGTTTTCCATTTGCACGATTCATGTTTTGGATCAACCGGATCACGTGACTCTTCTGGCGGCCATGTTGTAAGCCCTAACGGTATTTTTGGAGATTACCCGTTCGATGTATAAAATACCAAAGGTTAAAGATATCGTTTGAATGATTTACAGTATAAAAATCGATGCATAGAATAAAATACAAAAAAAAAACTCGATGCATAAAACACCTATAAATTTCTGGATGAAGTGACATGCATCATTTCATAGCAATTGTATTGGTTTTTCATCAATTTGTCGATTGGAAGCAAACATGTCTCATAAAAGGTGACACAACCCTCATCGCCATAACAGTGAGATACTACTTCTTAACAATAACAGCCGAATCTTCTCCTGTAATATAAAAGCTCTTCATTCAATGAAATATACTGTCTGGAGTGTAATATAAAAAGCAGAATGCAGGATAAATTGTTTTCGTACCAACAAGTTTCTGATTAGCAAGATCATCACTACGGGTAAAAGGAAACCACATAAAGATGAAATGCAAATACGTGCGGACAGATAGATAGAAGAAATCTTTATTGAGGCACAAAGAAAAGGGGATTGTGGGATTTTTACAATCAAAGACAGATAATCATAAGATGTGTTATTAGAATTTCATCACGAGTTGTCGAACTTTTAACATTGATATTATATTCTTTTCAATATTTTAATTATACTTTCCGCAGGATATTTTTTATTCTTATTTTATTATGAATAAATTCTATTATTTTCATAATAGATTTATTTCTATTGTCATGAAATAATTTTCCATTGCTTATTTTTGTTTTTGCCAATTTTTTAAAATATTGATCGGAAAAATTTATTGTTTTCTTTACGGATTTCATTAAACGAATTGCATAATTTAAAACAAAAAAGTGGAAAATTAAACATTCATAATTCCGGTTTTCATTGTCTGAATTGGAAGATCTGCTTTTTTTCTACATTGCAGAAACAATGAAGAGTTATAATTCTTTTTTGGTATTGATTCCTCAAAGCATTCTCTATTTAATGGTGTTTCGAGATTTGCCTTTGTTTTTTTTTCTATTCTTTCTATTTCTTTTTTGCTTTTTGGTATTCGTCAAAGCATTCTCTATTTAATGGTATACTGTCAACATTGGCGTTCTAAAAGAAAAATCTGTTCATTTTTGTTTCGAGATTTGCCTTTGTTTTTTTTTCTATTCTTTTAAGTGTTTCATTGAATTTGCATACATTGCACTCTGCCTGTTCATTTAAAGATAGTAAAAAACTATGAGTGACATTCATGAATGTTTATAATTCTTGACTTGTAAAGCATCAAGTGTTTCTACTCATCAGCAATACGGGCAGTCACTAATTTTAGTAGTTGTTTTCAATATGGATATCGAAGTTTACTTTAAATGAACATCTACTAATATCAAATACATGTGTATCAAAAGAAGACCCACAAAACATATGTAAATCCTCTGCCATAATGTATTAGGATATCGTCAGCCATAAATTGGGGGTTTATTGTGTTACTTTGATTAAGCATACAGGTTTCACAAGTTTTGCCAAGTTTCTCAATATCAGCGGTTAAATTTGGCCACCACACATCGCAGCAAGCAAAAGCCGTTATCATCAAAACCGAGACCAATAAGAACAATAATTTTTTTATTTATTTTTATGAAAAAAATGAAAACTGATAAATTTGTTATAGGTTTATTCTTTTTATGAAGAACTCACAGATTTGTTATGTGTCTGTCATGAATATTAACGAGTAACAAATTAAAAGGAAAAAAACACTAAAAATCAGAGTAAAAATAAGGAAATATTTATTTCAACATTAAGAAAATATATATTTACTTAAATAAAATTAAAAGAAAACAAAAATTAATAGAAATTAGTGTTAAAATAAGCAAATATTTATTTAAACAGTAAGAAAATATACAAAAATCTTTATATTTACTTAAATAAAATTAAATTGACATCTACTAATATCAAATACAAGAAGACCCACAAAACCTGTATAAATTCTTTACCATAGTGTATTAAAATACCTCCAGCCATGGATGGGAGACTTGCTGAGTTATTTTGAAAAAAACATGCACGTTTCGCAAGCTTTGGATATCTTCAGCCAACTTTTTCAATATCAATTGCTAAATTTGACAACCACACATAGCTGCAATACGTTGTACGTATTTAATGTAGTTACTTTGTGTCAACTGCATTCCGTTCTTAAAATACAGCTTCATTGTGATGTAGTTGCTCTAGACACTCATGATGTATTGCTGAACTCGACTCCAAGTAATTTCTCTGTTTTCGTTGTTACAACCGCAAAGGTTAGTGAAGCGTGAATAAAATTCAAATGTATTCTGTTAATGGTGTCTGTGGCATCCTCCTCCTGATGACGACTAAAACAATCTGCATTTATATTGAGATCATTTACGATACTCTAACTTATAATTGTCGAATACTAGTAAAATTGCATAAAGTTGACCCCTGACTGCAGCAAAAGAAGGAATCGATCAGTGTTCAGCAAACAATAATGACTTCTGGTCTGTAAACAAGATAAAGTCGTTCTTATATAAATATGAATGTTATTTTGATCGCAAAAAACTGGGCCACACCATTCTGCCCTAGAAAGAGTTCATAACATGTATCATACTGTTTTCTCAATCGAAACTTCATTTGTCGAAATTATTTCAATCATCTTCCTTTCTTTTTTCTTTTCCTTTTACTTTTTTGTTTCCTCCCTTCCTTCCCCTTCCCTAGCTTTCATGCTCTTTTCCCCTTTTTACGTCACGTGACTGCCTTATGCTCGTCGATTGATAGGGACGTTTTCTGCGTCAAATTGGAGCACGTGCAGGACCTTTGAATTAATATCATCAGTTGAAAAAAGGGCATCGTCAAGAGAACAAAAAAACAACGAACAGGTAGAACAAGACAGAGAAACGTGAATTCAATTATCGAGAAAAATATAATTTAGGATTAAGAAGAAAATTTGTCTCGAGGTTTTCAAAGAAACGTGTAAAAACTAAAATATTCAACCTTCGTGAAAAAAGGAACACGGAATGAGCCTACAGATGGACATTTTTGGCAGCCCTATCAGGTGACAAACTTTTCTTTCTGTCATTACATTTAATAAAATAGATTTATCATTTCTCCTTTTTTGTTGTTTCTTCCTTAATTGTGTTATACCTAACTTGTATTTAGCTACGAAGAATTACCTTCCACGGGAAGAAGTGGATAAAAATGTCCTCATCGTTTATAAGATATCACAGCTCCTATTCTATATGGAATACGCTTAGATGGATCAAAATGAGTTAATAAAAGTGCGGTTTCTAAAATCGCTTCGTTTGTACAGCAGCCCACACCAACGTGGCAGCTTTCCTGATTAAACAGTGAAATTATTCTAGTATTGTCGATAAATTACTGTGAGATAAAGTTAGGATTTTAATTCATCTTTAATTTCTATCCATAACAGTCAAAACACTCCTTAGAATAAGATTTCATCCACACACACTTTGCAAAATCGGATGCTTTCAACCTCTTGTCTATTTCCCTTTTAAAAATTGCTGGTGGCAATGTGCACACCAAATTGTAGTTTGTTCATCTGATATAATCCATGTTAATCCATAAAGTATAATCCATGTTAATCCATTAAGTATAATCCATTACTCCACAGACACTTTTCAAAGTTCATTACTTAGCATAGACATTTCTACGTTCATTAAACATAAACCTTTAAGCATAGACATTTCTACGTTCATTAAACATAAACCTTTAAGCATAGACATTTCTACGTTCATTAAACATAAACCTTTAAGCATAGACATTTCTACGTTCATTAAACATAAACCTTTAAGCATAAACATTTCTACGTTCATTAAACATAAACCTTTAAGCATAAACATTTCTAAGTTCAACATTATAAGCTTGCTAAAAAAAGGAAAGCCGGATTACCCTAAAATTATTACGATTTAAACGTCCCTGAAATGAGGATACTTTTATGAACACAAATAAATCTCCTAAAAATAAACTAGAAAGGGATTTAATTTGAACTCTGAATATTGGACGTCTATTAAGTAAACTTTCTTTCCATATATATATATATACATATATGTATATATATATATTCATTTCAAAAATGCTAATTTATAAAGATTTTCTTTATGAAACAGATGGACATATCTTGACAGCGAATTACTAATTTCGTTTTATTAACCTCCCTTTCTTGGACGCTAAGTCCATGTTTAAATTGTTGTTTCCATTTCTTTTCTTCTTTGCTTGTTTCTTTAATTTATCACAGTTGTCAAGTTAACATGCTAAGTGGAAATGCACTTCATTGCACAGAACAGAAATCATTCATGCAAATAAAAGTTTGGAAACAAACAAAAAACAAATGCAAAAAAGAATCTCTGGCCCCCCTCTCCAATCTTTCACGAAAAACAGCCGTCTAGTTGAATCCACTGTGAAAAATTTCCCCCATTCTTTATCTGCGCCTAAATCAAAACGTTGAGTCTATGAACAAAGCTTCTTTCTTAGAACTGCACGCCTGTGGAACTCTGTTTCGTCCGTCTGCTTCCCACCTGACTACAACTTAGATGTCTTCAAGTCCAACGTTAACAAATTCCTAATGAACCACCCCCTTAAGTAAACACTTCATCAAATCTCCACACTAACGTACTGTACTTGCAATAACGCTTATCCCTGAGTGGCTTCCGGGCCTTGATAAGTGGTGACCACCGTGTAAAAAAATGCAATACGTTTTATGCATTTTTTTTGTTTTTGTTTTTTTATAAGATAAAATTATGTTTTAGACAGAATATCTTCAATAGTACTTTTTATTTTTCTGTGATATGTTCAATTATAATATTCGATTCATAGAGAAGTAGACTCTATCCTGTGAGTCCTTGATTTTTATTAATCATCTTTTGTTGAAAAGTTAAATGATTATGGTCAGTCTAGATTGGAATAGGATGCAAAGTTACACTGAAATAAAAGTCAAAGGGTTGCAAGGTTGGTAGCATTGCCAAACATTCTATTTCGATAGTTTTTTTGGTAAGTTATTCATTTTTTATAGAAATGTCCAATGCTTTTGTTGATGACTTTACCATTTACTTGGGCGGGGATTTCAGCCAATTTAACATCAATTACATCGACTTGTAATTTGGTTGAGAAAAGATTAGATTCGACTTGATTCTATTGAAATGCTCACTGTAAATTTTATTCCACTTATCGTTCACTGCTATTTTAGGAAATTAGTGAGAGGACTTGATATTGACAAGAAATTTTAACCAAACTTCGACAGAATCTTACCATGCCAAGAAATATCAGCAGCTGAGTTTTTATTGCTAATGACAGTATCTTTTACAATAGCTTCCATTATTTGCCGAGATAGGCTTTGTCCGTCCCTGGCATATAGTATAGCAGACGTAATCCACTTGGCAGAATTCACATTTGCTTAAATTTACATACAGCTTCCCACAAAATTGTTTAATGATGTTTAAATGTTCATTGAAAGTTCTGCTATATACAATTACATCGTCTATGTAAACTCATCATCACCATCATCACAATCAATTACATCGTTTATGTAAACTCATCATCACCATCATCACAATCAATTACATCGTTTATGTAAACTCATCATCACGATCATCACAATCAATTACATCGTCTATGTAAACTTCACATCCTTTAATAGTATTTTAATAGGGGAAGCATCATTTTATGAAATTTGGTATGGAAAATGTTTTTTCATTTAACCACTTGCTCCTATCACAACTTGTATAACATTGATTTATTAAGGGATTATGCCGTTTTGAAATTAGACCTGATATTTGTTATCTTTTTCCATTCGGGTATATTAAGGCCATATTCATCGATAATGAGATCCGTTCTTTCAGGCTAGTTCCATATGCAAGTCTGGTTTAATGATTTCATATGCAATGTCATGTTTAATTGTTTCATATGCAACGTCTGGTTTAATTGTTTAATATGCAACGTTTGGTTTAATGGTTTCATGTGCAATGTCTGGTTTAATTGTTTAATATGCAACGTTTGGTTTAATGGTTTCATGTGCAATGTCTGGTTTAATGGTTTCATATGCAACGTTTGGTCTAATGGTTCCATATGCAACGTTTGGTTTAATGGTTCCATATGCAACGTTTGGTTTAAGGGTTTCATATGCAATGTTTGGTTTAGGGTTTCATATGCAACGTTTGGTTTAATGGTTCCATATGCAACGTTTGGTTTAAGGGTTTCATGTGCAACGTTTGGTTTCATGGTTTCATGTGCAACGTCTGGTTTAAGGGTTTCATATGCAACGTTTGGTTTAAGGGTTTTATATGCAGCGTTTGGTTCAAGGGTGTCATATGCAACGTTTGGTTTGAGGGTTTCATATGCAACGTTTGGTTTAATGGTTTTATGTGCAACGTGTGGTTTAATGGTTTCATGTTCAACGTCTGGTTTAATGGTTTCATATGCAACGTCTGGTTTAAGGGTGTCATATGCAACGTTTGGTTTAAGGGTTTCATATGCAACGTTTAGTTTAAGGGTTTCATATGCAACGTTTGGTTTAAGGGTTTCATATGCAACGTTTGGTTTAAGGGTTTCATATGCAACGTTTGGTTTAAGGGTTTCTTATGCAACGTTTGGTTTAATGGTTCCATGTGCAACGTGTGGTTTAATGGTTCCATGTGCAACGTGTGGTTTAATGGTATCACGTTCAACGTCTGGTTTAATGGTTTCATATGCAACGTCTGGTTTAATGGTTTCATATGCAACGTTTGGTTTAAGGGTTTCATATGCAACGTTTGGTTTAAGTGTTTCATATGCAACGTTTGGTTTAAGGGTTTCATATGCAACGTTTGGTTTAAGGGTTTCATATGCAACGTTTGGTTTAATGGTTTCATGTGCAACGTGTGGTTTAATGGTTTCATGTTCAACGTCTGTTTTAATGGTTTCATAAGCAACGTCTTGTTTAATGGTTCCATATGCAACGTCTTGTTTAATGGTTTCATATGCAACGTCTGGTTTAATGGTTTCATATGCACTGTATGGCTTAACGGCTTCATATGCAACATCTCGTTCAATGGTTTCATGTGCAACGTCTCGTTTAATAATTTTATATGTAACCATCTTCATATATTGTATTATATCTTTTATTTTGGTCTCTTGGTCTTACTGAATTTCAGGACAAGAATTTTTACTTTTTTTTATTATTTTTCTTCCTTTGAAGATTGTAATGCTGGATATGGGGCAGCCAAACTAGCTGCCAACATTGCCCCGCTTTTTTATTGAAACCAACCGAGAGTTCTTTTTAGTATCCTCGCTGTTCTCTTAAGTGCAATTGTCTGAATCTCTTTTGCATTTGGTTCACCAGAATATTAGTTAGGTAGGACTTCAGGTTCTTCTTCAGTTGTCCTGTGGCACCTATAATAACTGGTATGATCGATATCCCATTTAGGTTCCAGTTTCTTTTCATATCATACATGAGACCTTGGTATTTGGTCTATTTCTCTCTTTCAGCTCTGTTAAGCTCTGTTTTTCCCAGTGTGAGTTCTCCTATGTTTCACTAAGTTTGATTTTTCAGTAAAAGAATGTCCACACACTTCACAAGAATGTGGCTTTTCCCCAGTGTGAGTTCTCATATGTATCACTAATTTTGATTTTTTAGTAAAAGAATGTCCACACACTTCACAAGAATGTGGCTTTTCCCCAGTGTGAGTCCTCATATGTATAACTAAATTAAATTTATTAGTAAAAGAATATCCACACACTTCACAAGCATGTGGCTTTTCCCCAGTGTGAGTTCTCATATGCTCAACTAAACTTGATTTATTAGTAAAAGAATATCCACAAACTTCACAAGCATGTGGCTTTTCCCCAGTATGAGTTCTCATATGTATAACTAACATTGATTTTTTAGAACAAGAATATCCACACACTTCACAAGAATGTGGCTTTTCCCCAGTGTGAGTTCTCATATGTGTAACTAATGTGTATTTTGCAGAACAAGAATATCCACACACTTCACAAGAATGTGGCTTTTCCCCAGTGTGAGTTCTCATATGTGTCACTAAATGTGATTTTTGAGAACAACAATATCCACACACTTCACAGGAATGTGGCTTTTCCCCACTGTGAGTTCTCATATGTCTCACTAATGTTGATTTGTGAGAAAAAGAATATCCGCACACTTCACAAGAATGTGGCTTTTCCCCAGTGTGAGTTCTCATATGTCTCACTAACTTTGATTTTTCAGAACAAGAATACCCGCACACTTGACAAGAATGTGGCTTTTCTCCAGTGTGTGTTCTCATATGTGTCACTAAATGTGATTTTTGAGAACAAGAATATCCACACACTTCACAAGAATGTGTCTTTTCCCCAGTGTGAGTTCTCCTATGCTTCACTAAGTTTGATTTTTCAGTAAAAGAATGTCCACACACTTCACAAGAATGTGGCTTTTCCCCAGTGTGAGTTCTCATATGTATTACTAAATTCGATTTATTAGTAAAAGAATATCCACACACTTCACAAGAATGTGGCTTTTCCCCAGTCTGAGTTTTCATATGTATCACTAACTTTGATTTCAGAGAACAAGAAAATCCACACACTTCACAAGAATGTGGCTTTTCCCTTATTGGAGTTGTTGATGCAAGTCAGAGTTTATGCTAAACAAATTTCAGTTTGTATTTTTCGTTTGATAAAAGATATTTCGTAGTGAAAAAGTTAAAATATTCTGTCTTGTAAGCAGATTTTTCTGAAATGTTAAATTCGATATCTTATGATTTATAAAATCATTAAACAACAATTTCACAAATTTAAATATGTGTGATGTTTTTATCACTATTTGCTTAACAATCCAGATAAAATAATTCTTCACATATGTATGTATAATAATGTTGTGTGCAGCTGTTTTTGTTGTCTGCCACGCAAGCAAATAATTGTATATAGACTAATAATAATAATAATGTATAGAATACTGCTTAAGGAGAAGGATGGTCACTTAATATTCAGTGAAAACATTCAACCAGGAACATCTGAAAATAAAAAAATAAATGAAATTTAATATTTTAATATCATTGTTTATTTTAATTGTGCCAACAAAACAAGAAATATAACTTAATAAAACATTTAAAAATTACAGAAATAAACACTTAATTCAAATTCATATTCTTTAAATGTTAAATACTATTCGTAGTATTGTGTAATAGATAAATGAATTATGCACTTAATAAAGTATAATAAACAATAATATAGTAAGAATTTTAGGTATAATAAGCATACAACTACTATAGTTGCTACTGAACAAAAGACGTCAAATAACAGATCTTCATATGCGGACTGTTTCCAGGAGATTTAGTGTAACACCTGGGTCGGTCACACGCCAGCTGATCGTGTTATAATATTGTTTAAATGTTAATATATAAGGAATTATTCAATAAATCGAAATAAACAATAATATAGTAAGAATTTGTAGGAACAATAATACTATTGTTAATAATAAACTAATATATTGCTACTAATATACATGCAACTACCATAGTTGCTACTGAAATTAATAAAAATATATTGCTAACCATAGAAATATAATAAACAATAATACAATAAAAGTGAATTTAAATACTCAGTAAATTAAAGTTAAAAATACAAATCAATATATAATCTAGTTACTTAGCAATGGATACTAATATGGTCTTTTAAAATAGCTTTCGTTTTAAGTCATATGTGTGGAAATATAGCCGCTTATTTATAATGTGTTTGATATTAAACTGAATATTTTCATAACAATACATATTTGTTAATACTAATAATAGCGAATTTAATACAACAGAATTGGGTTTTATATTTTTTTACTTTTATGTTTAGAAATCAACAGTTTTTCAGTCAACGAAGTATTTCATCGAACGTTTAATATTCATAATAATTTAATACAACAGAATTGGGTTTTATATTTTTTTACTTTTATGTTTAGAAATCAACAGTTTTTCATTCAACGAATTATTTCACCGAACGTTTAATATTCATACTAATTTAATGCAACAGAATTGGGTTCTTTTTTTACGTTTATTTTAAGAAATCAAAGTTTCTTCATTCATAACGAGGTCCTTAAACAGAGAATTGATGAAGATCAACAAATCAAACAAGTTAATCTTTGTTTCTGTATCTTGTCGATATTTAATGTGGAGGTTTTTCAGGGTTGTTACACCTAATGTTTTATCTGCATTTTTCTCTTTACCGTGGAATGTTTTGAGGGTTGTTACACCTAATGTTTTATCTGCTGCAAACAATTTTGAATGTCGTTTATATAGTGCTGAGATGATATTAAGTAATAAAATTAACAGTGGATAAGTAAGGTTCATATTTAAAATATATGATAATTCAATGACCCCTGAGTATCCATATTGTCATTAAATATCATCTTTAGATTTTGTATAGCAAATTTTACCCGGACATTAAATTGAGGTTATGTAAATAAGAACTCTATGTGTTTAAAGTGAATTGTATCCATATTGTCATTAAATATCATCTTTACTGTTAGTATAACAAATTTTACCCGGACATTACATTGAGGTTATGTAAATAAGAACTCTATGTGTTTAAAAGTTATGTTTTACAGAATAGTAAAAAAAATGAGCAAATTGCAAAGAAGTTTTAAACTGATATTTTGTTTCATATTACGGACCATACGTCGGTTGCAATAAAATTAGCTATTGTGCAGATTGGCGAGGATTTGTTTTTATTTTTCAGCTACCATTTTGTATGTAGTTTATGATGTTCAGCTCACAAACGTCATAAAATTGGTGTTGTGTCTTTAAGAGCTCTTTTACAGAATAATAAAAAATTGTTCAAATTAAAAAGAAGTTATAAATTGATATAATGTTACATGTAAAATACCAGGCGTCGTTGGAATAAATCGTTGCTAATGTCCAGATTGACAAAGCTTAGTTCTCTGTTTTCAACTGCAACTATCCATTTTGCATGTGGTTTATGATGTTCATGCCTGATGGTACGACATCATAAAATTTGTAATGATGTAAGAGTTGTTTAGAAAATAGACCAATAGTATCTTGGATAATTTGTATTATGTTTATAGGAGTGTGTAACAACTCACCTGCCAAACCGATTGACCTTTAAAATGTTTATGTGTTGTATCAATACTAATTCATCTTCACATAATAATCAGACAATATATATATTGTGTGGTTGTACTTCATTGTTAGGTTATTTTTGTGTGTGGTTTATAAAGTGCAAACTTAAGAGGTATAAAGTTATTTAATTTGAACTAGAGCACAAGTTGTTCACGGAAGAAACTTTACAGAATTTTATGATCTTGTGGTTAAATACAATGACCCCACAACTCAATCTTCACTCTTCAATACTGCAGTCCAATGCACTTCTGACAGCAATTGCTTCTGCCAAACAAAAAAGACACCCTCTCTCCCAAATACAGGCTTTTTACAGGACAAAACCGTCCAAAGTTATTTGCATACTCTTCCCATGATCTCTAGTCTATAAATAGACGCAGTGGCCATTCTCTTCTTCTTTCTTCTTTCACTCTCTGAAGCGGGCGTTGCCAGTGGTAAAAGGTTTGCACGATTTTTTTTTTTACTACAGATCTCCACAGAATATGTTCTTACAAAGTGTTGAAACATATTGGATTTAAAATTGCGACCCAAGTTTTTAATAGTTTGTGACAGTTTTTCATAGTTTGTAACAGTTTTTCATAGTGTGTAAAAGTTGTTTTTTTTAAGTTGTTTCCCCACAATAATTAATATATTTTTTCAAGTTTAAGAAAAGTTTTAAATTATTATAATTTTTTTGAGTCATTAAAAATTGTACGTTTGAAATTTTATATACCTACGTTTGATTTATGTTTTTTCTGCAAAGGAGTCACCATTTATCAAGGCCAAGAGGCCACTGGGGGATAGGGGTTAGTAAGCATACAGTGGTCAATACGACAATTTCATAATAATTGTTAGTGGACATTTGATTAATTGGATTAAGAGGAACGGCTCATCAAGAATTTGTTTACATTGAACTTGATAATGACCATATATAGCCAGCCGGAAAGCAGGGAAATGGAAAAGAGTTTCACAGGTGTGCAGTTCCAGGGATGAAACTTTATTCTTGGAATCTGCATTTCGGTTTGGGCACAGATAAAGAGAGGAGAAAATTATTGATAGTGTTTACAGTAAGGCACGTGTTTCTCCTGAAAGTCTGGTGAGGGGAGGCTATAGACAGCAGCTCAAATGAGCAATTGTCATAAAATAATGATAAAACAGAGACAAGCTCATACCGTCTCTTCAGTGAGAAAGAGGTTGTGGGGAAGATAAAATGGCATCCCCACTATGAGGCTACAAAGTCTATTTTGAACTCCATAAAGGCAGGATAAGTCTTTTCTAGCACCTACTGGCAACTTGTGGCAACAATACTCCATCCGTGGACAACCTGGCTCTTACATAGAAAGGGAATTGCATTAGGAGTGAGATATCTACTTGAGTGGTATAAGGATTCCACCATTTGACCAGCGATCTTGGGAACAGATTTGATGTACATGTTCCATTTCAGATGAAGAGTAAAGGTCAAGCCCAGAAGTTTGTCAAAAAGTGGGGCCTCCCTAAGATGAGAGTCATTCATTTGAATTGATGGCAGATGGGGATCAGAGCGTTCATGATATACATATCGAAGCTTGGTTTTAGATGCATTAAAAGTAACCAACCACCTCTTTCCCCATTGTACCATATCCTCAAGATCAGAGGAGAGAGGATCAGAGACAACGTGGTCGTTTACAGTCTTTGATGTACTGCCATATACGATAGTGTCTTCAGCATAAATTTCTATGAATGATCTAAGGATATGAGTTGGAAGATCATTGATGTAGATTATGAAGACAGTTGGACCCATGATGGACCCTTGAGGGACTCCAGCATAAATGCTATGAGCTTCTGATTTATGCCCATCAACCACTACTCTTATGAACTTATCAGAGAGAAATGATTTAATAATAGAGAAAACATTTCCAGCTATACTGTAACTGGAAATCTTGTGCCATAGACTATTATGCCATACTCTATCATTTGCCTTTGCTATGTCAAGAACAGCTGCCCTACAAAGTAAGCCTCTCTCAAGAGATTCGCTAATATTATAAAATATAACTGGTAGCACATCTGCTGTAGATCTAGCAGAACGAAAACCACATTGTATGTCACTTAGAAGTTTATTTTTACTGAGGTGGTTGGCTACTTCTCTATTTAACACAGATTCCAGCAACTTACTCATGATCCACATGAGACATAGGTCTGTACTGAGAGAAAGATGACCAATCACCTGAATTCTTAAATACAGGATATATTGCCGCGGTTTTACAGGGTGTTGGGAAGTAATTCTCCTTAAGATAATGCTTAAACAGCTTTATATGTATGGGAACTCTATCAGGTTGAAGCTTTTTCAACACTATAATAGGAATGCTGTGAGGGTCAGTTGCTTTGCTGGAATCAAGGTTCTTGATTAGATTGGCAACATCATGCACGGATATTTGTATGTCCCACAGAGTGTTTTCTGACACAGGTGGGAATCCTGGGGGTTGGCGGCCTTGATCACATAGGGTAGAATTAGCTGCAAAGTTTTTGGCAAAGGGTTTGGCTTTGTGTGATGTTGACGAGATTACCTCAGTTCCAGTGATGGTAGCTGGCATAGAGCACACGCTAATGTTCAGGATCCTGTTTACTATTTGTCAAAACTGGTGGGAACCAAGTCGCTGCTCAGCTACTTTGGACTTGACGGACTGAGTATACAATTCTTTTGGGTTCTTTATTATGCTTTTACTGTGGTTGCTGACTGTTCTGGATGCGGCTTTAGTCTCAGTACATTTATTACTTTGGAAGCAATAGAACAAGTGATTTCTGTACGCTATAGCAGAAGCACATTCTGGAGAGAACCACGGTTTCTGTAAGGTTTTTGCTGACATTTTCTGAGTGAACGAAATGGTCTATACCTACAATTAACCATTCTGTCAGGTCTGAGAGGATACATCCATATTAAACAGGGGATGCAGAGGAGATCAAATAAAAATGTACGGAAGCTATCCCAGTCAGCCAAAGTGTATCGATATACGTCTAAGGACTTATTACATTTCATTTTTATATTAACTGTATGGTCGAAAGATCCCACTGGAGACGGAATGGAAGATGAACATAGCTTAGGCAAGTTGTGAAAAAAAGGTCTAGGACACTTGCATACTGACCGTCGGTATCAGGCACACAAGTTGGTTCGTGAACAATCTTAGGTAATAAACAATGGAGAAAGCATGACAGAACCTCTTCTTATCATCTGTCTTGTTTGATTAGGTTAACCATTCCATTGTGAACATTGAAGTTTCTACAGACGTGAAAGTAAGCTGAAAGATGAGCAGACAGGATTTGGTCGATTTTCTCAGATATGCTTTTAAAGATAGTAACTCTGCTGTTGTAGGGGCGATAAAGAGCAAATGCAGTAGTGTGAGCAAGTTCAGTCCAGAAACACATAAAGAAAAAATTAGGGTCTTCTCTCGAGATGTCCCTCCCACATGGAACGCCATCTTTAATATAGGCATATATTCCATGCCCATGGCGATCTTGGGGGTCAGATTTGGAAGTTAAGTTAGAGTATTCTTTAACTATGAACTCATCTAGGGAAATAGTTGATCCAATGCCAGTTTCGCTTAGACCCTGATTTATTCTATATGTGCTTCTAGGTTGCACTTGCTCACACCACTGCATTTACATTTGTCCTCTATCGGCCCCACAATACACTTTTTAAGAGCATATATGAGAAAATTGACTTCTGCTATCATTCACATCAGTGGAAACTTCAATGTTCACAATATGGAATGGTTAACCCACTCAAACAAGACAGATGAATAGGGGAGGTTTTGCAACGATTTCTCCATTGCTTATGACCTCACTCAGATTGTTCATGACCACACCTGTGTGCCCGACATTTTTCTCACAACTTGCCATGAGCTATGTTCATCTTCTATTCTGTCTCCACTGGGATCCTCTGATCACTCGGTTGTATCAGTGAAGATTAAAATGACATACAATAAGTCCTCAGACGTACCTCTCCATCGTATAGTATATCGATACTCTATGACTGACTGGGATAGCTTTTGTACATTTATATCTGATCTACCTCTGTGCTCTGTTTAAAAAGGATGTGTCCTCTATTTTATCAAACCTGGCAAAATGGTTAATGGTAGATATAGACAGCTTCATACCCTCGAAAATATTCCAGCAACAACGTAACAGCCATCCCTGGTTCTATCCAGAATGTGTTGCTGCCATAACACTCAGAAATCACTTTTTCTATTGCTTGCAACGTAATAGATGTACTGAGATTAAATCCGCATTCAGGACTGCCAGCAACCACTGTAAAAGAGTAATAAAAATACAAGAGAGTTGTATGCTCAGTCTGTTCAAACCAAAGTAGCTGAGCAGCGGCTAGGTTCCCACCAGTTTTGGCAAATAGCAAACACTGTCCTGAACAGAAGTGTGTGTTCTATCCCAACCATAATCAATGGACCTGAGGCAATTTCCTTACCATAAACAAAGCCAAACTCTTTGCCCAGAACTTTGTAGGTAATTCTACCAAGGTCATCCATCCTCCCGTATTTCCTCCTGTAACAGAAAACATGCTCTGCGACATACAAATATAAGTGCATGATGTTGCCAAGCTAATCAAGAACCTTGATTCCAATAAAGCAACTGGCCCTGACAGTATTCCAATTATAATGTTGGAAAAGTTGCAACCAGAAACAGCTCCCATATTTATAAAACTGTTTAAGCATTGTCTTAAAAAGAATTGCTTCCCAACACCCTGGAAAACCTTGTATTTAAGAATTCAGGTAATCGGTCATTTTCCTCTCAGTACAGACAAATAAGTCTCCTGTGCGTTATGAGTAAGTAGCTAGAATCCATGTTAAATAATGAAGTAGTCAACCACCTCAGCATAAATAACCTTCTAAGTGACATACAATATGGTTTCCATTCTGCTAGATCTACAGCAGATGTGCTAACGGTTATATCTCATAAGATTAGCGAATCTCTCTTCAAAGGCTTCTATTCTAGGGCAATTGGTCTTGATATATCAAAGGCCTTTGATAGTGTATGGCATAAAGGCCTACTTTACGAGATTTTAAGCTAGAGTATAGCTGGAAATGTTTTCTCTATTATTAAATCATTTCCCTCACCTAGGTTCGTAAAAGTAGTGGTTGATGGGCAGAAATTGGAAGCTCTCAGTATTAATGCTGGAGTTCCTCAGGGGTCCATCCTTGGTCCAACTCTCTTCTTGATCTACATCAATGATCTCCCAAAACACATACTTACATCATTCATAGACATTTATGCTGACGA
Source organism: Euprymna scolopes (assembly GCF_053919585.1). NCBI lineage: Eukaryota > Metazoa > Mollusca > Cephalopoda > Sepiida > Sepiolidae > Euprymna > Euprymna scolopes. The sequence continues at coordinate 175,129,352 of NC_136527.1, forward strand.
CACTACCATCCATGGCAACGCATCTCTTTCCTCTTATCTTGAGCACGTAGTCCAATGGGGAAAGAACTAGCTGGTTACTTTTAATGCATCTAAAACCAAGCTTCTATCTTTATATCATCAACGCTCTGATCCCTATCTGGCATCAATTGAAATGAATGGCTCCCGTCTTGGGGAGGCCCCACTTTTTGATAAACTTCTGGGCTTGACATTTACTCCTCATCTAAAATGGAACATGTACATCAAATCTGTTCCCAAGGTTGCTGGAAAAATGGTGGGATCTTTATACCACTCCAGTGGATATCTCACTCCTGATGCAATTCACTATCTATATAAGAACCAAGTACGTCCAATGATGGAGTACTGTTGCCACATCTGGGCAGGGGCTGCTAGAAGCAGCTTACGATGCCTTGACGAAGCTCAAAATAGACTTTGTAGCTTTTTTTTACACAGTGATCACCACTTATCAAGGCCCGGAAGCCACTCAGGGATAAGGGTTATTGCAAGTATATTACGTTAGTGTGGAGATTTGATTAAGTATTTACTTAAGGGGGCGGTTCATTAGGAATTTATTAACGTTGGACTTGAACACATCCAAGTTGTAGTCCAGTGGGAAGCAGGCAGACGGAACAGAGTTCCACAGACGTGCAGTTCTAAGAAAGAAGCTTTGTTCATGGAATCCGCGTTTTGATTTAGGCACAGATATAGAGTGGGGGAAATTTTTCACAGTGGATTCAGCCACACGAGTGTTTTTCATGAAAGATTGGCGAGGGGGGGACCAGAGATTAGAGTTCAAACGAGCGCCTGCCATGGACATAACGATAAAACAAGGATAGTAAAGCTTAGTAAAGGAATCCCTTTTCTTTTCCCAACAACCTCTTTCCCAAAGAAGAGAAATAGCGAGCATGTCTCTGCTTTATCGCTATTTCCATGGCAAGTGCTCATCTGAGCTCCAATTTATGGTTCTCCCTCATCAATCTTTCATGAAAAACACCCGTCTAGCTGAAATCACTGTCAATAATTTTCTCCACTCTTCATCGGTGCCTAAACTGAAATGTAGATTCCCTGAGCAAAGCATCTTCCTCAGAACTGCGCACCTCTGGAACTGTCTTCTGTATGTCTGTTTTCCAGCTGACTACAATTTGGTTGATTTCAAGTCCAATGTAAACAAATTCATGATGAACCGTCCCAATAAATAATCCAATTTACCAAATTTCTACTACTAACGATTACTAAGAAATTATCCCATTGTATACTGTACATTCAATAACCCTTATTCTCCGGTGGCTTCCTGCCCTTGATAAGTGGTGACCTTTTTTGTAAAAAAAAAAACAAAAAAAAAAAAAACTTACGAACAGCTTTTTCTATTCAATATAAAAATGATTCTACTTACATCCTGCAATAATATGTTCAACCTTTCTGTTTGACAAAGTTTCATATTTTGAAGAAAATATTTGGAGCAACCATTTATTAATTAAAAGGTTAACATACCCTCTGATGAGAATAAGAACCATTTTGAAACGTTCGAGCTTATACGACTTACCTTTCTAAGTTAAGCATAAAAAACAGTCACGTCTTGCGCTTAAAATTTTAATGGATTTTATGAAGCATAACTCAATCCCTACACAAAGTAATACAGAATTTTTGTGAAATTTCTTAGCTGAGCATAAGAACAGTAAAGTATTGTGCTTAAAAGGGAACGTATGGTATATGTAATTCTTTTATCTTTATGTGATAATTTTGAGAAGAGCAAGAGCTTGGTAGACGACATTGTGAGAGATGAGGCACTTGATGAGTTAAATGAAAATTGTAATTGATGTTATGGATCATAACTCAATCCCTGCACAAAGTAATACAGAATATTTGTGAAATTATTAAACGGATCCTGCTTGGTTAATATCGACACGTCACTTACGGAAAAACGGTTAATTAAACTGCAGGAGCACATGTTAAAAACTATACAAGTTCTATAAATGAATACCCTCTAAAAAATAAATAAATAAATAAATAAAAACGAAAAATAGCACAAAAAATGCTTAAGCCGGGCAAAACTACTAAAGACACCATTGGATTATGAAGATGTCGATATCTTCAAAACTGTTTGCCGGGCCCAATTTTGAATGTGATATTCGTTTATAACAGACACAAAAACTTTAAAAAATGGACATTATAACGGTAAGTTGTACATTGGTATATTATCGAGATTGACAAAAAAATAAAAATAAACTTATATTACAAATAAATGTTACCAAATGCAATATAAATTAATTTCTTCCAACCTGGATAAGTTTTTTTTATTATGTTTTAACTTATATTGGCGTGTTTTATTTATTTTTTTTTTACTTTGAAAAAAGTACTGCTGAATATTCCGTTAGAAAAAGAAGAATTGACTGACGTGAAAGGGTCATTTTGGGAGTTCCGAATATCGCTCATGAATAGAAAATTAAATCAAATACTTGCAAGAATAAATCTAATATATGTCATGGTGACATTTTTTGCCAAGTTTTGTTATGCTTAATTATATTTTTATATTTTTCGTTTATTAAATTGTTAGGTGAAAGTACAGAATAGTTAACAGCACATGGACCCCCCCACCACCACCACAAAAGCGTAATAAAGAAAAATCAAAATGGTCCCTTCGTACCACCGCCCGAAAATGTGAAACTGCAAACACTGGCAATATGTCTCGTTGACCCATAATTGACCATGGAGTGAATGTTCATTGTACGTTAAATTTACGTAAGAAAGTTATCTCCCATTCGCGGACCACTCTCTGCATTAGCACCGAAAAAAAATCAACTGCTAATGAACAATGAATTTAGGTCATCGTAACACGGTGTTAATTTAAATCTAAAATCTTAAATTTTTTTTTTGTTTGTTTTAGTTTCTTCTTTGCGGATATTTAATATATAAAAAAAAGTATATTTTAATTTTCAGGGGTATTATTTTTTTCTACATTAAGTTTCTTCTAATTGATGATGGTCAATAAATGGGTGCTCATTTCATGTAAACTTTATAAAAGAAATTGATCAACATTAAAATAGCAAACAGAATTCTCTAGCGACAAAATAAGACAGACAATAAACAGATAAAAAAAAATGTTAAAACAATTAAATATAAAAAAAATCAGTTTTTGTGTTCAGTTGTTTAACAATTTGATAAACTTCGAAATAATTTTTTGTCATTATCGAAAACATTATTATTTGCTCAAAAGTCATATAAGTTTTACTAAAATAAGCATTATTATTATTATTATTATTATTAGTAGTAGTAGTAGTAGTAGTAGTATTTTACTAAATAAGCATATTTATCAACATTCAAATGTCCGATTGAATAATATATTTAAGGTGATTTTCTTTTTTAATTAGGAATTCATATTTTTTTTATTCAAGTCTGTTATAAAGAATGGTGGAATCAATAAACTTATTTAAATTTTTAAGATTAATTTAAAAGTTACTGATTGAATAGTTTTATAAGTGTAAAAAAGATGAAAAAACTAACCTTTCATTCCAGGAGTTCAAGACGAAAAAAAAAAAAAAAATCGGGATGAATTCGTTTTTTTTTCTTTTGTGTTCAAAACAGAAAATTTGTTTTGTTTGTTAAGATTTCTTTAGTAAATTTACCGAACTTTTGTTTCGTGTGTCAAATTCATTAAGAAATAAAATATATGAAAATATAAAAGAATCAACATTAAATCATGAAAAACGCGATTTAAACGTGATATTATATAAAAAGAAAATCAACTGCTAAAGAACAATGAATTTAGGTCATCTTAACACGGTGTTATTATTATTTCGTTCCTCGTGTAAAAATGTTCGTTCATTATTGAAGCGTGTCCAATTGTTTTCCTATAAAGTTTATTATCTTTGTTCATTCTTAATACAAAAAAAAAATCAATACAAAAAAAAAATTTACACGAATAAAACGTGAAATTATTTAAATAGGAAATTAACTGTTGAGAAAAACAATAAATTTAGGTCATCGCTTTAAAAAAAAAAATACATTGCTTCAAATCCGAAAAACGACATATTTGAAGAAAAGTTAAATGCGATATTCGTTTTCAGCATACCCGAAAACTTCAGAGTCGTCATTTTATGAGAAAATGTTAAGGGGGAAACCAAATTAAAATTTACTCTTTAAATTTATAAAAATAATTCTACTTTATTTATATTGTTTAAGCTTTAAAAAAATAAATATATTCTGTTTTTTTAAGTGTTTATTTTTTTCAAAATAGTTATAAATTAAAAAAAGTTCTGTATATATTGCTTAAAATAAATAACATCGGTTTATTCTTACAAAAACGTTGTTTTTATATATTTTTTATTTTTGAAAAATTCGACTTTGTTGAAAAACATGTACTAAAAAAACAAAAACGAAAATAGCAATGCAACAACACAAATAAATAAATAAATAAATGACCTTGAATTGAATTTTAAAAATTCCAAAGTTTATTTTGGAAAAACTGGTTGCTGTTTTGCTTCCCAAAAGCAAATGTAAAAAAATACCACATTAACAAGGTTACAGAAAAAAATATAACGAACAAAGTTCAAATTCAATTGAAGTAAATACAAAAAAAGGAAGAAATATAATTTGTAATGGAGACTCGAAATTAGACTTTCCAAAGGGGGGGGCATTCTCTTTTCCTTTAAAATAAATAAGAACGGCTTACTTGAAAAAAGGGGATTCTGAAAGGGGGGGGGGAAATAACATAGAAAGAGTTTTTTCCATGTTTTTTTCTCTTCTCTGTCCTTTAATCGACCTTTCTTCAAAACAAACAAAACCTTCAAAAGGTTCAAGTGTTGGGCTCTCTCTCGCCCGAAGATTAGAGTCCGAATTAAAATTCATTTTCTCTGAAAAGGTTGTAAGCGTTTTCTTCGTCTTTTTATGGTCGTTCGTATATGGTCACCAAAAAAAAAAAAAAAGAGTCTTAAACTCTTCAAAGTTGTTACGTTGCTGTTTTAGCGTCGCGGCTCGTTCTCAGGAACATTCCCTGTTTTAATAAGGTTATCCACATAAAAATTTTCTCCAATAGTTTTGGAGCATTCATCTTGTGGATAACGGTCCGCATGATGCTTCAAAAGGAAATTTAATATAAACGGAGAGGCATTATAGCCAAATATTAAGGTGGTATATCTAAAGCATACCAAGTTTTTTCCTATTGTAAGAAAAAAAAAATCGAGTTTTATCCTCCTCAGTGAGGAGTTTAATTTGCAAAAATGCCTTGCGGATGTCAATAAGCAAGACATACTCATTAGAGCGGAAGTGTAGAACAACTGCAGGAAACTTCCCATCAAGTTCACCCCGGGGTAGGCAGCCTCATTAATCGAGATTCCACCCTTGGGCTTCGATGAACAATTAAACACAGGCCGCACTTTTGTAGTGCTTTGCTCTTCAGTTTTATATACAGGACTGTGTGGTATCCATACATATTTTTCATACTCTTCCGGAGTAACCACAATTCTCTCCACAATGCCCTCCCTTTCTTGTTCCAGGAAAACATTCAAATACTTCCTATATTTGTTTTCTTTTTCCAGTTTATTGAACACACGGTTCAAAACTGCTAACGCCACCGAATAATTAGATGGAACTTTGCCAATCTTGTCCTCCCACCAAGGAAGCTTGACATAATAACACTGGTTCTCTATGACCACAGAGTTTTGGAACTCCTTTACCTTCTTACGTTCAAAATCTGAAAAAGTTTCCTCCTCAGTGAGCCCCATAAGTTCCAAACTAAACAAACTGTCCAACCCTCTTTCCACTGAGGTGTTCTCAAAAGTATCCTTATAAGATCTATATAATTATATTGAGGTGCCAGCACAAAGTTCACCGCTGTAGTGGAAACAGTACTCATGCTGGCAAGGACCTTTTCATAATCAACGGGTGGTGAACGCTCCTCTCCGATTGACATTATCTGGGATTCTTTCAAGAAGTTAAGCGAATTCCCCCAAGGCACTATACCCTTTGGGGTCTCCCAGGCAACACCATTCTGGCACCTTATCAGGCTTAAAGGGTGCAAAAACTGCAGCAGATCTACCCCCACTAGACCTTGAATAGGAAAAAGACGTCCCTTTCTGTCAAATTCAGCAGCTAATTGGAAATGGGCCTCTCTTAAATTCTTATATATTAAATCCATTCCATCTATTTGGGTCTTTAAATTAAAGGAGGAGTCAATGAGGACAGGCAAAGGTCTTTTGGTGCCAGGCACCATTTCCACCTGCAATAATACCTCACTTAAATTCTTTTTCTCCTCTCCCACGAATGTTTGTATTGTATATTGACGGTCATAACATGACTCTAAAGAAATATCTAATCCCTTCAGAATGCTTCTGGAAAAATAGGAACGTTGACTTCCAGAATCAAGTATACATTTACAAACATAACGTTTCTTGTTGCGATGTAGAACCACTTTATAGATAGGAAGGATAGATCTCTGTTGAGTGTCACAAGTCTGGAAATTGGTATTTACTTTAGTTTTCTCCGAAGAGGCTCTATCTTTAGGGCAAACTACAGTATAGTGCCGTTTCGAGCCACAATTAGCACAACCATATGCGAAGCCCTTTTTGTTACCGGGACATTTATCATATGAATGTTTTTCCGTAGCACAGGCAATACAAAGGCGCAATTCTTTGCACCTTGATAGTCTCTCTTCATATGTAGCAAACTTTTTTGCATAATTTCCCGTCGTGTCCGCCTGAAGAACAAAACTTACAAGTTGACATTGATAGTGGGGTGTCACCCCTAGAGGAAAAGTTATCTAAAGCTCTTTTTGGTGGGTAAGAGCCTGGAACAAATCGATCAGATCGAAACCTGCCATTGCCAGAAGGGGGTGAATACTCCTCCAATCTCACCAGATCCTTGATTAAATTCTTAGACAAGGAAACAATGTCATCAATTCCGGGATAACTATTTCCAGTTTTTCTCATTAATTCTCTCTTTAAAGAAACCGGTAGCCGGACAAACACAATATGACTTATTAAGCCGGTTCCAAAAAGTCCAACTAGTAGCTATTTTTCAGCTCCAGCAAAGCACACCTGATTTGGTTAAGATAAACTTTAACTTGAGAAAACTGGCTATCCACCTTTGGCCTGGATGCTACTAACTGCTGAAACATCTGATCCAAAATATTTGGTATATCCAAATATTCTCCCTCCAACAGCTGCAAAACCACAGGAAAATTAGCTTCTGTGGTGGAAAGGTGCTTCACCAAATGTAGAGCTTGACCCTTTAGGCAACTCTTCAACAAGCGAAACTTTGTCAACTCAGAGCGAAAGCCCTCAGCACAATTTCAGAAACCAGCCAAGAAATTTTTGAAGGCGAATCGATCATCAGATAGTTCTCCATCAAAGGTAGGAGCTTCCATATTAGCTCTAAATTCTGGGGCTATTTCACTCCCCAAACTCTCTTCTCGTCTATCTGTTCGACTCCCCTCAAACTTCTCACTTAACTCGTTTAATTTCTGGAAAGTGTTCTTCCTAAATCGGAAGGCATTATCCAACGAGTCATCATTAGTTTTAAGCTCCACACTCGGAGGACTGTCCAAGCATACAGCTGTCACCTCGTTTTCCAACTCGCCAAGGCGTTCCAGCCATCCCATTATCATTTCCCGGTGTTCTTGAAAAACTGCCATTGGCAAAGTAGCTTGATCATAGTTCTGTACTAATTTTATTTCTTAGCACAGCTTGCTGCTGTCGGCAGCTGTCTAACTCTAAGGAATCCATAAAAAGTAAAAAAAAAAAAAAAAAAAAAAATTAAAATAAATAAATAAATATTAAATAACTCCAGAAATTCTGGTTAAGCCAAACGAACCCAACACTGTTAGCGAGTATCGCAAAAACTGTTAAAAAACATGTGGCTAAATGATGGGAACTTAAAAGCGGCTCGGGCTCGAATTATCACTACAGACAAAAAAACTGAACCGTTGCAAACGCCAGTCAACAAAGCAACAAACAGAAAGAAAAAAAAATAATAAATAACGTTAGTTCTCTTACCTGGTCTTCAAAGTTGCGACGTTGCTGTTTTAGCGTCGCGGCTCGTTGTGCCTGATAACATTTATATCAATATTAAACGAGACCTTTCATAGGCCCAAGGAAACAAGTAAAGTGTTCTCCCATACAAATAAATTTGTGGAAATAACCTCTCAGTGGAAAAAATAAAATAAAAATAAAAAAGAATAAAACGAATCCCGGCCGAGATTCACTCTTTGTTTATTAGAGAAAAATAGTGTCTTTGGCCTTCCCAGAATTTGAATTTCGACGTTAGTCACATCAAAAGAAAATTTTAACATATTAGGTTGGCCAAAGGGTAGCAGGTAATAGATAAGGAATCGAAAAAATAAGAGACACATTGTTACTTCTGGCCTTCCCAAAATTAAATTCCGACGTTAGTCACATCAAAAGAAAATTTTAACATATTAGGTTGGCCAGAGGAAAACAGGAAATAGAGGATCGTAACATAATTCGTAAATTGTGTCCATGAGCCAGGATTACCGACGTGTTTGTTCCACCGTCTACTGGTTCCAACTGATCTATATATATACACAATCTCTACTCCTCCTGTCATTTACATGTGCTAATTACCCCTTCTACAAAGAAAATAGATAATCCTAACACCCCCCCCCGAATTGAGGTAAGGAAAATTCTTTCAATATAAGGTAAATAAAAGAGCGTTTGATCAAGTCACACGGCGAGCAGTAGATTGTAAAGTATTGATTTGTGTCCTTTTCTATTCTCTACCATATTCACACCCGGGAGCCGGTGCATCATTTTACAACATTAAACTACTTCTCTATCAAAGAAGGCGTTAATGCATGGGAGGATGGCACAGCCCATGACAAATAAAGCCTCTCTTGAACTAGCTACAATGATGATAACGCGCAAAACATGGATGAAATGAACAAACAAATTAGAAACAGGTACTACACTTTCATCGTTGTCCGTTTAATGCTGATTTTATGTAAAACAAGCAGACTAATAAGCAAGTTTAAGTCTGGAATAATGAGTGAAGGTCATCGCAAGTTTAACCGAATCAAGTTTGATAACAATAAGTTGCAAGTCCCATTACGTAATCATGACGTCATAGTTTAATTTCTTGGACCAAATCTATTTTTGTCATTTGACTGACTTCACTGTTTGTGCAATTCCTTCCTCTTATTGGATTTGTTTATGTGAAATATTTAGTTTTACAATTTTTAATATGAACATTATTTGGATTATTATTCGGAATACTGTTCTCATTTCGGACGTTTACAATAATTCGACTAATCAAAATAATAATGAAATGTTTTATCTAAAAAAAAAAAACCCTGATTCTTAAAGCTTCATATTTAAAAAAAAAAATGAATTGAATACGAAATATAAATTTACAATAGAAATACCTCAAAAGGTTTAAGAATGACAAATGTAATCTAAACTTTATAGGAAAACAATTCGGACATTTTTACACGAGGAACGAAATACTGATTTCACCGTGTTATTACGATGACCTTAAGTTCTTTGTTCTTTAGCAGTTGATTTTTTCTTTAAATAATTTCACGTTTAAATCGTGTTTTTCAACTTTTAATTTTGATTCTTTTATATTTTCATATATTTTATTTCTTAATGAATTGGACACACAAAACAAAAGTTGTATCAATTTACTAAAGAAATCATAACAAACAAAGTTTCTGTTTTGAACACAATAGAAAAAAAAACGACAATTTTCTCGTATTTAATTCCCTGAATAAAAGGTAAGTTTCTTTTTTTTTTTTATATATCATTTAACAACTTACAAATACTTTTAAATATTAAACTAATTTATTTTTTATTGCAATCCAATATAAAAGGTAAGTTATTTTTACGACTTTAAAACATCCGTTTGAATAACTTTTAGAAATAATCTGAAACAGAAAAGCAGTTTATTTTTTGCACCTCAGAATTTTTTTTTTTTAATGAATACGAAATATAAATTTACGATAGAAATACCCCAAAAGGTTTAAGAATTCACAAATATAATCTAAACTTTATAGGAAAACAATTCGGACATTTTTACACAAAATCTTAAAAATTTAAAATGGTTTATTTTTTTGCAATCCAATAAAAATATTGATTCCGCCATGCTTTATAACAAACTTGAATGAAAATATATGAATCTCCGATACTTGTACAGTTTAATCATTCATTAAAATATTGAAAAGAAGGTTATATTGTACGTATCCGTTTTGGACTGAAGATCTCCGAAAAAAAATTTCACTTAATTTGATCGAGTAGTTTTTTTTTTAAGTTTTTTTACAGCGGAAAAACACGTTTATTATGAGAGCGCGTTGAAGTCAGCCATTGTGAAATTTATTGAACACGCCACGGGGAGATAACTCTAGTTAAAGCACTGACATCCCCCACCCCATTTTTATTACTAGCTTTTCTTCCTAAACATCGAACCGTTTAGTCGGTATCATAACAAATTAGTTTTTCCCTGTAAAAAAAAAAAATAAATAAAAACACTGCTTGATGAAATTAAGTTAATTTTTTATTTATTTATTTGTTTTATTTATTTATTTTTTTTTTCTTTTTTTTTTTTTGAGAACTTCGTTCCATAACAGATCCATACAATTTAAACATTTTTCGATATTTTCATTTTTTAATGTCTTGGTTAAACTGTACAAGTACTGAATCTCCGATTAAAAAAAAAAAAAAATCTTCCGGTAAATATAAAGAATTACTCCCCCCTCGAAAATTCATTTAAAATTACCACTCACATAGGTTTTCGGGGTCACTGAAAACGAAATTAATGTTTAAAATGATGGCAAACGAGTAGATTCCAAGATATAAAGAAATGTTAGTTTAAAAAAAAAGTCGGTGATCACTTTCCTATATTAATTTAACGTAATTTTTTTTTTCAGGGGTGTGTGTGGGGGGGCGGGGGAAGACTTTCTTTCCACCCTCGGAAAATCCTTTAAAATTACCATTAACTTTTTAAATTCCAGGAAACAAGTAGTTTCCAAGATATGAAGAAATGCAGTCACTTTATGATCACCGTTTGTTTTGTTTTTTTTAACGGAGTAGGAGACTGCCGGTTTGTTTTTCGTTTTTTTTATTATATAAATTTGGCAGGAGGCGGTTGAAGGGCGGGGGGGTGTTGTGGCTCTGCCGCCTCTCACCAAATGCAAACAGAATTTTTGTAAAATATTAAACAGTTCTTCTGCTTGGTTAATGTCGGCGTGTTACTTACGTTAAAACGGTTAATTAAACTGCATAGAGTAATTCTTCGTATTGACCAATACTCCTTTAAAATATAGTATTTAATCTGACTATTAGATCTTTTTTGTCAAAAATGTGTTTATTTAAGTAAAACTTACGTGATTTCTAGTAAAATAATAATGTTTACCATAAACAAAATAATTTAAGTCAAAGTTGGTTTAAACTGTATTTTCGATATTTAATTTTTTTTTTATAATTTTTAAAAACGGTTTCCAATCTATCGTTTTCCGTTTTTTTTTAAATTTTTAAAAACATTTTTCAATCTATTTCCATGTGAATTGTAATGTTTTATTGGTGATAGTGCACTTACTGATCCGCCCTATTTTTTTTAGATCGTATTTCCAAGTTTAATGAAAGTTTTATGATGTGTTTTTTATTCAATTCTAAGGTTAAAGTATAAAATAGGTACAAAACACCCTCCCCTCCCCATGCTAAGAATGGCATTTTAAATAATAACGTTATTATTTCAGCACGGATCAATAAGTGCACTGGTACCATTTTATTCAATATTTAAGGTTATAGAATAGGCAACACTTTCTTTAATAAAGTTTACATAAAAATGAGCACCCATTTATTGACAATCATAAATTAACTAAAATTTAATGTAAAAAAAAAATTGGTAAATGTTTACAATCGAAGCCACCATAGTTTTAATCCTAAAAAAAATGAAAATCTACTTTTTGTTCGCAATTGCGTCTGAAAAGCCATAAAAAATATCACGACAAATAGAATAAAAAACAGATTATAAATATTTAAGACTTTGTTATATAAATTTAACATGAATTAAGCACCTACTTCCTGCTCACATTTCAATCAACTAGACATGTACTCGTTCGCAGTTTCAAATTTTTGTGGCGGTGAAAGGGAGAGGGAAATCCTTGTATCGATTTTTGTTTTTGATTTTACGAAGGTAGGATTAAAACCTACATGTTTTAAGCTATACTGTACTTCCACCTAAAAATTTATTTGTCAGAAAAAGTGATGCACGACATTTATCTGCGACTGTCTGGAAGAGCTTAAGCAAAGAAAATGTTTGTTGGAATGTTGATTCTTTTTATGCTTGAGGTAGCCATTACGTCCGACTCATTTGATTGGATAATTTGGATATAAAAAGTCACATGATCAGACTCGCTTCCCTAGCCCACTCAGATATCCCTGCTTGTCTCGCTTCCCTAGCCCACTCAGATAGCCATGCTAGTCTCACTTCTTATCCCACTCAGTTGAAAAACACCACATAATTAAAAAACTGGAATCTTATCAGCATTCAGATGACATTGTAGGTTCCATCATTTTCATTCCTGTTTTCTAGAACTCAACTGTCGCCATCTAGGCTGCCGGCCTTATAGTCTCTCATTCCAGTGTGTAGTCTCATTGATATGCAAATCACATTAAACCGCATTCCCCTGATACCTAAAGTTCACCTCATAAACCTATAACCAGGCTAGTTTCGCCTCCTAGCCATTAAAATATCCCTGCTAGTCCCACTTCCTCGCCCACTCAGATATTCCCGTTAATCTCACTTCCTAGCTCACTCAGAAATCCCTGCTAGTCTCGTTTCCTAACTCATTCAGATATCCCTGTTAGTAACGCTTCCAAGCCCATTCAAATATCCCTACTTTTTCTGATTCCAAGTCCACACAAATATCCCTGCTATTCGTGCTTCCTAGCCCACGATACTTGGCTAGACGCAGCTAGATACATGACGACTCCTCCTTAATATGACAAAACTGAATTACATTTCCAAAATTCTTCATTTTAAAACAAATTTAATTACTTCATTTAAGAGCTAAAACTTTTTTCAGCAGATACAAGCAAATTTCTTTTTTAAATTTCTCATTTAAAAACGACGACTTTTTTCATACAAGTTAACTGAATTGCATAGAAAGTTCTTTTAACAGCAACGACTTTTTTCTTCAAATACAACCAAATTTAAAATATGACCGAATTTCAGCATCACACACTCGAATTGCCATTGTAAGTTCTATAGAATATTTAATTTCCAAATTTTGACTTGCATGTGCAAATAACAAATTCTCTATAGTCCGACAAATAATCACAAGTCCGAGCTTCAAATGCATATTTCACTTCTTAAGAGCATCAATTTTTCCAAAGTCCAGCTTTTGAATATTCATATAAAATCCACAGCATGACTAATTTTCACTTTGACTTTTAAATGTGCATTTTTTTTATTATTACATTTTCACCCCAAACAAGGCACATTGCCACTTTGGTGTAGGGGGCTACTATCAGGGGAAACAACTACTGGGGTACTATGTAGGAATTTGGGCAGCAAGATGTTGGTTCACGTTGCACTTGAACTTCTGCATGTCAGTACAGTTGGGGAAGCAGTGACCTGGAATGGAATTCCAAAGTCTCGCGGTTCTGGGGAAGAAACTTCCGGAGTAGAAAGATCTTTTACATCTAGGGATCTCTACAGTGTGGGGGTGGGATTTTGCAGCTTGTCAGGTCTGTCGAGGGTGTTCACGTCGTGAGGGCACAACTGCTTGCAGTTCATCAGAGCATTCAACATTAAAATACTTGTAGAACAGGCAGAGGGATGCAACGTTTCGTCGATGGGACAAAGGCTGAAGCTTAGATGCCAGTTTAGGGCCTATCAGATTTGCGCCTCTCTTTTGAACCCTGTCAAGGAGCAAGAGACTAGTAGCCGATGCACCAGCCCAAATATGACAGCAATACTCCATACATGGGCGAATGGTTGTCTTATAGAGGTACAGGATACTTTCGGGTGTTAGTAGTTTTCTAGCACGGTAGAGAGAGCCCACCTTCCTTGCAGCGGCCCTGGCAATGCCCTCGATGTAATTGTTTCAACGAATGTTTCCTGTGATTTAACATTGAACCAAATAATCTACTTGTCTGAAAAAGTGATGGACGACATTTATCTGTAAAGAAAATGTTTATGGCAATGTTGATCTTATTATGCTTGAGGTAGCCATTACGTTCGACTCATTCGATTGGATAACTTGGGTATAATAAGTCACATGGTCGGACTGAAGGTGTGGTTAATCATTCCGAAGTTGTGATTAGTGAAAATTAAATGTTTTCTAACATCACCAGACCAATGACGTTATACGTTTTGTGTTACCTACGACACAAGTCGCAACAATCCCTTGTGGCAGACTTAAAATAACTGATGCTCTATAGTGGACAAAATACGACATAATTCTAAAAAACTGGAATCTTATCTGCATTGTAAGTTCTATAGAATATTTAATTTTCAAATTTTGACTTGCATGTGCAAATAAAAATATCTCTATAGTCCGACAAATAATCACAAGTCCGAGATTTGAATGCATATTTCACTTCTCAATAGCATCAATTTTATTCCAAAGTCCAAATTTTGAATACGTATATTAAATTCACAGCATAACACATTTTCACTTTGACTTTTAAATTTGTATTTAACATTCAACAGAATATTTTTAAATACGTTTATTATATTATGACAATAAAAAAATCCAACGAATTTGCACTTTGACTTTTAAATTTGTATTTAACATTTAACCAAATATTTTTTTAAATATGTTTGTTGTATGATGACAATAAAAAATTCCAACGTATTTTTTCTTTGGATTTAAAATATGACTTTTAACATTCAACCGAATAATTTTTTAAATACGTTTGTTGTATGATGACAACAAAAAAATCCAACGAATTTTTACTTTGACTTTTAAATTTGCATTTAACATTCAACTAAATAATTTTTTAAATACGTTTGTTGTATGATGACAATAAAAATATCCAACACATTTTCATTTTTAATTTTAAATGTGCGTTTAATATTCAACTGAATAATTTTTTAAATACGTTTGTTGTATGATGATAATAAAAATATCCAACAAATTTTCATTTTGAATTTTAAATGTGCATTTAACATTCAACCGAATAATTTTTTAAATAAGTTTGTTGTATGATGACAATAAAAAAATCAACAAATTTTCACTTTGAATTTTTAATTGTGTATTAATTTGTTAGATGAAAGTACAGAAAAGTTAACATGAAGACTCTAATTCCCAACAACGTAAAAACCGCATCCTTTGTTTATTAATTTCTTAGATAAAAGTACAGAATAGTTAACATGTAGACTCTGATCTCCCAACAGCGTAACAAACGTTTTGTTTATAAAAAATGATTGTAAAAAGCTGCAATCGATATGCTACTCTTATATCACTATCAGCCGGTCACTGAGGTGTATGACCGACAGACGTGTTATAATAAATGTCGTAAAGTGGTCTCGGGGAGACGTAAAGGTGGGCCAGTCATTAGGGTATTTGTATCAAGAAAAGCATACCTGATATGTTGAATGTGCTGTGTTGCTCCCTTTTCTCCCAGGAAACGTCTTGACCTCTTCACCCTTGGTGACGTTCTGACTGGAATTTACAAAATATGTAATACAAAAACTTTTACAATTAAAAACTGGACAATAGGCTTTTCAAAGCTAACTAACCTAACTAGTATAAAGGGAGGCGGTGCTCTCCCCATTTATGGAGAGACAGAATACGCGTCTTCACTTCATGGTGGTCGTGCAGGAAAGAGACAGAAAGATATCAAGGGAATTATGGGAAGGGATTTCTTTGTATCTATATACATATCAATATATCTCTCTCTATATATATATCAATATATATATATTAATATATGTATATCAACATATATATGTATATCAATATATATATGTATATCAATATATATATATATATCAATATATATATATATATATATCAATATATATATATATGTATATCAACATATATATATGTATATCAATATATATATATATATGTATATCAATCTCTCTCTCTCTCTCTCTCTCTCTCTATATATATATATATATATATATATATATATATATATATATATATATGTGTGTGTGTGTGTTTCCTATGTTTTCACTATGATGAATATCATAAAATTCTAGGTGTAACTGTTTCTAAAGTATATGTTAAAAAACACCTGTATCGACTCTTTCTGTGTCAAATTATAAAACATGCAATAATTTTCTTCTGTGTATCATATTAAGATTTGAGTAAACAAGATTTGATAAAAAAAAAACAATATATAAACGATGATACTAAAATATTGAAATTCATTTATTTCTTTTATTTACAGATGTTCCTGTTTGATGATTGTTATAGAAAATTTTTGATATGAACGACAACACATATATGTATGCGAATATGTATATATATCATTATATATTATTACATTTTCATGGATCAGTATGTTTTACTATAGAAAATTATTAATATAAAAGACAACACATATATGTATGCGAATACTACTATTAAAAATAATTATTGGAAATAGTGTAGAAAATCACACACACCTTGAAGATAATATTCACATATGCGGTATATGTGCTTAATGTTCAAACGAATGAAAAGCTATAAACAAGATAATCACAATTCACAGAAAAGTATGCGGTTTTTGAAAAGAAAATATTGTACAATATACGATTCCATTAAATAGCTTTTCCACAGGTAAAAAAAAATATTGTATTCTTGTGAAGGAGAATATTTTCGAAATAATGCTAAAGTGAAATTCTGTAATATTCATAACAGAATACATAATATTGAACCGGGATAAAGTTTAGTAAAACATGCAAGTACATAGTGAGAAAAGGCCACATTCTTGTGAAGTGTGTGGATATTCTTGTTCTAGAAAATCAGATTTAGTGATACATATGAGAACTCACACTGGCGAAAAACCACATTCTTGTGAAGTGTGTGGGTATTCTTGTTCTCAAAAATATTCTTTAGTGAAACATATGAGAACTCACACTGGGCAAAAGCCACATTCTTGTGAAGTGTGTGGATATTCTTGTTCCAGAAAATCACATTTAGTGACACATATAAGAACTCACACTGGTGAAAAGCCACATTCTTGTGAAGTGTGTGGATATTCTTGTTCTAACAAATCAGCCTTAGTGACACATATGAGAACTCACACAGGGGAAAAAGCACATGCTTGTGAAGTGTGTGGCTATGCTTGTTCTATAAAATCATATTTAGTTGCACATATGAGGACTCACACTGGCGAAAAACCACATTCTTGTGAAGTGTGTGGCTATTCTTGTTCTACAAAATCAAATTTAGTGATACATATGAGAACTCACACTGGCGAAAAACCACATTCTTGTGAAGTGTGTGGATATTGTTGTTCTCAAAAATATTCTTTAGTGACACATATGAGAACTCACACTGGGGAAAAGCCACATTCTTGTGAAGTGTGTGGATATGCTTGTTCTAGAAAATCACATTTAGTGACACATATTAGAACTCACACTGGAGAAAAACCACATGCTTGTGAAGTGTGTGGATATTCTTGTTCTCAAAAATCAAATTTAGTGACACATATGAGAACTCACACTGGAGAAAAAGGACCTAAAAAATGATCTAAAAACGACATGGTCTCTGAAAGAAATAAACATTATACCGTTGTGATAGGAGCAACTGGGTTAATAAAAAAGAATCTTCATAAATACTTAGAAGCAATCCCTGGAAGACCAAGCTGTAACGAAATACAAATAGCAGCCATAAAGGGAACAGCATCTATTCTTAAAAGAGCCCTCGGATATAAATTTAAATCATAACAGAATCAAGTGTTAGCTCCAGGAGGGAGCCCCTTGATCTCTTAATACTTACTGAAGTAAAATAAATAAAAAAAGAGAAAAGCCACATTCTTGTGAAGTTTGTGGATATTCTTGTTCTCAAAAATCACATTTAGTGACACATATGAGAAATCACACTGGGGAGAGATCTTGAATGCCTACTGGAGATAACTTAAATGCCTACTGGAGAGAACTTGAATGCCTACTAGACACTATCCTCGAGTGTCTAAGGTCTCTCTGTACAGGGGTTTGTCAGAACAATCTTGCATGAGGATGCTTTTTCCATAGAAGTAAACTCTGACCAAATATTCAAAATCACATTTCGTATTCGCAGCCCAAATAAGATCTCCTTACTATGGCCACTCCACAGCTTTTCCGAGGAACGGTGCAAGTAATATTACCTCAAGTAATAGCACGAAGCTGGATACTCCACCAGACTAGATAAGTGCTTGTCCTGGAATCCAGTAAGACCAAGAGACCAACATGAAAGATATACTACAACGTATAAAAATGGTTAATTTGGGAGAGGAAAATTATGTTCTCAATTCTTTACTAACTCAGTGCTTGAGAGATAAAGAACTTAAATGGAGCATTCGAATATCTATGTATCTCATATAGAGTTCAAGTGTTAGCCCCTGGTTGTGGGCCTCTTGATTTCTGAGAACTTCGTCTGAAGTAAAATAAAACAAAAGGGAAAATGTGTTGATATGCTTTTTCTAGAAAATCAGGTTTAGTGACACATATGAGAACTTCTCACTGGAGAAAAACCACATTCTTGTGAAGTGTGTGGATATGCTTGTTCTAGAAAATCAGATTTAGTGACACATATAAGAATACACACCGGGGAAAAAACACATTCTTGTGAAGTGTGTGGATATGCTTGTTCTAGAAAATCAGATTTAGTGACACATATAAGAATTCACACCGGGGAAAAACATTCTTGTGAAGTGTGTGGATATGCTTGTTCTAGAAAATCAGATTTAGTGACACATATAAGAATTCACACCGGGGAAAAACCACATTCTTGTGAAGTGTGTGGATATTCTTGCTTTAAAAAATCAATGTTATTTGTGCATATGAGAACTCACAGTACAGGACCGTAAAAATGATCTTAAAATGACATGATCTCGTAAACAAATATACATTATACCGGTTGTGATAGGAGCAACTAGCTTAATAAAAAAAAATCTTCAGAAATACTTAGAAGCAATCCTTGGAAGACCAAGCTGTAACGAAATACAAATAGCAGCCATAAAGGGAGCAGCATCTAATCTTAAAAGAGCCCTCGGATATATATATATATATATATATATATATATATATAACAAATATGAGACTGATGTGTGGATATTCTTCTGAAATATGCAAGTCAGTGAAACATGAGAACTTACACTGAGTAAAAACCATTGTCATCTAAAGTGTATGACTATTTTAGTTCTGCACAATTCACATTTAGTGACACGTATGAGCACTTACACTGGAGACATAATTGGCCAAACATTTTGGACACGATTGTCTTACAAATAAGACAGAATCTCTGCTACAAAAATTGCTCCAAAATGGCAAAAAATATATCATAAACTTTCATTGCATGCATCTTAAGGAGTGGGCCAACAGATACCAGAAAGGATAGTTTGAAGTAAGTCTATTGTGTTACTATTTTTGATCGTACTATTAGTCGTTCTAGTTCACCCCCACCCTGCTATGGCCGGGATTTAATTTGTCACACATGGAGGCACTCACAAGTAAATGAGAACCACAGTTCACTTCCTATTCCTTCGACCTCTTTTGCTCCGGACAGCCATGGGATGAGCACATATTTTCTGCTTCCCTGTAAACGACGGGGCCACCCCCATTTCTGCCAACACTAGTTAGGATTATCTACGTAGTTCACTGTAATCATTTTAATAGTTTACGTAATAATTGCTCTTAATTCTTTTTGTAAAATATAGTAATATATTTGTGTATAGAAATTAAAAAAAGTATCTCTCATATGTATTAAAATTGTGTCTTGTCGTGTTATGTCTGCCTTAAATATTGAGATGGTGTGACAGCATCAAGACTCCTATCATTTTGATATCATGTTACAAGCTACCGTTTCGAGGAAATTTAATATGAGTGTAGGTCGCTCATGTTATTGGCCGGCCGATAGTGTCACTATGACAAAACAATCTTTACAGCTATACGGTGCTATAAAACCTGACATGGTGATATGCGGCATTATATATATATATATATATATATATATATCGGTATTTTTTCAGGTCAACAAAGGCGAGTAAGCATACCTGATTGGTCCTAGAATTTCAGTTTGGCTTTAAATTTTTGTTGTAAATTCACGTAGTTCATTTGTCAGTTACAAAAGAAGTCGATCATCCCCAGCAAAGTCCTGACGTCTGATCCAAAACAAATAATTTTTTAAAATATTTTGAGATAAAGTTTTATTTTTTTGCGTATTCATTTATTTTCTGACTTTTGTCTGAAAATGGGAGACAAGAAAAGATCACAAAAATTCAATTTCAAAGATTATAAATTCCGACCTTGATCGCCCTTCGGGGATAATGGCGCAATGGATAAAGGCAGTAAATTTCTTCGATTCCAAGTCAGCTTTGCCTGAAGATATCGGTTTCAGTCATACTCAAGAAAGCCAGAGGATTAATGGACAAACAACAGCTATGGAAAGTAGGAATTACTGTGGAATCATTTAGAGAACTTCCGGTCGCGGTTCATCACCTGAAAGAGGATGAGTTGACCAAAACAACAATTACTATGGATTCATTTAGAGAACTTCTGATCGCGCTTCATCACCTGAAAGAGGATGAGTTGACCGAAACAACAATTATGCACATGAAAACAAAAGTGTGTAAAAAATGTATGAAATTTCATGTGAAATGATTAAAAAAAATATAATTTTCTTCGTTTCAATCTATTTTTTTTTTCATTTGACTTCACTGTTTTGTAAAATTCCTTTCCCTTATTTTACTTATGTAAAATAATCAGTTTATGTAAAATATTCAGTTTATGTAAAATAATCAGTTTATGTAAAAAATATTTTGTAAACATGTTGTAAACACTGTTTTTTTAAATAAAAAATAATATTTCTATTATTTTTTAAACAACATTGATAGTTTATTTTGGAAGTATATTCCATAAAATAAATAAACAACCCACTTTAAAAAGAGAAATTACGAGGTTTTAAATTTTATTCGCAGTTTTCTGTTGGGGGTGTCAAAAATTCCTCCAAATTTCTGATATATGTAGAGATTCTTATAGGATTTTCATCATTACTATATATATATATATATATATATATATATATATATATATATATATATATATATAAATATATACATATATGTATATATATACATATATATATGCATATATATATACATGTATATATATACATGTATATATACATATATATATACATATATATATACATATATATACATATATATATATATATACATACATATATATATACATATATATACATACATATACATATATATATACATATATATACATATATATACATATATATATACATATATATACATATATATATACATAAGTATATACATAAATATATGCACATATATATACATATATATATACACATATATATATATACATATATATATATACATATATAGACACATATATATACATATATACATACACATATATACATATATATATATACATATATATGCATACATATATATATATGCATGCATACATATACATATATATTCACGTATATATACATATATATATACATATATATATATATATATATATATATATATATATATATATATATATATATATCAGTATGTTTTTCAGGTCAAAGGGGACGAGTGAGCATACCTGAAGGGTTCTAGAATTTCAGTGTGACTTTCAATTTTTGTTGTTTATTCACGTTGTTCATTTGTCAGAGTTACATATTTTGAAGTGACTCGTAAACCACACAAGTCGATCATACCCAGCAAGGTTCTGATTTCTGATAGATTTTTCAGGTCGAGTAATCCAACGACTGCTTTTTGTTAA
This sequence comes from Euprymna scolopes, assembly GCF_053919585.1. Lineage (NCBI taxonomy): Eukaryota > Metazoa > Mollusca > Cephalopoda > Sepiida > Sepiolidae > Euprymna > Euprymna scolopes. The sequence goes on from NC_136527.1 coordinate 175,151,264, forward strand.
GTTTGTGATTTGCTGATGATTTCCTTAGCGAAGATTTGTCGGATGAAATTGAATGACATTTTGTTTTATGCACATTTGTTGTCATTGAATGTGAAATCTTTTTCGCAAATTTGTTGGAATATTGCATGGAGTTTTTCTGCTCTGATTTAAAACAAAGGATTATTTTATATTTCGAGATAAGAATTTATATTTTGCGTAATTATTTTTTGCGAATTTTTTTGTCTGAAAATGGGAGACCAGAAAACATCACAAAATTAAATTTAAAAGATTATAAATTCCGAGTTCTATAATTTCAGTGTGACTGTCAATTTTTGTTGTTAATTCACCTAGTTCATTTGTAGAGTTGAGTAGTTTGAAATGACTTGTGCACCAGACAAGTCAATCATCCCCAGTAAGGTTCCGTAGAAGGCCAGAGGAATAGTAGGCCGAAACATGGTAAAAAATCAACTATGGAAAGCAGGAATTACTGTGGATAGAGTTACAAAATTCATAATTCATATCCGGTCGCGCTTAATCACCTGAAAAAGGCCAGAGGATTATTCGGCCGAAACAAACCCTATGCACATGATAACAAAAGTCTGTAAAAAAATAAATTATCTAACTTCATCGGAAATGATTCAAAAGTATATTTTTTTCTTTGTTTAAATCTTTTTTTTTTCATTTGACTGACTTCACTGTTTTTTATAATTCCTTCCTCTTATTGGAGTTGTTTATATAAAATATTCAGTTTATGCGAAATATTCAGTTTATGTAAAAAAAAATCAGTTTAAGTGAAATGTTTAGATTTGAAATTTTTTATATGAAAATTATTTGAATTCTTTTGACTACTGTTTGAAATGTTGTCAATGCCCTCAAAATAGTGTGAGGGGAGAAGGAAAAATAGAACATAATACATTCTCATTTAAGGGGCAGGTAACTCTTTTGGGAGTTATGTCCCTTTGGTTGCAACATTACATTATTCTTATCTTGGATGTTTACATTAGTTCGACTAATCCAAATAATTATGAAATGTTCAGTCTTAAAAAATAAACCTTTTTTATCTCCATATATTTTATTTATTAATGAATTGGACACACATAAGAGAATTGTAACGTGCATCCAGGAGATAAGCGCCCGCGTGTTTGCATGTTGTGTGGGTACGTGGGAGAGACGGGTGAGGGGGAAAAGACTTACCTCGAGACCAGCTCAGCATTACCGACCAAAAATAGAAAAGAAAGACCAAGATGGCGGCCGCCGTCTTTTGTAAATTATGATGTCTCGCAAAGTCACACGAATTCTCGGAATATGCAAATTTAGCCGGCCTAGAACGACGATAAAAGCGGGTGAGGGAAAAGACGTGAGGAGCGACGATTGAGTTGGCTGGGGAATCGTGTGCCGTGTGAGGATATTTTACCGTTGTTGGAATCCGTGCAGAACCGGTGTAAAAGGATTATTGAATTGCTGCAACATTTATAACATCTTTTCCTGAACTTACCGTGTTAAAGAGAGAGTCGGGCGCCATCTTGAATTTTTCCTTACACATTTCTGTTACAAGAATTTTTCTTAATAAATCGTAATAAGACATTGACAAATGTAATCTAAACCTGATAGGAAAAAAAAGCAAGATTGGAGATTAGGTGGCAAAATACTCTTGATTTCTATATCACATAAAACGAACGAAACTCTGTTATCACCGTTATGTTACTTTGCCAAGAATATATAAATAATGACATCGGTATTTCGGAAGTTTCCAATTTTAAATAAGCAGAACGGTTTTTTCAAAATTAGACAGGAAAACAAATTTTATTTAAAAAAAAAAGAATAAATACTTTATTTATTTTAAACAATATATATACAGAACAATTTTTTAATTTTAAACTATTTTAAAAGAAAAACATTTTTTTATTTATTTTAAACAATATATATACAGAACTATTTTTTTTTAATTTAAAATATTTTAAAAAGACAAAAACATTTTATTCATTTTAAATAAAACTTTTTAAAATTTTAAACAATAAGAATAGAACTTTTTATAATTAAAAAAAATAGAAGCCTTTTTTAATGTTTTACAATATAAATAGAACTTTTATCATTTCAAACGATAGTACTTTTAGCAGATTTGCCGTTTAGTTGTACAAATAACATGTAATCACTAAAAGGGACTTGTTTGGTAGACACCGATAATATCGCTTAATGTAAGCAGACGTTTTTAGGGAAGGTAATTTGAAGAACACAACACAAAATAACAACAAAAATCTGTTTAACAATTTAAAATATTTATTTGTAACAGAACAGGTCGGACTGCGATAAAGGAAGAAGTCAGTACGGTGTCGTCCCCAGCTTATAGCAGTTATCTCCAGTGGTGGCCGTCGATGCTATTGCAAGATATCCAGAGAAGAGGGGTTTCTTGGCTGAAGATCCGATCCTGACTGACTGACGTTCCCTCAAGACTTTTTATGAAGCAGATGAATCGATGCACTCTCTTAGCTGATAGGTCAGTCAGTGGCGGAAAAACTCAGGGGGAGGCATTGATTCATTAGAGAAGATAGTTCTCTGTAACAGCAACATCAACCCCTGCTTAGGCGGAAATAAGAGAGAGAGAGAGAGAGAGAGAGAGAGAGAGGAAACAAGAGAAATAGTATAATCACTTTATAATTTTTTTATGTGAAAACATTTTCTTGCTGTTTTTTTTTCTTACTTTTATTTTTGTTTGAAAGAAAATCCAAGCAGAAATTGGACATAGGCATATTATATATGCAGAGTCTTACATAATTTCTTTGGGCAATGTACTCTACGACCACTGCATGTGATGTTTACATAATTGTCTTTGGGTGGAGTACTCACTTCAGGTATATGTGTATTTTGATGATGTGTCTAAGTAAGGGGATGTGAGGCTCGTGTGTTTTTGTGTTCAGAAAGCCTTTTTTTCTCTGTCAAGAGAGCCAGTTTCTCTTTTACCACTAATATCTAGAGTGAAAAGTTTATAAGTACGTGAAAGCACGTAAAAAAGTAAAGTTAGAGGGGCTTTCACGACGTCCTTTCTGAGAAAAACGTGAGTCGAAAATGAGATATCTTTTGGGACCGATGATCTGATGGTTTGTTCCCTAGTGTGCATCGGTGAGATCTTACTAAAATAAGCTCACAGTCTGTCAACATACACAGCTGAATTGATTGTTGTTAATGTTATCGAGGTCAGTATTTGACCTAACAACGATAGAGGTACTCCATAGACAAATTCGGCTGGAGAGTATCCCAGGTCCTCCTTGATTAATGCACGAAAGCCAAGAAGGACAACTGGTACACATTCGCTCCATCACTGTTGGTCAGGCTAACCCAACACGCTGCTTTCAATTGGCGATGACAGCTTTGTAATAGCTCGTTGTCCGAATATCGCTGGTAAATTGTGAAACAAAGATCAACATGGCGCGTTTCGTAGAGAGAATATTTGTCTGGCTTAGAACACTGTGTTTGTAAGCAGACAGTAATTAGTGTAGATTACAAATCGACGGCTCTCGAGTGAATGTTGGAAGTGTTTCATTGGGAGGTACATTGCGAGGAGTTCATGGCTAAACGTTCTGTAACATTGTTCTGCCAGTTTCAGTTGAGGAAGTGAAGTAGATGGTTGAAAGTCTTGTATAGCCTTCACCTTTTCTGGTAACGAAGATATACTCTCTGGGCTGATAATGTGGCTCATGAAAACTAGTGACGAAGCACCGAAAACACATTTACCAGGGTTAATCCTCACCTGTTATGACGTTAAATGGACTGGTCTCACTTCCTCTGCCAACAAGCATTTTATCAGAAAACTGACCCAATTTCATTTGTATACATGTGTAGTGGAAGATGAGATCTCGTGAGATTCCACGAGACTACACCTTATAAATCCATGGCTGCCATCTTTAATTTCTCTTTCTCTCAGATCCCATCCGAAGGTAAGTTGTATGACCGCACGACACACACGCGGGGTCGCTTTCCTCTTTGATTATTACATTCAACTTTTTACTCCCCCTGGTCTCCAGAACACACATTTGGCATGGTGGACGTGGTCGTTTGTTGCCGGCACTCCTACGAAGGGGGACTGGCTTGACTACTTCATCTTCATTGGAGATCTCAGAAGATGTGTCGGAACCATTAGCATCAGCTTTAGGGCGTACAGTCATACCATCAGGCTGGACTTCTTCATCTCCATCAGAGCTCTCAGATGGGGTGCTGGAACTATCGGCGTCAGGGATGGGGTTCACAGTTGTACCATCGCGGGAAATAAGACTGATCCACAGGTCATCGTTGGACGATTAACCATCACTGCTACTCGCCAACAGGTTCGTATTCAGGGCAGGCCGGATATCCTTCACATGGTGTGGAGTACCATTGACTAGCACGGCTTGCTCACTGATAATGCCAGTGATTAGCCCTCTTTTAAAGCTGCTGGTGCATTGATTATTGAAAGGCTTCACCCAAACAGTGTCCCCTAACTCATACGGCCCTCAGGTTTCCTGCTAATAAGGCAGACGGGCGTCAATGTCCTTGATGCGCACTCTATAGCAATGGATCGCATTGGTGGGTGCGCTTGCAGCAGTCATGCCATCCTTTGGAGTAGCATTATATCTATAGACCGCCTCTGTGATCGTGCATTGTTTTCTTGCTGCGATCCTCTTCACACTTCGATGCCGTTGCCACTTGGTACATATGCACATCTGTGCCTGAGCTGGATCCCCCAATCGTCTACAAAATGTCTGAACTCCCCACTGCAGAAGGCCGTGTCAGTGTCTGTGAGGATCTCTCCAGGCGGCCTCCTTCCATAAAATATGGACTCCAATTCATGGTGTCATACAATTTTTGTGGCACCCAAGTGAACCTATCAGCAAGGTTGCAATTTGAAGTGACCAGTACCGTATCCACAGACAGGTTGCACTCTGTAACCAGCTTTTTTACCGTCTCCAACCTCCGTCTGAGCAGCATCTCGTGCTGCAATCGTGCGCACCCTAGTCTTGCCTATCAGTGTGTCTGATATCTAGTGGTACACGCATAGTGAATCTGAGTTCATGTGTAATTTTCTGATTTTCCACTGGAATGCCAGGTTGATACCTTTTATCACGGCATCGAGCTCTGCCAGGTTGATATTAGCAGCGTCACTCGCCGGTCACAACCAGCAAGCGGGCTTAATCGTAGCACCATTCTTCTCTAACAGCACACCGATTACCAGAGAGCTCGCATCCACCCACAAATTCAGTTTGTCTCTCTGCACGCACTAGTCTCCTTTGGCGGGGTCATCATGCGTTACCCTTGCGATGGTCTCTTTCACCACGCAAATAACAGATCGTCAGCTGTTTCATCATCCCAGTCTTTGGTGACTGGGCTTGCCCTACTTTTTATGATGCCTGTTGCCATGCGAGTCCAGTAACACCCTGGTATGTGCCCCACAAGTTTTCCACACAGGAAGAATACTGCTCGACTCATGAAAACATCGGGCACTTCAGGAACTGCAGTTCTTCGCCTCCATTTCAAAGTCCATCGCTCCTGCCGAACGTTCAGGCCCAAGACACGAACGCCATTTACCAAACGTTCTGGATCCTTGCACGTCAAACCAAACTCAGCCAGTTTGGCCCTCACACGTGACGCCGACACAATGTCTTCGTTCACATATATGTCATCAAGGTATGTCGATGTCCCATCTTTTATTGTCTCTTCCTGTTACAACACAGTGTTAATAATGGTCTTCATTATTTGGGGTGCTACGTTCAGCCCAAAGCCTAGTCTGGTAAGGCAGTACCTCCTGAAAGCAAACACTACCGTCTGAAATGCCCACATTATTTCACTGATTCGGACCTGCAAATATGCTTTTCTTAGATCCAGCAGGGACACATTGGAACCCTGCTGGCACCATTCTCGTAACTTGCTAGCACAAACGTCAGCATCTGCCGTGAACGCATCAACATACGTGTTCAGTTCACAATAGTCCATCACTGGCCTCACCTTTGCTTTGTTGTGCTGAGCGACTGCCATCAACGGAATCAGTCCTTTGGGAGGTCCAAGTTTCTCATAGGGGTAGGGAATCAACCAGCCATCCTTGATCCAATCACGAAGTTCCTCTTCATATGCAGGCCTCATTTGGTCGGGCACATGGTACTCTGTTACCTCGTTTCGCAGTTTGACTGGTTCCTGGTTTTCCGACCACTTCCACGCGGCTGTCCAAGCCTTCTGCTGCTGGTAAAACTCGGCAATAAAGTCTGACTGATCAATCTTCAAAGCAGCACACACTGGAACCTTCTCCCTAAACTGTATCGCCCCCGTCTGCGTTATGTGAGCACCACCTAGGGCTCTGATGGCATCATAGCCTAGGAGCAGGTCAAAGCTGAGCGGTTTCTCAAGTACTACCAACGCTTCGATGTTAGCTGAATTTCCAGTGTTAGTGCGAATGTTCACAGTGCCAACCTCGCAACATGTCCGCATTGCTCCATTGAGGATGGTTAATCTAATAGTCTTCTTATTCCAAGTACGACAGAGGCCCGCACTCACTGCGGTGCGAGAGCACACAGTCGAAGAGTATTGAGCACAATGTCTCATTGACATAGACCTGAATGGTCTGAAGCGCCTCGTCTAATTTCTGTTTGGGGAAGACGTCAACGCTGGCACCTTGTCCCCGACCCCGTTTCTCGAACAATCCCGGGCCATATGACCAGTCTTATTACATCGGATTGCAATAAAAATAATATGAATGTAATATTAAAGATTATTTTAAAAAGTTATCGAATTAAAGGTTTTACAAGTGTAAGCAAAAAAGAAGTAAAAAAACTTAACTTTCATTCCAGGAATTCAATAAAAAAAAAGAAAAGAAAAATGAATTCGTTGTTGCTTTTGTGTTGTTTGTTAGAATTTTTTTTCATTAAATGAAACAGCTATTTTTGTGTATGTCTAATTCATTCAGAAATAAAAGTTATGAAAATATAAACAAATGTGGTTAAATACAATGACCCCACAACTCAATCTTCACTCTTCAATCCTGCAGTCCAATGCACTTCTGACAGCAATTGCTTCTGCCAAACAAAAAAGACACCCTCTCTCCCAAATACAGGCTTTTTATAGGACAAAACCGTCCAAAGTTATTTGCATACTCTTCCCATGATCTCTAGTCTATAAATAGACGCAGTGGCCATTCTCTTCTTATTCTTTCTTCTTTCACTCTCTGAAGCGGGCGTTGCCAGTGGTAAAAGGTTTGCACGATTTTTTTTTTTACTACACGCCCCCATGATCATTAAAGATCATTCACATCTCATAATCCCGTGTCCAGATCGGCGCATTGCGTTCTCTTTGCGGTCTCTGCATCTGCACCGGTTCATCTTCATCACTCACTGGCTCAGTACCACCATCCTCATCACCTAAATGGACCACACGCCTTAAATCTAAAACATGTCGTGGCATTCCATTGACACTTAAGTTGTTTGGGGATTGCACTCCTGTTATCACTCCTCTTCCCCACTGCGTTGTGCATCGGGCATTAGGCGGTTTCACCCAAACTTCTTCTCCTATTTGGATTCTGGCTGGTCCTTGATCATTAATTTCCGGTGACATGTCTCTAGGATGCCTCCATTCGTAATTAAAGATTGCTCTATGTGGTACTGTGTCATCTCTTTGCCCGACCTTAGGGGACATGTTGTACCAAAATGTGGCCTCTTCAGGCGATATTCTTCCTCTCTCAGCTATTGCTTTCACGGTCCGATGATGTCGCTCCACAATGCCATTTCCTCCAGGTCTGTAGGCTGCCCTGTAATAACTTTTAATCTTCCATTTTTTTAGCATCGTCTGAAAGATTTCTGAGCGAAAAACAGTGCCATTGTCCATTATCACCTCCCTTACTAGACCTCGTTCAAGCATCACCTTTTCTAATTCAGTTGAAACTGCAGATGCGGCTTCTACTCGCAGTTCCTTCCATATCGCCAGTCTACTTGGCCCACAATCAATTATTGATAAGTACGCTCCCCCTCGGTAGTGTGCTATGTCAATAGCTAGTCTCGTCCAGTTCGTTAAAACTCCAATTTCCCCAGGATTATGTATATTTGGGGCAGGATCGATCGATTGACACCGAACACAGTTCTTTACTATCATCTAAATTTCTTCCCGTTTTACATTCGGATCCACTTGCCTCACCAAATATAATGTTCTCTCCACTCCCATGTGATGCATGTCATGCAACTCTTTAATTTCTCCAATTCCAAGACAGCATATCGGCGCCTCCTCTTTCTCAATTAACCACTGTTTTTTTTATCCGTGTTAGCGCATCTGCCTTGTTTCTTTCAGAAGGCACAAACACTGCTTTTATTTGCAGTTTCAATTCAGACATCAACTCTCTAAGCATCCCTAATCTCCGCTTTATTATCACTTCTCCGGCACCCTTTGTTCGTATTCTGCCACTCTCCTCCACAGTAGAGTTCACCCAACTGAGTACAGTGGCTGAATCAGTTCTTATTACAATATTTGTCAGTCTCCATTTGATAGCTAAATTGACACCCTTTAGAACAGCATCTAATTCAGCTATGTTAATGTGATTAAAGTCATCACTTTTCCTCAGCCAAGTTGCATCTTCCGCCACCACACCGCCAATCTCGACAACCACGCCAGTTGCAATATTGCTTGCATCACACCACACGACTCCTGTGCTCACTTCAGGTATGTGCCAAGCGCCATTAACAGGGTCTTCTTTTTTCACCTCAGCTAGAACCTCCTGCATCACTTTCATGGTTCTGCAATCAACTTTTTCTTCACAATCCATTCCATTTGCTCTTCTTTTCACATAACTGCATGCTAATCGCAGCCATCCAGCAATTTGATAGTGCCCCAATAATTTACCACAGATCGAAAATAGCTCCCGCCTACTAATTTCTCCTCCCATCTCTGGGATCTCGTTGCCTCTCCTGAACATTAGCGCACCCATCTTATTTTTCATAAGCTTAAGGCCCAGTGCCGCTCCTCCGTCCAGGGATTCCGGAGATTTTGCTGCTAACCCAAACCCCTTCAAATGTTCCACAACTTCCTGTGTCGATATTTTCGTTACGTCTACCATTATATCATCAATGTAATAATCAGTGGCCTCTTTCGTCTTACTTCCTTTCTTTAATACTGTTTTTAAAATGGCTGCCATAATCTTTGGTGCGACATTGTCCGAATCCTAATCGTGTTAGGCAATAGGTTTTTCCTTTATAACAGACCAGCTGGTACTGCCATAGTTCCTTTGCCACATGTAGTTGCAGGTAGGCAGACTTAAGGTCCACTATTGCGGTCCCTCCTACCAACTGTCTCCACTTTCGTATCTTTTCATCACATACATCTATTATGTCACTCACTGTATGACACGCCACAAAACGGTTCAACTCACGAAAGTCGAACACTGGCCTAACTTTCCCTTTTGTGGCCTGAAATACTGCCATCAATGGCAACACGCCTTTTCTTTCTCCTTTCCATGGTAACAGAATACCATCCGATATCCATCTTTCCACCTCTTTCTCGAATTCTAATTTCTTATCGCCTTCCAGAGAGTTTTTATAATATTGAACTTTGTTCTGCAATACTGGAGGCTCTCCCTTCCATGTCCATCTTACTGCCCATTTATCTCCATCGAAGTTTGCTTCAAAGTCTTTATCCTCGATTTTGCAAACATTCAGCTGATGGGCAGCCACGGCACATTGTATATCTCCAAACTTCACTTTGGCTTTCTTTATAGTTACACCTCCCAGTTCATTAATCACGTCCATTCCAATTATGACGTTGATCCCATCAACGATGTGATTCATCAAGATTGCCCTCACCTTTACGTGCATTCCACAGACTTTTATCTCCACTTGTTTGGCTCCTTTACATTCTATATTCCTCCCATCAACTGCTTTCACTGTACCGCTCCTTCCATATCCCTTCAAAAGTTTGGAATTGATTAAAGTAGTGGTGCATCCAGTATCGACAAGTGCAGTCATTACAGAATCATTCCCCTCTACTTCTATTATAGGAAGAGGCCAGTATCGCGCCTTCATTTCATTGCTAGGGTAGCTTGCGGCGCAGAAGCTCCCCCTTGCCCGTTTCCCTGAATCTGAGGACAATATCTCGCAATGTGGCCAAATTTCCCACAATTGTATCATGTTGCCCTGGCCCTAGGAATCTCTGTGCAATCTTTTTTTATGTGCGGTCCTTGACATCTAAAGCACTGAAGGCTTGATTCTTTCTTTCCCTTATTAGTCTCATTAGTTTGCGCACTTGCGGCCAATGTCCGAGTTTCTACGACCCTTTTGCTGACTAAAAGCCGTGCAGTCGGTATCAGTTTGCTGACATCCATTCTCTCTATGTTCGGTAGCTGCTGTAATGCCACAGATACAGCGTATGGGAATCCAGTTATGAATGCCAGTTTGGCTGTATGTTCCAGCCCTCTTCCCAGATATCCCGCCAGTCCAGCCAATCTTTTGATTTTATTAGCATAAACATCCACCGATTCTCCTGTCCACTTCAATCGTTGCAGTTTTTCGTATTCCTCAAAAGGCCCCTTAGTGAAGGCGGTCGCGAGTCTCATCTCTATCAGTTCTGCATCTTCTTGTTCTGCATTATTCATCTCAAGATAGAGAGCGAGTGCATCTCCCTGCAAAAAAAGTGAAATAAAACTGGCAAGGTCTGGCACATGTTGAAACTTAGCCACCAGTTTTACTTTCTTTATCCATCCGACTACATCACCTTCTCCACTAAAAGGTGGTATCACATCTTTTCCCAATCTCAACATCCCAGATTCCATGATCTGTTCTTTGCCAAAATAGCTTGTGGTTAAATACAATGACCCCACAACTCAATCTTCACTCTTCAATCCTGCAGTCCAATGCACTTCTGACAGCAATTGCTTCTGCCAAACAAAAAAGACACCCTCTCTCCCAAATACAGACTTTTTATAGGACAAAACCGTCCAAAGTTATTTGCATACTCTTCCCATGATCTCTAGTCTATAAATAGACGCAGTGGCAATTCTCTTCTTCTTTCTTCTTTCACTCTCTGAAGCGGGCGTTGCCAGTGGTAAAAGGTTTGCACGATTTTTTTTTTTACTACAACAAATAAAATAAAAAGATTAAAAAAAGATTTTAACGTCAAATTATTTAAAAAACATCAACTGCTAAAGAACAATGAATTTAGGTCATCAAAACACGGTGTAATCAGCATTGTGTTCCTCGTGTAAAAATGTCCGTTCATTAGTTAAATGTACCGAATTGATTTCCTGTCAAAATGTATAACGGAACTGAACGACACTGAGGTTACAAAATGATGCGCACAAGAACCACCGCCATTTGAACCCGGTATCTGTCGTGTACGAGAAAAGAAAAGGGAGGAAGAATATGAAAATCGTAGCATTGTCGGAATTAAAAGGCTGTATAAAAGGACAGGGTTTTTGCGAGAGGGTTGGAATGTAATTGCGATTTTGTGACGACGAGGAGTTGAGAAATCTAGAGAAAATTGTGTTACGCAATTGGAGTGAATATTTTTCACGGGTTAGTACGAACGCCGATTTCTTTTTAGAGTTAAAACATTAATTTCAACTTTTTTCATGTTTTAACCTTCTCCTGTTTTTTTTTGTTGTTGTTGCTTGTAAAAATGACTGCAAATCGTTTCTCCATGTTTCTTATTCTTGTCCGAGATTGTCGGATGAACAGTTTACTCTATTGGGGGGGGGCAGCAAAAGTTTCATAGTTTTTTAGTTTATGTTTGTGAATGCTAAGGTTCATAGTTATTCCCTGACGTCATGTTGTATTAGATCGATACAGGTGTTTGTAACTGAATTAGTAAAGGTTAGTTAGAACATTAAGAGAAGAGAGACACACGTGTGAACGTAATAGAAACTTTATTAACACTGGAAAAGAGGAGTAGTTTTTACTACAACAATATACCACGTGATTACGTGGTTGAAGGTTGCAGGCATTGGTGATGGTGGAAGTAATCACAATAAAGGGGAAGTAACTCGCATTATTCGATGTATACAACAGCTGCTATCAATATCCAACTTCCTGCTTAGTGACCATATTTATACATTGCATTTTGTTGCATTGTATAGTAGTCGTCCTCCAGTAGAACCTTAGCTAGTTAGTCCTATAATTACTGGTATTATAGCGATCTTCCCAAGAATCCAGTTTCGTTTCTTGTAAAAATTGGCATTTTGTTATCTTTTCCCGCTCGGATCTGTTTAAACAAACATTGTTGCGCATGCTTACTTCTAAGGTTGATTATTTCTCTTTCTATGTTAGGTTTAATAGCTCCGTTTTAGGAACGTATCAACTACTCTTTCTGGTATATGTTTGCAAGACTTGCTACAATCGACATCTAAATTTATTCTAGTAGACATATTTACGCATTCCATCGTGGCTTACACTATTTCTATGTTGCAAAACTACTCATCTTCTTAAAAGCATCATTAATTTAATCTTTATGTCATCATAATAGAGTTATCTTAATTTTAGCAAGTTTATACAGTCTTTTTTTAGTCTGTAGCTTTCCTTATTTATATAGTTCTGAGTAAACTCACCCAGAATATACCCTTTCCGCTGTTGGTTGGCCTATTCTTTTATGGAGGATTTTAGTGTCTCTTTTGGAATATTTATGGGTTTTTTATTCTCAATTATTTGTTAAATAGTATTGTTCCAAATGTTCAACTAGTTTTGTTAAGTGAAATTATATATAATGTTTTTAAAATTTATTTATAATAATAAAATACTGACTTTTGTTAAGTGATGTTGACGTTGTATAAAACTAACTTTTGTTAAGTGGTGTTGAAGTTATATAAAACTGCCTTAAAGTGGTGTTGAAGTTATATAAAACTGACTTTTGTTAAGTGGTGTTGAAGTTATATAAAACTGACTTAAAGTGGTGTTGAAGTTATATAAAACTGACTTAAAGTGGTGTTGAAGTTATATAAAACTGACTTAAAGTGGTGTTGAAGTTATATAAAACTGACTTTAAGTGGTGTTGAAGTTATATAAAACTGACTTTTCTTAAGTGATGTTGAAGTTATATAAAACTGACTTTTCTTAAGTGATGTTGAAGTTATATAAAACTGACTTTTCTTAAGTGATGTTGAAGTTATATAAAACTGACTTTTCTTAAGTGATGTTGAAGTTATATAAAACTGACTTTTCTTAAGTGATGTTGAAGTTATATAAAACTGACTTTTGTTAAGTCGTGTTGAAGTTATATAAAACTGACTTAAAGTGGTGTTGAAGTTATATAAAACTGACTTAAAGTGGGGTTGAAGTTATATAAAACTGACTTAAAGTGGTGTTGAAGTTATATAAAACTGACTTTAAGTGATGTTGAAGTTATATAAAACTGACTTAAAGTGGGGTTGAAGTTATATAAAACTGACTTAAAGTGGTGTTGAAGTTATATAAAACTGACTTTAAGTGATGTTGAAGTTATATAAAACTGACTTAAAGTGGTGTTGAAGTTATATAAAACTGACTTTAAGTGGTGTTGAAGTTATATAAAACTGACTTAAAGTGGTGCTGAAGTTATATTAAACTCATTTTTCTTAAGTGGTGTTGAAGTTATATAAAACTGACTTTAAGTGGTGTTGAAGTTATATAAAACTGACTTTAAGTGGTGTTGAAGTTATATAAAACTGACTTAAAGTGGTGTTGAAGTTATATAAAACTGACTTAAAGTGGTGTTGAAGTTATATAAAACTGACTTAAAGTGGTGTTGAAGTTATATAAAACTGACTTAAAGTGGTGTTGAAGTTATATAAAACTGACTTAAAGTGGTGTTGAAGTTATATAAAACTGACTTTAAGTGATGTTGAAGTTATATAAAACTGACTTAAAGTGGTGTTGAAGTTATATAAAACTGACTTTAAGTGATGTTGAAGTTATATAAAACTGACTTTAAGTGATGTTGAAGTTATATAAAACTGATTTTTCTTAAGTGATGTTGAAGTTATATAAAACTGACTTTTCTTAAGTGATGTTGAAGTTATATAAAACTGACTTTTCTTAAGTGATGTTGAAGTTATATAAAACCGACTTTTCTTAAGTGATGTTGAAGTTATATAAAACTGACTTTTCTTAAGTGATGTTGAAGTTATATAAAACTGACTTTTCTTAAGTGATGTTGAAGTTATATAAAACTGACTTTAAGTGATGTTGAAGTTATATAAAACTGACTTTTCTTAAGTGATGTTGAAGTTATATAAAACCGACTTTTCTTAAGTGATGTTGAAGTTATATAAAACTGACTTTTCTTAAGTGATGTTGAAGTTATATAAAACCGACTTTTCTTAAGTGATGTTGAAGTTATATAAAACTGACTTTTCTTAAGTGATGTTGAAGTTATATAAAACTGACTTTTCTTAAGTGATGTTGAAGTTATATAAAACTGACTTTTCTTAAGTGATGTTGAAGTTATATAAAACTGACTTTTCTTAAGTGATGTTGAAGTTATATAAAACTGACTTTTCTTAAGTGATGTTGAAGTTATATAAAACTGACTTTTCTTAAGTGATGTTGAAGTTATATAAAACCGACTTTTCTTAAGTGATGTTGAAGTTATATAAAACTGACTTTTCTTAAGTGATGTTGAAGTTATATAAAACTGACTTTTCTTAAGTGATGTTGAAGTTATATAAAACTGATTTTTCTTAAGTGATGTTGAAGTTATATAAAACTGACTTTTCTTAAGTGATGTTGAAGTTATATAAAACTGACTTTTCTTAAGTGATGTTGAAGTTATATAAAACTTACTTTTCTTAAGTGATGTTGAAGTTATATAAAACTGACTTTTCTTAAGTGATGTTGAAGTTATATAAAACCGACTTTTCTTAAGTGATGTTGAAGTTATATAAAACCGACTTTTCTTAAGTGATGTTGAAGTTATATAAAACTGACTTTTCTTAAGTGATGTTGAAGTTATATAAAACTGACTTTTCTTAAGTGATGTTGAAGTTATATAAAACTGACTTTTCTTAAGTGATGTTGAAGTTATATAAAACTGACTTTTCTTAAGTGATGTTGAAGTTATATAAAACCGACTTTTCTTAAGTGATGTTGAAGTTATATAAAACTGACTTTTCTTAAGTGATGTTGAAGTTATATAAAACTGACTTTTCTTAAGTGATGTTGAAGTTATATAAAACTGACTTTTCTTAAGTGATGTTGAAGTTATATAAAACTGACTTTTCTTAAGTGATGTTGAAGTTATATAAAACTGACTTTTCTTAAGTGATGTTGAAGTTATATAAAACTGACTTTTCTTAAGTGATGTTGAAGGTATATAAAACTGACTTTTCTTAAGTGATGTTGAAGTTATATAAAACTGACTTTTCTTAAGTGATGTTGAAGTTATATAAAACCGACTTTTCTTAAGTGATGTTGAAGTTATATAAAACCGACTTTTCTTAAGTGATGTTGAAGTTATATAAAACTGACTTTTCTTAAGTGATGTTGAAGTTATATAAAACTGACTTTTCTTAAGTGATGTTGAAGTTATATAAAACTGACTTTTCTTAAGTGATGTTGAAGTTATATAAAACTGATTTTTCTTAAGTGATGTTGAAGTTATATAAAACCGACTTTTCTTAAGTGATGTTGAAGTTATATAAAACTGACTTTAAGTGATGTTGAAGTTATATAAAACCGACTTTTCTTAAGTGATGTTGAAGTTATATAAAACTGACTTTTCTTAAGTGATGTTGAAGTTATATAAAACCGACTTTTCTTAAGTGATGTTGAAGTTATATGAAACCGACTTTTCTTAAGTGATGTTGAAGTTATATAAAACCGACTTTTCTTAAGTGATGTTGAAGTTATATAAAACTGACTTTAAGTGATGTTGAAGTTATATAAAACCGACTTTTCTTAAGTGATGTTGAAGTTATATAAAACTGACTTTTCTTAAGTGATGTTGAAGTTATATAAAACCGACTTTTCTTAAGTGATGTTGAAGTTATATAAAACTGACTTTTCTTAAGTGATGTTGAAGTTATATAAAACTGACTTTTGTTAAGTGATGTTGAAGTTATATAAAACTGACTTTTGTTAAGTGATGTTGAAGGTATATAAAACTGACTTTTGTTAAGTGATGTTGAAGGTATATAAAACTGACTTTTCTTAAGTGATGTTGAAGTTATATAAAACCGACTTTTCTTAAGTGATGTTGAAGTTATATAAAACTGACTTTTCTTAAGTGATGTTGAAGTTATATAAAACCGACTTTTCTTAAGTGATGTTGAAGTTATATAAAACTGACTTTTCTTAAGTGATGTTGAAGTTATATAAAACTGACTTTTGTTAAGTGATGTTGAAGGTATATAAAACTGACTTTTCTTTAGTGATGTTGAAGTTATATAAAACTGACTTTTGTTAAGTGATGTTGAAGTTATATAAAACTGACTTTTGTTAAGTGATGTTGAAGTTATATAAAACTGACTTTTCTTTAGTGATGTTGAAGGTATATAAAACTGACTTTTCTTAAGTGATGTTGAAGTTATATAAAACTGACTTTTGTTAAGTGATGTTGAAGGTATATAAAACTGACTTTTCTTAAGTGATGTTGAAGTTATATAAAACTGACTTTTCTTAAGTGATGTTGAAGTTATATAAAACTGACTTTTGTTAAGTGATGTTGAAGGTATATAAAACTGACTTTTCTTTAGTGATGTTGAAGGTATATAAAACTGACTTTTCTTAAGTGATGTTGAAGGTATATAAAACTGACTTTTCTTAAGTGATGTTGAAGTTATATAAAACTGACTTTTCTTAAGTGATGTTGAAGTTATATAAAACCGACTTTTCTTAAGTGATGTTGAAGTTATATAAAACCGACTTTTCTTAAGTGATGTTGAAGTTATATAAAACTGACTTTTGTTAAGTGATGTTGAAGGTATATAAAACTGACTTTTGTTAAGTGATGTTGATGTGCCATTTTGAGGTTTGACTTTTGGGAGATCATCAGATATTACCTGTTGTTCACGATAGCACCACGATACTGATTGTCAGTCTCCTAGTTACCCTTATTTCTTGCTTCTGTGGGTCAATATGATATGTTTTACTAAATTACTGTTTTGGGTAATTTTGGAATCCACTCAGCTTCTGTTTTTATTCTTCTGTTTTTATCAATTATGATATTTATGATTGATATGATGAAAAGCAACAAACACAGATCTGTTTGATCTCTTGTATATGCACGTTACGAACATTTTACTTTACATTGACTTTTACTGTGACTGTTCCCTATATCAAAATTTAGTAAAACATTCGTACATGTTACTTAAACCGTTTATTTTCTGTTTCTGCCCTGTTCTTGCTTTCATTCTTTTGCCAACTGTTTTAGTTACCTCCTAATTCTGTCTCATACAGGGTGACACCCCCCAAAAATAAAAGCTAAATGGAGGCCATCTAGAACCTATGCTGTAGAACGGTGAAAAAAAGGCCAAAGACCCTCGTGTGTTGGCGTGCTGTTTTGAATATAATAAACTAGTTATGAGCGAAGTTTCATTTCATTCGGACAAAACACAAAAAAAACGGGGCCTAATTAGCGTTGGTGCCCGTTTTTAGGGGGTCACCCTGTGTAATTATGGCTAGGCAACGGCATATTTCTTCATTGTTTTGGATCTGGTGTGTGTATCCGTTGAGGTCTTATATGCTTCTATATAGAGTTATGTGGTTCTCGGGTGATTAACTGTCTAATTGTATCCGTTTATATCTTATATGCTTCTATATAGAGTGATGTGGTTCTCGGGTGATTAACTGTCTAATTGTATCCGTTGATATCTTATATGCTTCTATATAGAGTGATGTGGTTCTAGGGTGATTAACTGTCTAATTGTGTCGGATATATACTCGAAAGTCAAAACAATGAAAAGAATGTTCTGTTGTCATAGCCGTAATTATGATTTCCTTTCTACTTTTGTCTCATATTATAATGAGTTTTCTCCTACTTTTGTCTCATAATATAATGACTTTTCTTCTACTTCTGTCTTATATATCATAATGTTTCCAGGTTGCAGGTTCTCTTGTCCAACCAGCTTAACACTGTAAGCGACAAGAAATTGTTTTATCTGAAGCAATTTGTTTTCTGCAAAAATTCAACCAATTCTTGAGTTTCCGTTTTAAATGTGTTGTCTTGTTTTTGTGCTAGGACGCCCGTGGTTTTTGCAATTGAGAAACTCATAATTTGTTAAGCTTTCTGTCGTTGTAATTCTTGTAGTTTGACAACAACTGAGTTTTTCTTCTCTACCTTTCCATACTCTGGACTTACTGACCATATGATTCCGCAATTCCTTAATTTTCTCATCCAGGATTTTATATTATTTTCTGCAAAGTTGGATTAGTGACAGCAAAATATTTTCTTTTGATCAAAAATCCATGGGTTTTATGAGTTCATAATTCTCTATTCTTTGTTGCTACAAATGATGGAAATACACGGATCTGCATAGATTTTATCAAGACTTTATATCTGAAATCGTCTCATTTCTCTCCCTTATCTTGGTTGCCAGCATTTGTTTGTATTTTTTATATTAACTTTATATATGATTATCTCATGGCCTTTTTGTGACAAAATCTCCGCATTGCACTTCCCCACAAAAACCTATAAAGAAATCCTGAAGACATCCGAGGACGATGTTAAGTAAACATTTCAGTTATTTCCAGTAAGGATTTATTTTTTTCAGAGTGAATTTTTATGTTTCAAAATATATGATGTATAAGAACAATAATAAACACAGGGTGAGTTCTGAAATGTGTCGAAAGATTTTGTTTACGAGAACTTTAATATTAATATTGTTCACATGAATCTGGTTTTTACATTGTATTATGTTTCGTAGGTTTTGTTAGATCTTGTTTACGAGAACATGAATATACACAGTTTTCACAAGAATATGGTTTTCACGTAATGTGAATTTTCATGTGTTTCACGAGATTTGATTTATCTTAAGATGAATAATCACATTGATCACAAGAATATGGTTTTACTCCAGAGTGAGTTCTTATATGTATCGCTAGTGTGGATTTCTTTGAACATGAATATTGACATAGTTCACAAAAATATGGTTTTGTTCTAGTGTGATTACTCATATGCATAGCTAGATTTGGTTTCTCAGAAAGTGAATATTAACATTGTTCACAAGAATATAGCTTTTCTCCAGTGTGAGTACTTATAGGCATAGCTAGATTTGATTTCTCAGAACGTAAATATTGACATTGTCCACGAGAATAGACCTTTTCTCCCGTGCGAGTACCCATGCGCATCGCGGGAATATGGCTTTTCTCCAATGTGAAAACATTCAACACCAATCCTCCGTGTGCTTTGTCATATGTCGCATTAGATTTCCTTTATGAGAAAAAATCGATCCACATATTCTACAAAAATAAGGGGTTTCTTTAGTGTAGCTCATAATATGTTGCACTAGATATCTTTTTGAGACGATAAAAATTCACAAACTAAACAACATTACGGTTTATGTGTACCGTGTACTTGCATGTTTATAATTATGATTTTTTGAAACAAGAATAACAAATTTGTTATAACAAATTATTTAGGATTTTTTAAAATAAATATTAGAATTTGAGATATGTTTTTGCTACAGATGTCGGTTTATATCTTCCAAACACGAATATTGATTTTATCTGTTGCAAATATTCAAGAAAATATAGACCCGTTCAGATTCAACGCAAGCGTTCAAGCAAGAACATAATAACTGACTTTATAATGACAATTATCCGCATTGCAGGTCCCCACAAACACCTAAAAAAGATCCTGAAGACATCCGAGGACGATGTTAAGTAAGCATTTAAGTTGTTTCTGCATTATTTTTTCAGAGCAATTTTGTTGTCTCAATAAATATTATGTATTAGAACAATAAATATAATGTATTAGAACAATAATAATCTCATTGTTTACAAGTTAACAAGTATGAGTTCTGAAATATTTCGCAAGGTATTGTTTACAAGAACTTTAATATTAATATTGTTCACATGAATCTGCTTTTCACATTTTATGGTGTCTCATATGTTTCGTGAGATCTTTTTCTACTAAAACATAAAAATACACATTTTTCACAAGAATATGGGTTTCCCCTAATGTGAAATCGCTTGATTTTGTTTGTATGCATTAGATAAATAATCACATTGATCACAAGAATATGGTTTTACTCCAGAGTGAGTTCTTATATGTATCGCTGGTGTGGATTTCTTTGAACATGAATATTGACATAGTTCACAATAAATATGGTTTTGTTCTAGTGTGAGTACTCATATGCATAGCTAGATTTGGTTTAACAGAAGGTGAATATTGACATTGTTCAGGGGAATATGGCTTTTCTCTAATGTGAGTTCTCATTTTGTGCATATTTGTTTTATCAGAAGAAAAAATTCAACACCAATCCCCCTTGTTCTTTGTCATATATTGCATTAGATTTCCTTTCTATTAAAAAATCGATTGACATATTCTACAAAAATAAGGCGTTTCTTTTGTGTAGCTCATAATATGTTGCACTAGATATCTTTTTGAGAAGATAAAAATTCACAAACTAAACAACATTACGGTTTATGTGTACCGTGTACTTGCATGTTTATAATTATGATTTTTTGAAACAAGAATAACAAATTTGTTATAACAAATTATTTGGGATTCTTTATAATAAATATTTGAATTTGAGATATGTTTTTCCTACAGATATCGGTTTATATCTTCCAAACACGAATATTGATTTTATCTGTTGGAAATATTCAATAAAATATAGACCCATTCAGATTAAACGCAAACGTTCAAGCAAGAACATAATAACTGACTTTATAATGACAATTATCCGCATTGCAGGTCCCCACAAACACCTAAAAAGATCCTGAAGACATCCGAGGACGATGTTAAGTAAGCATTTAAGTTGTTTCCGCATTATTTTTTCAGAGCAATTTTTTTGTCTCAATAAATATTATGTATAAGAACAATAAATATAATGTATTAGAACAATAATAATCTCATTGTTTACAAGAACTTTAATATTAATATTGTTCACATGAATCTGCTTTTCACATTTTATGGTGTCTCATATGTTTCGTTAGATTTTTTCAACTAAGACATGAAAATACACATTTTTCACAAGAATATGGGTTTCCCCTAATGTGAAATCTCATGTGGTTCGCTAGATTTTGCTTGTATGCACATGAATAATCACATATAATGGTTTTTCTCTTTTTGTTTTATTTTACTTCAGTCGAAGTTCTCAGAAATCAAGGGGCCCACGGCCTGGGGCTAACACTTGAAGTCTATATGAGATACATAGATATTTGAATGTTCCATTTAAGTTCTTTATCTCTCAAGCACTGAGTTAGTAAAGAAATTGAGAACATAATTTTCCTCTCCCTAATTCACCATTTTTATACATTGTAGTATATCTTTCATTTTGGTCTCTTGGTCTTACTGGATTCCAGGACAAGAATTTATATAGTCTGGTGGAGTATCCAGCTTCGTGCTATTACTTGAGGTAATATCACTTGGAGAAGGTGCACCATTCCTCAGAAAAGCTGTGGGGTAGCCATAGTGAGGAGATCTTTTTTGGGTTGCGAATACGAAATGTGATTTTGAATATTTGGTCAGGGTTTACTTCTATGGAAAAGTATCCTCATGCCAGATTGTTCTGACAAACCCCTGTGGAGAGAGGCCTTAGACACTCGAGGATAGTGTCTAGTAGGCATTCAAGTTTCTCTCCAGTAGGCATTCAAGTTTCTCTCCAGAGTGAATTCTCATATGTTCTACTAAATTTGATTTAGTTGAACATGGATATTGACATTGTTCACAAGAATATGGCTTTTACGAGAACTTTATTATTAAAATTGTTCACATGAATCTGGTTCTCACATTTTATGGTTTTTCATATGTTTTGTTAGATCTGATTTACGAAAACATGAATATACACATTTTTCACATGAATATGGGTTTCCCCTAACGTGCAATGCCATGTGGTCCGATAGATTTTGCTTCTGTGCACAGGAATAATCACATAGTTCACAAGAATATGGTTTTTCTCCAGAGTGAGTTCTTATATGTATCTTTAGACTTGTTTTATCTGAACACGAATATGGACATAGTTCACAAGAATATGGTTTTTCTCCAGTGTGAGTTTTCATGTGTTTCGCTAGATTTTGTTCATCAGAACGTGAATATTGACATTGTTCACGAGAATCTATCTTTTCTCCAGTGTGTGTACTCATATGCATCGCTAGATCTGGTTCCTCAGAATGTGAATACTGAAGTTGTTCAGGAGAATATTGATTTTCACCAATATCTGGTTCATCAGAATGTGAAGACTGAAATTGTTCATGAGAGTGATTGTCTCCAGTGTGAGTACTCAAATGCATCGCTAGATTTGGATCCTCAGAATGTGAATCTTGAAGTTGTTCAGGAGAATATGGATTTTCTCCAGTGTGAGTACTCATATGCATGGCAAGGTCTAGTTCCTCAGAATGTGAATATTGAGATTGTTCACGAGAATACTGATTTTCTCCAGTGTGAGTACTCAAATACATCTCTAGATCTGGTTCCTCTGAAAGTGAATATTCAAATTGTTCACGAGAATATGGCTTTTCTCCAGTGTGAGTACTTATATACATCTCTAGATCTGGTTCCCCAGAATGTGAATATTGAAATTGTTCAGAAGAATGTGCATTTTCTGTAGTGTGAGTACTTAAATACATCTCTAGATCTGGTTCCTCAGAAAGTGAATATTGAATTTTTTGAGAATATTGATTTTCACCAATATCTGGTTCATCAGAATATGGATTTTCTCCAGTGTGAGTACTCATATGCATTTCTAACTTTGGTTCCTCAGAATGTGAATATTGAGATTGTTCACGAGAAGATGGCTTCTCTCCAGAGTGAGTACTCATATGCATCGCTAGCTTTGGTTTCTCAGAACGTGAATATTGACATTGTTCACGAGAATATGGCTCGTCTCCAGTGTGTGTACTCATATGCATCGCTAGATCTGGTTCCTCAGAAGGTGAATATTGAAATTGTTCAGGAGAATATGGAATTTCTCCAGTGTGAGTACTCATATGCATTGCTAGGTCTGATTTCTCAGAATGTGAAGCTTGAGATTGTTCACGAGAATATGGCGTTTCTCCAGTGTGAGTACTTAAATACATCTCTAGATCTGGTTCCTCAGAAAGTGAATATTGAAATTTTTCTGGAGCATATTGATTTTCACCAATATCTGGTTCATCAGAATATGAATTTTCTCCAGTGTGAGTACTAATATACATCGCAAGATTGGGTTCCTCAGAATGTGAATCTTTAAATTGTTCAGGAGAATATTGATTTTCTCCAGTGTGAGTACTCAAATATGCATTTCTAACTTTGGTTCCTCAGAATGTGAATATTGACAGTGTTTCCGAGAAGATGTCTTCTCTCCAGAGTGAGTACTCATATGCATCGCTAGCTTTGGTTTTTCAGAACGTGAATATTGACATTGTTCACCAGAATATGGCTCGTCTCCAGTGTGTGTACTCATATACATCGCTAGATCTGGTTCCTCAGAAGGTGAATATTGAAATTGTTCAGGAGAACATGGATTTTCTCCAGTGTGAGTACTCAAATACATCGCTAGATCTGGTTCCTCAGAAAGTGAATATTCAGATTGTTCACGAGAATATGGCTTTTCTCCAGTGTGAGTACTCAAATACATCTCTAGATCTGGTTCCTCAGAAAGTGAATATTCAGATTGTTCACGAGAATATGGCTTTTCTCCAGTGTGAGTACTTAAATACATCTCTAGATCTGGTTCCTCAGAAAGCGAACATTGAAATTGTTCAGAAGAATGTGGATGTTCTGCAGTGTGAGTACTTAAATACATATTTAGATCTGTTTCCTCAGAAAGTAAATATTGAAATCGTTCAGGAGAATATCTGGTTCATCAGAATATGGATTTTCTCCAGTGTGAGTACTCATATGCATCGCTAGATTTGGTTCCGCAGACCGTGAATATTGATATTGTTCATGAGAAGATTGTTTTTCTCCAGAGTGAGAACTCATATGCATCGCTAGATTTGATCCCTCAGAATGTGAATCTTGAAATTGTTTAGTAGAATATGTATTTTCACCAATGTGAGTACTTATATACATCGCTAGATCTTGTTCCTCAGAATGTAAATATTAGTATTGTTCGCTAGAATATGGTTTTCCTACAGTGTGAGTTCTTAGGGGTTTATCTAGATTTGATTTATGAGAACAAACAATTTCACATCAATCCTCAGCGTTTTTTTCATATGTCGCATAATATTTTCTTTCTAAGAAAATTCGATGCACATATTGTACAAAAGTCTTAGTATAGAAGTCTTTGAGTTGAGGAAAATTCACATAATAAACAATAATATGGTTTATAGTTACCGTGTAAGAAGAGCAATTTTGTTATAACATATTATATAGATATTTTTCTAATAAATATTAGAATTTGAGATATGTTTTTTGCCACAGATATCTATTTATATCTTCCAACATCGAATATGATTTTATCTGTAAAAATTCAGAAAGAAAATATAGACCCGTTCAGATCCAAGAGAGCCGTTCAAGCAGGAACATCTGAAAAGAAAAATAAATTATATTAAATTTTATTATTTATAACCAATGTTATTTTAAGTGATTCGTGTAAAATATTTTTTTTAAATTTTCATCATAATGAAATTTGCTTATTTAATGATTATTTAAAGATTTTTCTTTTATATTAATACAGTCATAACTATGATGATTATCTTTTATATTGATACAATCATAATTATGATGATTATCTTTTATATTGATACAATCAAAACTATGATGAATATCTTTTATATTAATACAATCAAAACTATGATGAATATCTTTTATATTGATACAATCGAAACTATGATGAATATCTTTTATATTGATACAATCGAAACTATGATGAATATCTTTTATATTGATACAATCATAACTATGATTAATATCTATTATATTGATACAATCATAACTATGATTAATATCTATTATATTGATAAAATCATAACTATGATTAGTATCTTTTATATTGATACAATCATAACTATGATTAGTATCTTTTATATTGATACAATCATAACTATGATGAGTATCTTTTATATTGATACAATCATAACTATAATGAATATCTTTTATATTGACACAATCATGACTAATATGAATATCTTTTATATTGATACAATCATGACTAATATGAATATCTTTTATATTGATACAATCATGACTATGATGAATATCTTTTATATTGATACAATCATGACTGATTAATATCTTTTATTGATACAATGAATATCTTATATTTGTACAATCATAACCATGATTGCCCTGTCGGTGGGGCATTAGAATACGCCGACTGCCCCCCCTACAGAGGGTAAAAGTCCCTCAATGGGGGTCCTGGATATGACCTTAAACTATATCCAGAGGTGAGGCCCCAGCTTTGGGGAGTGTGGAGCCACCCTTTAATTACTATTGCTCCTATGTCCACTCTGACTCGGAGCGGGAGTACCTGTTAGGGTCCCAACTATGGGTTAAATAGAAACCGACGTGAAAACAACAAATATATTCTATTAAAAAACTTTTCTTTTACATCTTTGGATTCGGCATTAAATAACCCGAAAACGGTTGATATGCCGTAAAACATAAACAACCAACCAACCAACCAACATAACAATGATGAATATCTTTTATATTGATATAATAATAACTATGATAAATACCTTCGTTATTTGCGATCAGTTTTGAAATATTCCAAATCGATCATCAGCTATAGCTAGCATTTCTTTCAAACTTTGTCTGCAACGCCCAGAAGAGAAGCTTAATGCATGTGCTAACGTGTCTCTATTTGCTTGGCTTTATAACCACAATACAGTCGTTAATGTCAACCTGTTCAACAGTGAATTATAATTTATAAATTATAGTCATTATTGTAAAAAATACACAGAATATTCCGCGTTTCCTTCTCGTGAGAATTCGTCAGGCTTATACGTAAGTTTTGGTTGTCGCGCATTTATATATGCGCACATGCTTTTGAACTTTCTAGTTAGTCAATCAGTTTCCTAGTGGCCAGAGCGCCTCTCCTAATCAGCCAACGGGCGGGCACTTACATGACAAAAGGCTAGTTGATGTCAAGTTCACCATTGTGTGTTTATGGGCATGGTAGATATCCTTTTTGTTATATTAATTGGACCTACTTTCAGTCTAGGTGTAGTTATTTTGTGTTTTAGTCTATATTTCGGATATATATATCAGATAGATAGACAGACAGATAGATAGATAGACAGATAGATAGATAGACAGATAGATAGATAGACAGATAGAGACAGACAGACATACTAATTTATGAATATATGTTTTGTTTAGATTATTTATTTCTCTTTTTATTGTAAATTTCAAAATTTATTTTGTATCGCTATCCTTGAGTAAAGTTTATCCTGTGCACACAGTTGTTTGCTATTTCTCTTCTACAGTTTAATACATGTTTGTGTTCTTTAAAGAATAGGATAGAAAAATCATTCATTTAGGCATAATCTACATAGATCGCCTAGGTTCCTACACATACTTGCTTGTCTTTAAGTTCCCAGTATTGGTTTGCTAGTTCTGTTTTCTTTCTGTTTTGTTTGTTTTAACGTACTTTTAAGGCCATAATACCTGGTTTTAAAATCTAATGGCGGTCATACACGACATAGGAAACTGACAAAGTTTTGTAGTTGAATAAATTAATTATAAAAATCACTTGAAAGGTAAATATTAGTTTTCTTTGACATTTTCAAACATAATTAGAAATTAAAGATACTGAAAAAAAACCACCTTATTTCTACAAAAATAGCTTAATTAGCCCCGAAAATTCAGAGTTCAGAAACACCTAACGTTTTGCATTATCGAAATAAACGAAAACATGGCGTGCACTGCATAAGTTAAACGGAAGCCGATTATGTCAGATAGTGAATTGATTTCAAAATTAGAGGAATTGAAATATTATTATAAGTTAATTTCAGTATTTTTTAAGATTGTAAAACATTTGTGTCGAATTTTTGAAGTATGCTTTGATGTAATTGTTATGTTAATTTTTTTTACTGTTTTGGAGCAAAACCCGGGGAGATAAAATATCTCACAAGAGAAAGAGGATGGTTAAGAGTTCCCTTCGTAACAGTATTTTAGATGGTCACAATGTAGGTGTTCAATTTTGTAGAACGTTATAAATTAAAACTACTCACGACGATAAAGTCATTAGCATTTTTTAAAATCAGAAAATCAAGTAATCGACGAGCTAAACATGGAACAAGAATTATTGTGAAATTTAGAAATGGACGTAATTTAGTGATTTCATAAACGTCCTCCATTTTGTGTTCTTGTCCCGGAAAAAAACAAGAAAGAAAAGTTTCTTCAGTGCTTGTATGAATTGATAATATTTTAAATGAACGCATTTGAATTGAAAACATTACGTACATAAAAATCACGTAGAAATTAATGAAGTATAAATTTCAGAAATTATGGAAAATTAATCTATAGAAAATAATTACAAAATAATATAGTTTTTGTGTAGATTAGTAGTCGTTTAAAACCAACGCATTTCAGATTTTAAAAAAATACATTACGTACTTACGTATCATGTCAAAATTATCATAAGTTCTTAAATTTACGCATAATGATCCAGTAAATGTGCTAATGTATTTTTAACAATAAACATCCACAATTACGTTCTATTTGAAAAAGGCGAACCCTTTAATTTTAGGCAATGCATGTCAAGTGAGGTAAGACAGTTTCTCATTCTGAATTGGTCTCGTAACTCTTCCACATTAAAACATACGATAAAACGCAAAAATACAAGAAATTCTATTATACTTGAAATTATTTTCTAATAGATCATATTTTTCGTAATTTTTAAAATGTATAACTATTTTGACATGACAGGTAAGTACGTAATTCTGTTATCGTCTTAAATGGATGAATTTATAAAATCACAACTCTACGCAAAAACCAGTACGACTTTGTTAATGTAGAGGACTTCTGGACAAAAACATTTTTATACCAGAAATCTATTTGAAAAAGACGAACCCTTTAATTTTAGGCCAAGTGAGGTAAAACATTTTTATACCAGAAATATAAATGTTAATTGAAAATGTTTCAATTATTATTGCTGGCATTTTTTTTTTTACTGTTGTGTCCCTAAAAATTTGTACTCTGGATTATAGAAATGATAATTATATTTTTTGTTTCCATCCGAAATACAAAATAAAAAAAATTTCATTTCAAATTTAACAATTATTTTTCTCAAAATTGTTAAATAATAAAATCTCGTATTTTTGTAAACAGAATTTTGCCGTTGATAAGTTGTTTCTTTATAAGATCTGAATTCGAAATATAAACTTTCAAGTAAATCCAATTGCATACATGTAATTACCATGTAACAGTAACGGACATATCCAAAAGCAGAATATTAATGAAAATATGTTTCGATTACAATTAACGAAAATTGAAATTTGCTAAAAAAAAAAAAAACCAAAAAAAAAATGTATCCGTAAAAAGGAAGCTATTTTTTTTCTTGTAAGTTTTACAAATTTTAGCCATGTAAGCAGAAATAAAGTTTCGCTAATTATTTTCGAAATTTGTTTTCAATAATAATTAATTTTTTTACTTTATTGTTTTTGGTGATTTTTTTTTCATTACTGCGACATCACTATAAAGTAGATTCCATTGGTTTTACTTAAAATTCAATATTTCCATTTTAAAAGTTATATATATGGCGACATGACTAAAGTAGATTCCATTGGTTTTACTTAAAATTCAATATTTCCATTTTAAAAGTTATATATATGGCGACATGACTAAAGTAGATTCCATTGGTTTTAATTAAAATTCAATATTTCCATTTTAAAAGTTATATATATGGCGACATGACTAAAGTAGATTCCATTGGTTTTAATTAAAATTCAATATTTCCATTTTAAAAGTTATATATATGGCGACATGACTAAAGTAGATTCCATTGGTTTTAATTAAAATTCAATATTTCCATTTTAAAAGTTATATATATGGCGACATGACTAAAGTAGATTTCATTGGTTTTAATTAAAATTCAATATTTCCATTTTAAAAGTTATATATATGGCGACATGACTAAAGTAGATTCCATTGGTTTTACTTAAAATTCAATATTTCCATTTTAAAAGTTATATATATGGCGACATGACTAAAGTAGATTCCATTGGTTTTAATTAAAATTCAATATTTCCATTTTAAAAGTTATATATATGGCGACATGACTAAAGTAGATTCCATTGGTTTTAATTAAAATTCAATATTTCCATTTTAAAAATTATATATATGGCGACATGACTAAAGTAGATTCCATTGGTTTTACTTAAAATTCAATATTTCCATTTTAAAAGTTATATATATGGCGACATGACTAAAGTAGATTCCATTGGTTTTAATTAAAATTCAATATTTCCATTTTAAAAGTTATATATATGGCGACATGACTAAAGTAGATTTCATTGGTTTTAATTAAAATTCAATATTTCCATTTTAAAAGTTATATATATGGCGACATGACTAAAGTAGATTTCATTGGTTTTAATTAAAATTCAATATTTCCATTTTAAAAGTTATATATATGGCGACATGACTAAAGTAGATTTCATTGGTTTTAATTAAAATTCAATAATTCCATTTTAAAAGTTATATATATGGCGACATGACTAAAGTAGATTCCATTGGTTTTAATTAAAATTCAATATTTCCATTTTAAAAGTTATATATATGGCGACATGACTAAAGTAGATTCCATTGGTTTTAATTAAAATTCAATATTTCCATTTTAAAAGTTATATATATGGCGCCCGTATGACTAATGTTTTTCGTTTTTTTTTTCAATTTTTTTTCAGCAGATTATTATCGAATGGTAACTGATATAAAAAATATATCAATTCTTCGTTTCTATATGATAATATCCAAAACTTACGAAAATCGAGAAAGTAGACAAAGAAAATAATACATAGAATTTGATGAAAACGATCATAAACACAAATTTCGATACTTATGCAGAGAGTGATCCGTTCTGAAATAATAACGTTATTATTTACAAAGCAATTCTTAACATGGGGAGGGGAGGTTGTTTTGTGCCTTTTCTGTACCTTACACACTTGAATAAAAAAACATATATCATAAAACTTTAATTAAACGTGGAAATACGATTTTAAAAAATAGCGCGGATATCACAGCATAAGCTCCAATCTGAGTGGAATGGGACAAAACTGGATGGTCACATTCAATTCTGCCAAGACTAAACTAGTTTCCTTCAATAATTACAAGAAACTTTCTCTGCCACCAATAGTAATGGCTAGTGACTCACTGTCTGAGAGTACATCTTTCAAACTGCTTGGCCTAACGTTCACAGGAAACATGACTTGGAACGATTATATTGAAAAAATTGCCAGGGCCGCTGCGAAGAAGGTAGGCTCTCTATACAGCGCTAGAAAACTGACACCTAAAAGTATCCTGTGCCTCTATAAGGCCACCATTCGCCCATGTATGGAGTATTGCTGTCACATTTGGGCTGGTGCATCTGCTGCTTGTCTTTTGCTCCTAGACAAGGTTCAAAAGACAGTCACCAATCTGATAGGCCCTGAACTAGCATCTAAGCTTCAGCCTCTGTCCCATCGACGAAACGTTGCATCCCTCTGCCTGTTCTACAAGTATTTTAATGGTGAATGCTCTGACGAACTGCAGACACTTGTGCCCCCACGACGTAGACACCCTCGACAAACCCGACAGGCAGCTAAATCCCATCCCCACACAGCAGATATCCCTAGATGTACAAGATCTTTCTACTCCAGTAGTGTCTTCCCGAGAACTGCTAGACTCTGGAATTCCATTGCAGGTCCCTGCTTCCCCAACTGTACTGACATGCAGAAGTTCAAGTGTAACGTGAACCGATATCTTGCTGCCCAAATCCCAACATAGTGTCCCAGAAGGTAGACAAAGGAAATAATACATAAAATTTGATTAAAACGATCATAAATGTCGGTACTTATGCAGAGAGTGATCCGTTCTGAAATAATATTTAAAAAGCCATTCTTAACATTGGGAGGGGAGGTTGTTTTGTACCTATTCTGTACCTTACAATTGAATTAAAAAACAGAAAACTTTAACTAAACGTGGAAATACGATTTAAAAAATAGCGCGGATCACTGCATTAGCACCCATATTTTCAAAAAAATTAGGTATTTTTTAAGTTCGATTTAAACAAGATGGCCGCAATTTTCACCTGCTAAC
Organism: Euprymna scolopes; assembly: GCF_053919585.1. Lineage (NCBI taxonomy): Eukaryota > Metazoa > Mollusca > Cephalopoda > Sepiida > Sepiolidae > Euprymna > Euprymna scolopes. The sequence continues at coordinate 175,182,530 of NC_136527.1, forward strand.
AAAATTAAAGTTGGTTTTTTTTATAGCTCATTGATATTCAGGTAATTTCGACTGCATAATTTTAAAGCTACCATTGTAATTTATTAAAACTGACAAAAAAAAATTGTCTTTTTATCTGAAAATTCCATTGATTGACTACAAAATTTCGTTCTATACTGTAGAAGTTCCAACTTTTTTAAAAAGCTGTTTGGCCTTAAGAACCTGCCAATAAAAGGCTAAATTTGGACAAACATGTCGATGCTTCCAAAATGGCGTATGGATTTACTAGGACACTGTATTAAAAACGGATCTCACCTTAAAAATGTTAAATATTGATTTTTTTTTTATTCATTTTGAACAATCTGGTAGATTAGTGACCATTCGATAAAAAAAAATCCGTTGAACAAAATAAAAATATTTAAAAGACAAAAATAATATATATATATATTTCAGATGGAAATTTATTTTAAACAAACTTTTTCGTTTAAACTTCTGCAGTTTACGAACCGGTTATTTTTTTAGGTAGGAGTCGAAAATTCATAATATTAATTGGGCAAATGTGTATTTCAGCGGCGTAAATTATTTGACAGACAAACATTCATAAAAATTGTTTTATATAAAACATATTATTAGACCCTAAGGTTGAAATAAAACCCGAAAAAAATGTTTTTTCAACATTTATTTATTAGATTAAATGTAAAACAATCGAGTCCGCCATCTTGTTTTGAAAATTTGGCCTTTCTAAGGCTGCAATGATTGGCCTTTTTGAAGTCAAATTTGGCCTTTTTTTAGGTTCTTGCATTTATTGTTAGATGAAAGTACAATATACTTAAATGACGTCCCGTCTTCTGATTTTTTAAAATATAATGACGTTATTATTTAGCAAATTGATTCGTAATGTTTTTCTTTATTTGCATCAACTCTATAATAATATATACGAAATCTGCAAGAATTAAAATATATTTAAGCATATTTTACGGCCGGGCGTCTCTGCTAGCTTAGATGATACTTTTGCAGTTTTAACAAAAGAGCTACAATACCAAAGCATCTCCCTTTACGCTGAACATCTACAGAATTCCAACATCAATATATTACATTTAAATGTATCCCTTCTGGAATTTCCACAGGTCCGGCTAGTTAATTTAATAAGTAATTTTCTACCTCACCGTTTTTCGTAATTTTTTGGATATGTTTATTACTGCGACCTGACAAATTAGGTACAATTAGTTTTACTTAATGTTCAATATTTCGATTTTCAGATGAATAATAAGGAAAAATTAACAAACTTTTCCTTCGGAACTTCTGCAGTTTATGAATCGTGCTATTTCTTAGAGATTTCAGGTTAAATTCAAATTTAAAGTATTTATTGTTAGATGAAAGTAAAAATGGTTAAATAATCCCCTATTTACTTATGTTTAGCTATGTTTAATAATAACACTATTATTTCAATTTAACAAATTGTTTCAATTTATGGAATAAATTATTAAATCTATATTTTCATAAACAGTAATTTAGATTAAAAAATTCTTAATATACTTATTTAACACCTCATAGTAATACAGTATTTTATATAATATATTCTCGAATTAATTGTTTCTCATACGACGCCGCCATTAATTTCTGAAAAATAATACTACCTCTTTCATGCAGAATAAGGACGAGAAGTTTTAGTTCAGATTTTCAATCCAGATTTTTTAGGGTTGCCATTCTTTTTTGTTATTTTTTTTTTCTGTATAATTCGATGAAAAAAAAAGAAAATGCTAACTTTTCTTCAGAACTTCTGCGGTTTACAAACCGTGTTATTTCTTAAATAGGAGTTTGAATTAAATTCAAATTCATCGTATTTTTTGTCAGGTGAAAGTACAAAATAGATAAATAAAGCCCCCCCTTCTTAGGTTTTACTTTCTAAATAATAACGTTATTATTTCATTTTACAATTTACATAAAAAGCATTTTTCCGAATTAAAAGAAAAAAAATCATTTGATTTTTTTAATTCGGAAAAAAAGCTGCTATATATATATATATATATATATATATATATATATATGTATATATGTTATATATATCACCTTATAGTAATGCTATATAATTCCGTATAATATGACTTCTGTAAGGGTTGTTTTTTATAGGACTTTTTTATGTAAATATATTTTAAATAATGTTTTTATTAAATAATTACATTTTTTTTATAAATAAAATCCGATTTTAACAGTATTTATCAAGTTAAACATTAATCATTTACTGTTTTTAACACCTCATATTATTTCCCATATTAATATTTTGTATGTAATTTTTTTTTATAATATTGCCGTATCTTAGATAATTTATTCTTAAATATTTTTAGAAAAACAGCAAAAAAATTACTTTTTTAAAAATGACATATCTCATAGAATATTCTTAAATATTTTCTTATATAAATAGAAATAAAATAATTATTTTTAAATATATTTATTTCATATTCTTGGACATTTTAATAATCAATATATTTTGAAACACTGTACACATATAACATATATTTTTAAAAAATAAACACTTCATTTAAATAATAAAATAATTTTAAATATATTTAGGAAGAGAAACCTACAAATAAAAAATAAGTCAAAAAATAAAATCTAAACAATTAAATATGGCCAAAGGCAAAATAAATCATTCTTTCATCTACCTGGATAAGATTGGTGTTGTAGAACATATTTTAAAACATCTATTTAATTCAAAACATAAGTAGCGACAAATTGATAATTTAGAACAAGATGGCCGACATTCAAACATTCAATTGGAATGTTTCGATAATTGATCAAATCATGAAAACAAAACAGAAATTTATACTTGCCGGACATGTTTGATTTTTAACCTTGCAATTTAGCATTGTTTGTTTTTCGAACCAAATAACATTATAATACGTTAGAAAACGTTAAAATACGTTAAATTACAATTCCGCTATGTGGAAGATTAACTTTATATTTGTTTGTTATATTTTTTAGTTGTTTAACTCTAATTTTTTAAAAAAATTTTTGTTGGGTGTCTTCCTTGCGAAATAACGTAAAATTCTTATAAATTTAATGATTGTTATTTAAGAATGGGAAACACTTAGTCAGAATCGGACCATTTTTTCATATGAATAGTTTTTTTTATATATTATATTGCCTTTTACTTTAGATATGATGTTCAGATTAAATTTTATTAAATTTTAGATGAAACTTCGGGATTGTTTTTTTGTTCCCGCTCAACATGTTAAGCATGGGTTTCTAACTAAGGACGTTAGTATTTCAGCACGGGCCGTGTTTTGTATAAGTACCAAATAGTTAAATTGTTATTTAACTCGAAAGATGAAAAAGTTTATACAATTAAAATTTGTTCAATTTCGCATTCATTTATATAGGCACCGCCAAAACTGGGGGGGGGGGGCAGGTCAGTACTTTTTGACGGACCGTCTTTTTAAAAATCTACCAAAAATCAGGTAATTATCCGATCAATACGAATTTTTCAGCGATTATTAAGAGACGAATGAAATTTATAACAGTGTACTTATTTTTCATAAACGATATTTATATATATATATATATTTGCTTACAACCCCCCCTTGTTTTTAAGTGGGAACAAATATGCTTAAAATAATCATCTGAAACCGAACACAACCTATTGTGTTGTTGTAAGGGACAGAATTATAGATTTAAAAAAATTGTTTGCATACCTTATTTTGACGTCTGAATATCAGAACTTCGATTGTGTTTAATTATCCCGCTTTTGAGTTTTGAAGTGTGAAATTCGGTCAATATGTTAAGTAAAATAATTAATTTAAGTTAAGCAAAACAAAATTTTTTTTTAATATTTATACGAAAAAAGCCATTTGAAAATCTTTGATAAATAAATTAACAATTTTTTTTAGCGAGCCGAATAATGCATGACCATTATAAAAGAATCGATACAAAAAAAAAATCGATAAATATTGTGCCCTTTGTGTTAAAAATAGCATCATTTTTTTTCGATCAAGTTTGAAAACGTTTGCCGCCTTTCGACTACGGTGGACCAAACGCGCTGAAATATTTTTTTTTGTTCTGCTTTAAATCTCCCCCCCCCATTTTGGGGAGCCTTGCCCCCCACACACATTAAAAACCAAACTCATACAAATGGTCACCCATCTGGTACTGGGCAGCCTCAGCTTAATAATACATTGAAATTTTCGTCACTGAAAAATAAGTCTTTTTTAGCCTGTTTGGTCTTCCATAGTTATCTTTCTATCAAGTGCAAACGTAAACAGTGTCGATCTAAACTCTAGATCGACGCGACATAACTAGTTGCCTATATGAATAAGTCGAATTATTTGAAATCTAGGTACTTATATAATATTTTTGCATATTCTCTTTGGAAATTATCCTAAATCTTAGACAACAAATAAATGAATTATTTCAAAAAACTTTTTTTTTTTAAATATTTATGTACGTTTTTTGTGCAAGACAAAGAATGTCAATTGTTAACTTTTTGGGAAAACTTAACATTTAAAATTTAATTAAAAATAGAAAAAGTTTTACATTATTCTGTTTTCTATATGATAAAATTCAGGGTTTTATCTTTCTGGAAAAAAAAGTTACTCAGAAATAATGGATTTTAATAAATGTAATTTCGTTTTAAAAAACAACAACTTCATTTTTCGGCCATTTTTGGCGGTGCCTACATTTAAACAACAAGTAGATTTTTATTTTCCCAATAAAATTGTAAATAAAAAGGAACATTTTTTAAAAATAGTAAATTACTTTCTATAAATCCATTTACATTTTTTTTTTTTGGGAACAAGTTTAAAATAGCGAACGTTGAAGTAAATCCAGTCGGCAGCCATTTTTAGTGGAAAACTACGAATTTATCATTTAAATTTGTTTAAAATTAAAATTAAAAATTTAAATCAATGCAAGACTGTTATCCGATAAAGGGAAAATTGTGAATTTCATAGGAATACAATTTTAAAAAACAAACTTTATTTGAAATGCATTGAATCGTTAAAAGTTATGGAACAAAATACAATTTAAAAGGCATTGAATCGTTAAAAGTTATGGAACAAAATACAATTTAAAAGGCATTGAATCGTTAAAAGTTATGGAACAAAATACAATTTAAAAGGCATTGAATCGTTAAAAGTTATGGAACAAAATACAATTTAAAAGGCATTGAATCGTTAAAAGTTATGGAACAAAATACAATTTAAAAGGCATTGAATCGTTAAGAGTTATGGAACAAAATACAATTTAAAAGGCATTGAATCGTTAAGAGTTATGGAACAAAATACAATTTAAAAGGCATTGAATCGTTAAAAGTTATGGAACAAAATACAATTTAAAAGGCATTGAATCGTTAAAAGTTATGAAACAAAATACAATTTAAAAGGCATTGAATCGTTAAAAGTTATGGAACAAAATACAATTTAAAAGGCATTGAATCGTTAAAAGTTATGGAACAAAATACAATTTAAAAGGCATTGAATCGTTAAAAGTTATGGAACAAAATACAATTTAAAAGGCATTTGATTGTTAAAAATTAGGAAATAAAATACAAAAAAAAAATCTTACCTTTAAATTAAAAATGAAGCAATAAAAATCGGATGATTTTTTTTGTGTGTTCAAAACATGAAATTTGGTTGATTTGTATTTCTTTACTAAATTGATCCAAACTGAACAAAGAACGTAAGGATACAATAAAAATATGAAAATTAAAAAAGTTTAAAAGCTACAAAAACCACTAAAATATTATAATAAAACGTTGTCAATATTTAAAAGTTCGTTAATTACTTGTGAGGAAATGTTTTCATATCAAATTTAGAACGTATTGTCCAATCATAAAACTATGATGAATAACGGTGGTGAAT
>NC_136527.1:175190863-175223363 GCF_053919585.1 Euprymna scolopes
AATATCTACAGAACCCCCCCACCGATGATCCAACATTCTTGTGCGATAGTCCCGTGGTAGAGGTTTGGGCTTTTCATGGGGGCCCGATTTCGAGTCACGCTAGATTCAGCCACTCTGATGAGTTGGAGAAGACGAAACACGTGCCAGGGGAACAGGAACATGTTCTATACATATGTTTGGTCAGCTGGTGCACGTTAAACTCGCAACGTGTAGACCGTTCGTTTAATTCATTTTGTTCGCAGTCATCTTCGCCCTCAGAAACAGCCATCCCCATTTCGAACTGGAGTTTTATCTTCTTGTCAATAAAGGTTAAACATTTAGTTCGCAGTCACCTTCATCCAGAATCACATCTTTGCCCTCAGAAACAGTCATCCCCTTTTCGAACAGGAGTTTTATCCAGTCAATATTAGCTCCTTGTACTTAATGATAAAGATTAAACATGTTATGTCCACCTTTGCCTTTTCTTTGGTTATACCTGTAGCAGCAGCAGCCGAAGATTCTCTGAAAAGCAATGACATGCAAATGACCATGATCGATTTGATGTGTTGTCTGTCATAATTGAAGGAGGGAATTGGCTGATTGGTTGTAAGAATGAGGTTGAAACAATATCTTTGTAAGCTTCTGGGCTTGACCTTTACTCCTGATCTTAAATGGAATAAGCACATCAAATCTGTTGCCAAGGCCGCTGGAAAAATGGTCGGATCCTTCTATCCATCCAGTAGATAACTCACCGCTGATGTAATTCTCTATCTATATAAGAGCCAGGTACGCCCAAGCATGGAATACTGTTGCCACATCTGGGCAGGAGCTGCTAGAAAGGACTTGTCTTGCCTTAATAGGCTTCAAAATAGACTTCGTGGCCTCGAGGGAGATGTTCTTTTCTCTTCGCTGCAACCTCTATCTCACAGAAGAGATGTTGCGAGTTTGTCTCTGCTTTATCATTATTTTCATGGAAAGTTTTCGACTGAGCTTCAATCTATGGTCCCCCCTCGCCAAACTTTTACAAGAAACACTCGTCTAGCTGAAAACACTATCAATAATCCCCCAACTCTTTATTTTTGCCTAAACCTAACCGTAGATTCCATAATCAAAGCTTCTTTCTTAGAACTGAACGCCTGTGAAATTCTCTTCCGCTTTCCTGCTTTCCATATGGTTGTCTTCAAGTCCAACGTGAACAAGTTTCTCATGAGCCGTTCCACGTAAGTTAACAAATTTAACGAACTTCCATTACTATCGGTTACTATATTGTCCTTTTGACTATTGTACACTCTTTAACCCTTATCCTTGAGTGGTCTCCCGGCCTTGATAAGTGGTGATGCCTATGGAAAAAAGAAAAAGAAAACAAGAAAACGCAATATATCGTCACTTTTGTTGTTAAAGGAACGTTTGTAATTAAAGATTGGTTTTGTATCTCAGTATGGAACAACCATCAATCCGTTAGAAACTATATTTATATTGCCAAAAATATTCGGTTCGTAGTTCTGGTCGTTGGTGTAATTACGTCTTGTTTAAGCATTGTAATGCACCCCGATTCATATTTCATAAAAAACGTGTACAAATCTCGACAAATAAACAATTTTCAAAACAAACATTAAATCATATTTTCTACACAAAAATTTATTGACTGTGAAAATGTAAAAGTAAAAAAATAATTTGTCGTTTTTATTAATTAAGAATTATACAAAAATGAATCACAAAATCATTTAATGTTGAAAAGACAATTTAACTGATGGGACATTCTGACATGGTGACGGGTTTTTGGGGTCGTCACCAAAATCCGCTTTTAAAAGTAACAAATCAAAAAAAAAGGGTGGAAATTAACAAGCAAAGCAAAGAAGAATGAACAAATGAAATAAATTTAAAATGATACGAATTTAAAAAAAATATTACGGTTGCTTATATTTTTCTAAGCTCAGGTTTTCAAAACATGTAAGGTAACATATGAAATAAAAAATTTAAAAAAACATTATAAAACACAATTCTTACTTGATAGAAAAACTGAAATGAAAAGAACATACAAATTAGAAAATATTCTTTTTCAAGTTTTTAAATTCAAGTTATTTTCTCTTTATTTTTTTCTGAAAAGAAAAACATGCAGGTTGCAAGGTTCTTTTGAAGTTTTTTTTTCTTTTTCTCTCTTCTTCTCTGTCTCTTTTTTTACAAACAAAACCTTCAAAAGATCATATGGTATTACTAGACGAATACTTAATATAGTTAAATCCTTCTTAAGAAATGAATCCAGGTTTTCCTCGATGAACGTTCGTCAAAACAATATATCAATGCGAGATTACCTCAGGGGTCAATCCTAGGACCTTTATTATCCCTGGTATTCATAAATGACCTCCCTGAAAAAATTGTCTCTGAGATGGGTATATTTGCTGACGACACCACGCTCTTTAACAGGCACGAGGGGAAAACGAATGTACAGGTATCTAAGCCAATCTGTGGTGGAATGGGGAGAAAAATTGATGGTCACATTCAATGCTTCCAAGACTAAGCTCCTTTTCCTTTAATAACTACAAGAAACCTTGGCAACTGATACATTAGCTGATAGTACTTCGTTAAAACTGATCGGCTTAACATTCACGGGGAACATGAGTTCGAACGAATACATTGAGTGCATTTGCAAAGCTGCTGCAAAAAAACATTCGCCTTAGAGAATCGTGTACATCTACAAGACCACCATTCGCCCAAGTTTGCTGCATCTGCTTCTTGTCTCTCCCTCTTAGACAAGCTTCAAAAGAGAGTTGCCAACTTAATAGATCACGCACTATCAGATAGGCTTTAACCGCTATCCCATCAGCGAAATGTTTTACAAATACTTTAATGGTAGGTGATCCGAGGAACTACAACCTATTGTGACCCCTCAAGGTAATACCTCCAACAACCCCGACAAGCAGCAAAAATTCCCTCTACACAGTATAAATCTCTAGATGTAAGAAATCTTCTAACCTAATAGTTTCTTCCCTAGGACTGCTAGACTTTGGAATTCCCTTCCTGACTGATCAAGTATAATGCAACCTTGCTGCTCTGCTCTCTATATAGCACCCGTACAAATATTCTCATACATCCCAGTGTAACTTTGCTTTGCTTTGTCTGGAGTGAAAAAGAAACAAACAATATATATTTATAATTAAAAGTATATACATATATATACTTTTAATCATAAATATATATAAATAATAGATAATATAAATATATATATATATTATAATATATATATATATATATAATATATATATATATATTATATAAATAAACATTGTGTAGCAAAAGTATGTGGTACATTTTTTTTTTCATATTTTCCAAAAATATGAAGTTAATTTGAATGAAATGTACACTCAATCTTTGAACAGATATTAACTATTTAAAAATAAGACGGAAATAAAAATATACTTAGTTGGCAAATAGTTATTAATAAAAAATTAAATATACTAAGTTGGCAAATATTTATTTTTAAAAAATAAATTACTCATATGCAAAAGTATTTAACACATTGTCAAATTTCATTCTTAAGCAGTCATTTCATCTTGCTATACTATTTCAACCACGCAGGAATTTTATTCTTAAGCAGTCATTTCATATTGCAACAATATCTCAACCAATCAGAAGGCACCCCAGAGTCTTGGTTCCTTATATGTCAGTTGATAATAGCTCTCGGACACTGCGCAGGTTGCCTCTTCATTACTGTTTTAAAATGATCAAACAAAGGAATTGACTAATGATAAAATGCGGCATTGAGTTATAACAAATCATAAACAGAGAAAGCAGTATAGGAAAATTGCTTCAGAACTAAATTTGATGATGAGTACAGTTAAAAACGTGAGGAAAAAAACATTTCTGACTCGTTCAGAAATTCAGAAGGATTTGCAGGAAGCAGGTATTGAAGTAAGCAAAGAACACAACCAAGAAATCGTTGAATTGTACACCGAGAAAGACTCCATTGTTGAGTCCTAGACATATGAAAGATGATTGCAGATTTGTTTTTAAACATCAATATGAATCGGATGATTCTGGAACATAGTTATTTCGTCAGATGGAACTAAAATTGATATTTTCGGAAGAAATATGCGCACCTGTGTATGAAGGAAAAAGGACATAGAATTAAACCATCTAATACTATTCCAACTGGAGAATTTGGAGGTGGAAGTGTGATGATTTGGGCTGCTTTTCTGCGAATTGGAGTTAGAGGAATTGCAAACATAGAAGGGAAAATGAATGCAGAAAATACACAAAGATTTTGTGAACGCAAAAGTACCGCAGATTAAGGATTGGGCCGTGATTTGATCTTCCAGCAAGACAATTATCCCAAGCACAAGGCTAAAATAGTTACGAAATAGTTTAAGGACAATAGGATAAGCGTTCTGCAGTGGCCTAGGCAGTCAGCGGACCTAAATCCCATCGAATATCTGTGGAAAACTTTGAGGTCAAGGGTGAATGCAAGAGATCCCAAGAATATCAAAGAATCAAAGAAATTTGTGATGAAGAATAGAGAAACGACCAGCAATAATTTGTAAGAAACTAGTAGGCAGTTATGGAAAGCATTTGGAGGTTTTAAAGTAAAACAGATGCTGTAGCAGAGGATATATAACTAAATATGAGTAAATCTGATGAATACTTTTGCGTTGGGGTAATTTGATTTTTCGTTAGGATTTGTCACCTAAATAGATATTATCAAAAGACAAAAAGGCTATTACTATATGTAATAGCCTTTTTGTCTTTTGATAATATCTCTCCAGATACATAGTGTAGATTTAATTAATATAAAATAATTATTTTGGAGAAATACGAAAAAGTTCAATGTGGCAAATACTTTTCCTACCCACTATATATATATATATATATATATATATATATATATATATATATATATATATATATATATATATGATGAAAATAATGGAAATAGTATTCCGACAAAATAGAGAAGATAAAAAAAGAACAAACCGTATTATGTGTTATAGGTTTCTATAACATAGCGCCATTAATAAGTAAACTTTTATTAAAAGAACATTATTTAACTGTGGACACAGGTTAACTTTCTCACACCATTCAAACACCCCCTGTAATAATTAACACATAATCTCAATCAATAAATTACATAAAAAAACACTCATTTCATTCCTGTTACAAACTTATATTTAAATTTCAACAGATATATCTTTTTCCCAATAAGAATATAAACTTGCGTTCATAGTTTTAAAATTAAATTAACGACTATATGACGTCACTAAAATTTCCTTCTCTTTAACAGCGCCAGCCCCCTTCCTTTTTTAATTTCCAACATCAATTTTCCGTTTCTCTTAAATAGAACTGCGTCACACTGTGCACGTGAAACATTTTCAAATATGTTGTACTGGTATATTTTTTGGTTTCTTAATCTCATTCACCCAGAGGAAGTCTCGAAATAAAGACGAAACGTTGGTGAACACATAATACGGTTTGTTCCTTTTTTATTTTCTCTCTCTCTCTCTCATTCTCTCTCTCTCTCTCTTTATATATATATATATATATATATATATATATATATATATATATACTCGCATTTCCGCTCGGCGTTGCCCGGATATTTGGAGGTGTGTGTTAAGCGAAAAAAAAAACGGTCAATTTTTTTAAAACTTTGAACCCTATTATGATCCTTTAACATTTATTGTTTTTTGGGTTAAAATCAAGTTATTAAGTTAGATCCATGTCCAAGGAATCTGTTTAAAATTTCACGTGTTTGGACCAAAAATTTGCGGAGGAGTATAGTGGAGGGCTCAAAGGTAAAATCGTTGAACTTTGACCCCTTAACAATCGGATCTCTGGCTGAAAACGGATCCGAAAGATTTTCCCAAATTTCTGTACCCTGTATATCTAATTTCGAGTCTGTAAACTTTAACCTGACAGAGTTATTGTGTAGGAAAATGTACATACACAGACACACAGACACGTTCAATTTATATATATATATATATATATTTAAATTTCTATATATAGATATCCTCTCTCTCTCTCTCTCTCTCTCTATATATATATATATATATATATAAATATAACTAATTGAATTACATATATATTTACATAAGTATATATATTTAAATATATACATATATATATATATACATGCATACATACGTACATTCACTCTCTCACACACACACTAACACTAACACACACATATACACACACACATATATATATATATATATATATATATATATATATATATATATATATATATATATATTTATATATAAAAACCGTTATATAAAATATAGCTAATGCGGAAGAAAGATATCTTAGTTTTAATCGGTTATCTCACCTTTCATTATTTTCGGTTTTAAATGGACAAAGTATGTTCTAAACGTTTCTTCACACGTAATTAACGAGTTTTTTTTTAAATTTACGTTTCATTTTTATTTTCGTTTTTATCTTTGACAATTTTCACATATTTTATTTACATTTTAATCTTTCATTCTTTGTTCAGCCATTTTCAATGCATGTTTCAATCATATTTTGAGTTTTTATTTCTTTTATTACCTTTTTTGAAATCTTCATTCTCGTATTTCTTAATGTACTGGACACACGAAATCGAAATTGTATCCATTTACTAAAGAAATCCCTACAAACCGACCAAATTTTCAATTTTGACCACGAGCAAAAAAAAGAAAAAAAAAAAGAAATCATCCAATTATTTTTTTCGTATTGAATTTCCTAAAATGAAAGGTAAGTATTTTTCTATATTTTATTTCCTTAACTTTTAACAAATTTAATGCATTTTAAATCATTGTATTTAATTCCTATGAAAATCTTGATATTCCCTTTGTTCGATTACAGGCTTACTTAAAGAAATTAAAACGGTAAAAATGTTTTAATGGTGAATGTGTAGTTTTCCACTCAAAATGGCTACCGACTATGAAATCACGTCAACGTTCGCTATTTTAAACCAGTCCCCCCCCCCAAAAAAAAACGTGTTTATGAATTTATAGAAATAAATTTTCTATTAAAAAAAGGTACTAGTGCACTTACTGATCTGCGCTATTTTTTTAAAATCGTATTCACAAGTTTTAAAGTTTTATGTTTTTTTATTCAATTGTAAGGTTGAAGTATAGAATAGGTACAAAACACCATCCCCTCCCCATGTTAAGAATGGCGTTTTTAAATAATAACGTTATTATTAACGTCCGGATCACTCTCTGCCCTAGTACCTAAAAATGTTCCTTATTCTCAATTTTATTGGAGATAAAATTCAGTTTTTGTTATAAATGGATCCGTAATTGAACAAACATTAATTTTACAAACTTTTTTCTTTAAAATTAAATTACAATTTACGGTACTTGTACAGTTTTGTCAAGACATTAACAAATGAAAATATCGAAAATAAAAGTTTAAATTGTACTATCTATTATGGAATGAAGTTCTCCGAAAAAAATGTCACTTAATTTAATCAAGTTTTTTTTTTTTTATTTTACCGCGAAAAAAAAAACAATTTGTTATGATGTCGAGCAAATGGTTCGATTTTTAAGAAGAAAAGCTAATAAATAAAGATGGGGAGGGAGTGTCGGCGCTTTACATGGGGTTATCCCCCGTGTCGTTTCTAAAAAAAGCAAACAAAAATTTAAAACAAACCCAAGATGTCGTCTTCGAAGCGACGCGCTTTCATAAAAAAACGTGTTTTTCTGCTGTAAAAAAACAAAAAAAAAACCCAAAAAACTACTCGATCAAATTAAGCGACTTTTTTTTTTTTTTTTTTTTTTTTTTCGGAGATCTTCAGTTCAAAACGCACCATATAACTTTTTTTTTCTCGATATGTTCATTTTTTTTAATGTCTTGGTTAAACTGTACAAGTACCCAGTTTACTTTTTCGTACTGTGCTTTCGTGCTGAAATATTAACGCTATTATTTAGAAACCCACTCTTAACATGGTGATCGAGTATATAGAACTCTATTCTATATATATATAAAACCTTTTATACTTAAAATATAAAAATTTCAATGGTCAAATGTATAGTTTTCCACTTAAAATGGCTGTCAACTGTGAACTCAGTTCAACGTTTGATATTTTAAATCGGTTTCTCCAACATTGTTTACATAGATTTTTAGAAAGCAATTTGCTTTTAATGTTCATTTTATTTTTGATTCAAAAATAAAAATCAGTTTGGTTTATACATGAATCCGAAAATGAACAAACATTAATTTAATAAACCCTTTTCTTTAAAATGAAATTACAATTTTCTTTTTGTGGTGCTAATGCAGAGAGTGAGCCGCGCTATTGTTTTTAAATCGTATTTCCACGTTTAATTAAAGTTTTTTTTTTGTTCTATTCAATGCTAAGGTTAAAGTACAAAAGAGGTACAAAACACCCCCCTCCACATGTTAAGAATGGCTTTTTAAATAATAACGTTATTATTTTAGCTCGGATTACTCTCTGCGTGAGTACCCTTTTTCTTACTTATACAAAACACGGACCGTGCTGAAATACTAACGCTATTATTTAGAAACCCATGCTTAACATGGTGATATCGAGTACATGAAAGCCTAATCTGTATTTTCATCAAAAATTGAATGAACAACCGAAACCATAATAATTGAATTTAACCTCAACATCCAATCGAAAGAAAAAGTCAATGCAGGGTGTTTCAAAAGTCTTGGGAACATAAGCTATTTATTATAGTTGTAATGTTCCCAAGAATTTTGAAACACCCTGTATAATCTGTAAAAAAAAAAAGTCCGATTATAAGTTGGTCTAATTATTTAAACAAAACAATTGTAAAAGTTTAAAAAAATAAATAAATATAAATATTTAGCAAAGACAAAACGAACAAAAAAAAAGGTAAAATTCTTAATATATACAAAATAAATCAAAGTTATTTTCTTCCGAGCGGGATACGTTTTGGTGTTAGTTTTTTTTTTTTTTTTGTACTAGTGCACTTATTGATCCGTGCTGAAATAATAACGTTATTATTTAAAAAGCCATTCTTAACATGGGGCAGGGAGGCTTTTTGTACCTATTCTATACTTTAACCTTACAATTAAAACAAAACTTTAATTAAACTTGAAAATACGCTTTAAAAAATAGCGCGGATCAGTAAGTGCACTGCACTGCACCTTTTTATTCTAAAAACAAATGCCGAATTGCAAACTTCTAAAAATATGGCCGACAACTATAAGTTTCTAGGTACTAGTGCACTTACTGATCCGCGCTATTTTTAAAATCGTATTTCCAAGTTTAATTAAAAAAAAATTTTTTTTTATTCAATTGTAAGGTTAAAGTATGGAATACAAAACACCCTCCTCTCCCCATGTTAATGTTATTTTAAATAATAACGTTAATATTTCAGCACGGATCAATAAGTGCACTAGTACCGTGTTTCTAGTTTGCTTTAAGCGATTATCGAGACTTCTCAGTTGAATGTCAGCCATCTTGTCGTTCTAACTCTCCAACTCGTCACTACTTGTGTTTGGAATTAAATAGACGCTTTAAAATATGTTCAACCAGACAAAACCTATCCAGGTAGTTAAAACTATAATTTATATTGCCTTTGGTAATATTTAGTTGCCATACATTTTAATTTTTCACTTATATATTATTTTTTGTTTGCGGGGTTCTCTGCTAAATTCTAAAATATATTTAAAAATGAAAATGTAGGCATTTAAATTAAAGAAATAATCTCACGAATAAACTATATGGGGTACTTGTTTTAAAAATTTATGTTAATATTAAAATGTCAAGGAATATTAAATAATATATTTAAAAATATATTTATATTAAACATATTTCATAAGGCATATTCTAAAATAAGTGATGTTATTTAAAAATCATTTTATTTCTATTTATATAAAAATATTTAAAATTATTTTATATGGGATCAGTCATCATTATTATGAAATCATTTTATTGATGTTTGTACAAAAACATTTAAGAATAGATTATGTGAGATACGACATATTTACTATATATCTAAAAATAGTAATTTGCTGTACGGGAGAGGAAAATAACATGGTGTCAAAAGTAGGAAATTATAAATATTTAACTTGAAAAATACTTTTGTTTAATTTAGCGCTTCTGCATTATAGGGACGAAGTTTCGGAAATTCTAAAATTGAATCCCAGTATCAACGTATTCACCGTATTTTTACGATGATCATATAAAAAATTACGAAAATCGATAAGGTAGAAAATTATTTATTAAAGAAAATACAACAATTAGATTTGATGAAACTGATCGTAAGATGCAGGAGAGTTCAAAAGGAAGATAATTTTCCGTTTCGATTTAAGCAAGATGGCGGCAATTTTCCAACTGTTACCATTGTTAATTTTTTTTTTTTAATAATTCAATAATATTCGAGTAATTTCAACTGCATAATTTGGAAGCTATCCTTCTAATTTCTTAGAATTGACAAAATATCAGTTGAAACCATTGCATATTATCTGACAACTTCATTTATCGACTACAAAATATTGTCCCAATAGTGTATAAGCAACTCCAATTTAATTATATAAATAATTTTATTATTTAACAAAAAAAAACATTATGTAAAATATATTCTCATTAGCAAAAAAAAAAAAAAAAAAAAAAAAAAAAAATGGCAACCATAACAGAAGGGGATGAGTTTTTTTTTTTGTTTTTTTTTACTTTTCAATAAACAAAAAATACGGCAAAAACTTGAAAATCCTGACTAAAACAAGAACGGTTCATATTTTACATATACTGAAGAAAAAGGTAATATTTTTTTACAGAAAAAAAATACGATTTATTCAGGAATATGTCATATGGATTACATTATTACAATTACGTGTAACAACAAAAAGGGGTAAATTTTTACATAAGGTCCAGTCCACCTCCAATGTTCTTTTAGATGACGACTTACATAGATGTTCGACTATGCTGAATACGAAAATCGCATTGAAATTTTGGAAAGACAGTAGTAATCGAGATATAAAAAACTGTATTATGCATTGTATTCTTTAGCGGCCATGTTTTTACCAAATCTACTTCTCTACAACCGACACTGCCACCTAGCGGAAACATGAGACCCCCTCCCCCGCTACCTACCGGAAGAAAAATACGGCGGATCTGTACGAGATTTCTCACCCTCTAAAATGCGTATTTTACAATTTTTTTTTAACTTTCTTTTGGCCATTATCACAGATGACATAATAACTTAATAAGAGAAAAAACCAACTTAATGAAAATCTACTTCATTGCTACCTTACGATCCATTTCTTTTCTAGGTCCGGCCAAAAATGGGCGGACAGAAATGGGGGATCTAGTTTTGAAAGCCGATTTATCAATTTTGTTAAGGTTTCCGACTACTTTTTGATTGTATTTGAAAGATTAAGGACTGAACTTAATTTCAAAAAAGAAAAGAAATATTTGTACACGTGAAAAAAAAAAAGTTATGAAAATATTTTCACGGCGAGCTACCTAATTCAGCTAAATTTTGAAGTTAAATAAATTAATTGTAAAAAAAAAAAATCCTTTAAAAGTTATGAAAATATTTTCACGGCGAGCTACCTAATTCAGCTAAATTTTGAAGTTACATAAATTAATTGTAAAAAAAAAATCCTTTAAAAAATAAAAGTTAATTTTCAGTGTCTATTTATAGGATTATTAGTAAAGTCCTAAGATATTGAATTGAATGAAAAAAAAAACTTGTTTGTACAAAACATATATTAATTAGCCCCAAACCGAGTGATTCTGGTGTTCGCAAAACGCAACAAACTAAAATTTTGTGAACACGAAAATTACGAAGGCCCAAAATTTCAGCCAGTTGAAAGATTGTGAAAATAACGTCATGTAATGAAAAGGGAGGAAGTTCTCCCCCCACCCAGTCGCGCATCCGTACATTCCATTTCTGAACGATTGTATTAATTTTTGCATTTTTTAATTTAATTATTTTTCCAGGTTCCTATTTATAAATTTTTTTTTTTTATTTTTGTTCAACAGTATATAAAAAAAATATGTTCCGCCGAAAGTTTCACATTCTTGCGAGCCAGGAAATTATTAAAGTCTTGCATATAAAAATTATGCGAAACTCGTAATTTAAAAAAAAAGTAGAAATATTTTTTACAATTCTAAATCCGTATTAATGAATTCTATATATAGAATTAATTGATACGGATTTAGGGGCTTTTTTTTTTGTAATGTTCCTATGAAAATTATTTTATTTCTATTGTTAAAAATTAAAATAGTCTTGCGTTTTTTATTTACTACTGAAAACTATAACTTTAGTAAAGGTATTTTTTGTTCAGACAAACTAATACATTTTCACTCAGATTAAAATAAAAATAATTAGTTCATTATATTCCGCGATCATTATTTGGTAAATACTGAAAATTTCATTAAAATTGGTTAATTTCCTAATTTTTTGGTGATTTCTTTTTTTTTTTTTTTTAAGTAAAGGGTGGGGTCAAAAGGTTTATACATTTTGAGCATCGGCATTCATTTTGCCCGTAGTTATCTTTTACCGACCTGTCATGTAATTAGCATCCCTTCTTAAAAGTCATTAAATTATTTTATTTTTCAATTTTTTTTTTGTTAATTTGATACTTAAATCTAATTTATGATAATCGTCGTTAGAAAAAAACGGTACTTGTACAGTTTAATCAAGGCATTAAAAAATGAAAATATCGAAAAAAGATTATTTTATACGTATCTGTTTTGAACTGTAGATCTCCGATAAAAATTTCACTTAATTTTATCGAGTACTTTTTTTTTTACAACAGAAAAACACGTTTTTATGAGAGCACGTTGAAGGCAGACATCTTGGATTAAAAAAAAAATGTTTGGCTTTTTGAACACTCCACGGGAAATAACTCCATGTAAACCGCCGATACTCCCTTTTGCTCGGTATCATAAAATTATTTTTTGCTGTAAAATAAAAACTACTTGATTAAATTAAGTGAATTTTTTTTTTCGGAGAACTTCATTCCATAACGGATACGTACAATATAAACTTTTTCGATATTTTCATTTTTTAATGTCGTGACTAAACTGTACAAGTACCAAAACACTTTTGAAAAATAGTGAAAAAACGACTTTTTTAGGGGATGAGCATTCTCGTACAGGTCCGCCAAAAATCCGCTTTTCTGGGACTGACACTGCCCCATCCATAGAATTAGCATTTTATTCTAAATCAATATTTCGATATAGATTTAATAATTTTGTTCTTTAAAATCTGCCTAAAAGCATCAAATTCCGTCGATTTTTGGGTTTCGCAATCCCCGTTGGATTATGTCCGTAATAATCATTAAACCTTACTTTATGATTTAATTAATGTTAAACAAAAGTTATACATTTAAATAACATCAAATATAAATTTAAAAAAAAATAGCACAGATAAATATGGCATAAAAATGTAAAAGATTTAAATCACTTGGTAAGCTGGGATTTTTCTTCTTTAAGCGATTACGTGTTAATACATAATTAAAAACGCGGTATCTGGTGAAAAAAAATGCAGCAGTTCTCGGATATTCATAATATATATATATATATATATATATATATATATGACCACAACTGTTCATTAGCCGAGAAAAATGCTACAAAGTCATCAGACTAGATACGTTTTTTTTATTTTTGTTTTTATTAAAAACAGATGGTTTTTATTTAATCTCATTTTCACTTATCTTCCGGGCCTTGATAAGTGGTGATCAACTTGTAAAAAAAAAAGCATAAAAAAACCTAGACACCTCAAAAGCATGTGGACCCGATCTCATCCCAGCTCTGTGCTATTAAAAAAATGCTGTTCATTAGCCGAGAAAAATGCTACCAATTCGTCAGACTAGACTTTTCACTTATTTTCTTCTGTGGTGCTAGTTTCCAGAATTTTGGCGAAAGAACTGATATAGTAAATTATGGCCCCATTAGCCTTCTCCCGCTTCTCGCCAAAATATTTTAGTCTTTAATTAATCAACCTCTAGTCCATCACTGTACAACTGCTAAACCCTTGACCGACAATCAATATGGATTTATGCTAACCGATTCCAGAGCAGATATCCTAACTGTAATCTATGAACGTATATACCGTTCACTGGAAAAAAAACACGGGAGGGTAGAGCGGTAGCCCCCGATATATCTAAGGCTTCTGACAGGGTATGGCACAATAATTTTTTAAGGAAAATTAGATTATATTGTATCACTGGAAGAATACATAAAGTAATTAAATCCTTCTTAGATAACAGAAAAATCTAGGTTGTCCTTGACGGTCGTAAATGAAATCTATATATATATAAAAGCGAAAATGTTTGTATGTGTGTATGTTTGTGTGTCTGCTAAAAACTTTCGACAGACATGACGAACATTCACAAACACGGTATCATATCGAAGCATCATCCTTCGCTCGAAAAATATTGAAAAATTTGCCAAAAACATTCATTTTTCACCCTGAAATCGATAATTTTCGACAGGGGGGGGTCAACAAAAACGGTTTTCTCGTGACGACGAGCGGTTCTATGCATGCGCCAGATGACGTCATGACCTGATTTACTTTAAATAGTTGAAAAACTGAACAAATTTCATGTACGTCGCGTTAGGTCAGTCGATTAGAACGTTGGCTCATTATCTAAACGTTTTGGGTTCGAATCGTGGTGTGAGATGTCTTTTTTTTTTGTTCGATTTTTTAAATTTAAATATTGACCCAGAGTTATTTTAGCAATTTTTCACGTAACGTTCGTTTTTCTGATTTTTCTTTAAACTTAGATTATCCAGCGCCGACCACACACACCAAAACACCCGGATACCCACCGATTTTTTTTTAAATTTTAATATCGAAACAGGCTTATTTAAGCCATTTTTCACGTGTTCGTTTTTCTGTTTTAATCGTTCGTTTGCCTTACGTTAGTTTTGTGTTTTTCCGAGGTTTTGATTACCCCCCTGCTTAATTAAAACGTTTTCTTTTTTTACTTCGCTTATAACAAACAAACCTTCGTCGTCGTCGTAACGCTCGACGACTTCCTGGCGCGCACCTGTCAATTTGGTTCTTACTTAAATAAATTCAAACATCTTTCAGTAACTCATTCTGGCTGGCCGATTTTATTTTCAAACTTCGCCTCAGGGCTTCGGGTTCGAACCTACCCCCGGTTTCTTTTTTATTTAACACCACACACACCTACAAACACCCGGGCAACGCCGGGTACCCCCGCTAGTACTTTAATAAATCAGAGTCTGTTTTCTGTAGGCTGTTTTTGAACCCAGTCAACGACGGGTACTTTTGCTAGTATGATATAAATGCGGGAGTACCTCATGGGTCTATCCTTGGACCTTTATTTTTCTTGATATTCATGGATGACCTCTGATAAAATTGTTTCATAGATGGGTATATTTGCTGATGACACCACACTCTATACCAGGCACGAGGGAAAAACAAATGAACACATATGTAAGGAAATGGCAGAAACACTAGAGGATGGGTTCCAATCTGTAGTGGAATGGGGACAAAAATGGAGGGCCACATTCAATGCTGCCAAGACTAAGCTTGTTTCCTTCAATAACTATAAGAAACCTTCTCTACCACCAACAGAAATGTTTAAAAAACATTACCCTAAAGTACTTCCTTTAAACTTCTCGGCCTAACATTTACAGGGAACATGAACTGGAATAGATACATTGTGAGCTTTTCCAAGGCTGCTGCCAAAAAGTGGGCTCTCTGTAACGTGCTAGAAAACTACTTATGCCTTAAAGTATCCTATACCTCTGAGGCCACCATTCGTCCATGTATGGAGTACTGTTTTCACAGTTGGGCTTGTGCATCTGCCACTTGTCTCTTACTTCTTGACAGGGTTCAAAAGAGAGTCGCAAACCTGATATGCCGAAGCTTAGATGACAGTTCATAACCTATGTCATATAGACGAAATGTTGCATCCCTCTGCATGTTCTAAAACTACTTTAATGATGAATGCTCTGACGAACTACAAGCACTTGTACGCCTCGATGTGAGCACCCCCGACAAACGTGGCAAGCACCTAAATGTCATTCCTTCAAAGTAGAGATCACTAGGTGTAAAAAAGCCTTCTACTCCAATAGTTTCTTCCCCAGGACTGCTAGACTTTGAAACTCGCTCCCGGGTTTCTGCTTTCACAACTATACTGGCATGAAGAAGTTCAAGTGTCATGTAAACAGACATCTTCCCACTCATCTCTCTTCATAATACGCCTGAAACTTATGTCCCCGATAGTAACCCTTACTAAAAAGGTGCACTCTGCCTTGTTTGGGGTGAAAATTGAATAAACATATACATAAGATATTCATCGTAGTTATGATTGTATCAATATAAAAGATATTCATCCTAGTTATGATTGTATCAATATAAAAGATATTAATCCTAGTTATGATTGTATCAATATAAAAGATATTCATCCTAGTTATGATTGTATCAATATAAAAGATATTCATCCTAGCTATGATTGTATCAATATAAAAGATATTCATCCTAGCTATGATTGTATCAATATAAAAGATATTCATCCTAGCTATGATTGTATCAATATAAAAGATATTCATCCTAGCTATGATTGTATCAATATAAAAGATATTCATCCTAGCTATGATTGTATCAATATAAAAGATATTCATCGTAGTTATGATTGTATCAATATAAAAGATATTCATCATAGTTATGATTGTATCAATATAAAAGATATTCATCATAGTTATGATTGTATCAATATAAAAGATATTCATCATAGTTATGATTGTATCAATATAAAAGATATTCATCATAGTTATGATTGTATCAATATAAAAGATATTCATCATAGTTATGATTGTATCAATATAAAAGATATTCATCATAGTTATGATTGTATCAATATAAAAGATATTCATCATAGTTATGATTGTATCAATATAAAAGATATTCATCATAGTTATGATTGTATCAATATAAAAGATATTCATCATAGTTATGATTGTATCAATATAAAAGATATTCATCATAGTTATGATTGTATCAATATAAAAGATATTCATCATAGTTATGATTGTATCAATATAAAAGATATTCATCATAGTTATGATTGTATCAATATAAAAGATATTCATCATAGTTATGATTGTATCAATATAAAAGATATTCATCATAGTTATGATTGTATCAATATAAAAGATATCCATCATAGTTATGATTGTATCAATATAAAAGATATTCATCATAGTTATGATTGTATCAATATAAAAGATATTCATCATAGTTATGATTGTATCAATATAAAAGATATTCATCATCGTTATGATTGTATCAATATAAAAGATATTCATCATAGTTATGATTGTATCAATATAAAAGACATTAATCGTAGTTATGATTGTATTAATATAAAAGCGAAATCTCTAAATAATTGTTCTTAAACAATCAAACAAATTCCATAACGATGAAAATTTCAAATATTTTAATACAAATCACTTAAAATGATATTGGCAACAATAAAATTATATTTATTTTTTCTTTGCAGATGTTCCTGCTTGAACGCTTGTGTTGAACCTGAACGAGTCTATATTTTCTTTAATATTTCCTACAGAGAAAATCATATTCGTGTTTGAAGATATAAACTGTCATCTGTGGCAAAACAATCTCATATTTGTCAATATTCAAGTTCAGAGAAACCAAATCTAGCGACGCATATGAGTACTTACACTGTAGAAAACCCATATTCATGGGAACTATGGGAAAATTTATTTTCTGAGCTACCAAATCTAGCAATGAATATGAGTAGTAACCCTGGAGAAAATCCCTATCCCCGTGAACAATATCGATATTCAAGTTCAGAGAAATCAAATCTACCGATGTATATGAGTATTCAAACGGAGGAAAAGTCGTATTCTAGTGAACAAGGTCAATATTCACATTCTGAGAAACCAAATCTACCGATGCATATGAGTACTCACACAGGAAAAAAGCCATATTCTTGGGAACAATGGGATTATTCCAGTCCTGATAAACAAAATCTATCGATGAATATGAGTACTAACACTGGTGAAATGACATATTCTCGTGAACAATATCAATATTCAAGTTCAGAGAAACCAAATCCAGAGATGCATATGAGTACTCACCCTGGAGAAAACCCATATTCTTGGGAACAAAGGGAAAATGCATTTTCTAAGAAACCAAATCCAGCGATGAATATGAGAACTAACACTGGTAAAAAGAAATATTCTTGTAAACAATGTCAATATTCATCTTCATATAAGCATAATCTAACGAGACACAAAAGAACTCACTCCGGGGAAAAGCCATATTCTTGTGAAGTATGTTACTCTTCATTTTCAGTTAAATCAAGTCTAACGAGACACAAAAGAACTCACTCTGGGGAAAAGCCATATTCTTGTGAAGTGTGTAAATATTCATGTTCAAATAAATCAGAGCTAAAGAGACACAAAAGAACTCACTCTGGAGAAAAAACATATTCTTGTAAACTATGTGATTACTCAAGTGCATACAAACATAGTCTAGCGAACCACATGAAATTTCACGTTAGGGGAAACCCATATTCTTGTAAAATATGTGTATATTCATGTTTTAGTAGAACAGATCTGACGAAACATAGGAAACACCATAAAATGTTAAAACCATATTCATGTGAACAATGTTAATATTAAAATTCCCGTAATCAATATCTTGCGAAACATTTCAGAACTCATACTTGGTAAACTTGTATAAGAACAAAAATAAACTCAATGTTTACATCATCTTTATTGAAACATAAAAATTTACTCTTAAAAAATAAATGTTTACTGAAAATAACTGAAATTCTTACTTAACATCGTCCTCGGATGTCTTCAGGCTTTCTTTATAGGTTTTTTTGGGCATGCAATGCGGATACTTTTCATTATAAAGTAGCTATTAATCAAAAAGTCGTAAACCATAAGCTAATCATATATAAAACATAATATGAAAAAATACAAGCAAATGCCGGCACCCAAGATAAAGGACAGAAATGAGACGATTTCATATATAAAGTCTTGATAAAATCTATGCAGATCCGTGTATCTCCATCACTTGTGGCAACAAATAGAGAATTAAAAACTCATAAAACCCATGGATTTTTATCAAAAGAAAGTGTTTTGCTATCACTAATCCAACTTTGTAGCAAATAAAATAAAATCCTGGCTGAGAATATTTAAAGAAAGTGACGTCATTAAAAAGAAAAACAATAAACTGGTCCGACCTAAAAATAACCTGTCAGCGATAGAAGTCTCTTTGTTTTTAATGAAACAAAAATATCATCTCTCATAATAAAAAAAGAGAATCACAATTGGCTTCTTTCAACAATGCACCAGAAACACATGTTAAACTACACCACCATTCATTTGTTGATTCATTCGAACAGTTTTGATCATGACATCTCATCACTTACAACCATGATTTTATTTGCTAATTGACTCCCCTATACGTCCCTTATCATCAACAGCCAATAATGCAAAACTATCAAGCCGTAACTTGTTACCATCAGTGGCAAAGCTATTGCAAACAACGTGTCAACAAAATCATTTAACATACCTCCCTCATTCTCGATCCATTTACTAACATTGGTTTTTAATTAAAACACAAATATCATCTCCCATAAGTAAAAAAGAGAATCACAGTTGCCTTCATTCAACAATGCATCAGAAACACATCTTAAACTACGCTACCATTCATTTGCTGATTCATTTGAACAGTTTTCACCATGGCATCTCATCACTTACAACCATGATTTTATTTGTGTATTGACTCCCCTATACGTTCCTTATCATCAACAGTCAATTATGAACAACTCCCAAACGATCGCTCACTGGTTGATCCTCGCTACTTCTAATGCCAAAGCAATTGCAAACAACTGGACAGTAACCTTAGAAATTGCCAAACCCGATTGTCGATGGCCAGAGTATAGGAATGTAGAGAAGATCTCGGTTGTCAAACTACGAGAACTATAAGGAGAGAAATAAAGAGTTTCTGATGCTATCAAAGTTGTAACATACAACACACTTCATCTGGAGCTTAACCAGATATCTTAAGCTGCAGTACTCTAAATTATGAGTCTCGCAATTAAGAAAAAAACAAAGGCCGTCCTGAGCAAAAAAAAAACAAACAAAAACAAAACAAACAAACAAAAAACAAACAAACAAAAAACAAGACCACATATTTATAACGGAGGCTCCAGAATCGGCTGAATTTTTGCAGAAAAGAAATTGTTGCAGCTAAAACAATTTATCGCCTCTTACAGCGTTGAGGCGGCTACAGAAGAGAACCTACATTATCTCATTATCTTGTATATAAATAATATAAGAGACGCAATTTTCCCTATCTTGATGAAACTACATTAGATTGACAACAGATGGCACATAAAAACTTACCACGTTTACATTATTAGCCATTACGTTATCTAACTATAGACCGCAATTACATACACATTAGTTCGTTATAATAAAAAATTACATTAAGTCCTAGGAGCGCCATGACCATCATCATCCTAACCTAAAGAAAAAAGTAGCTAAAATTTCACCCTCACTTTACCAACAACTCTTACGACACCATTCTACACCGAGTACTTTTATATTTTTACATACTTTTCACGACTACACATTTCTTACACATACGCATATTCTTACCCATTAAATCCGACAAAATAATGATTTCTCCCTGTTAAATATCCGGCTGATTGGATCAGAACTATTCATTCTACAATACCAACATTCGGTTATTCCACCAAATAAACGAACACTTATCAACTATTAAACACGTCGCCATTTTTCGGTACGTGCACAATAATCTTACGTTTTATTTATTATTCATGGATTTGTTCCGCTTTTACACTCTGATCTTCTATTATTTACTTGTGAAAATGTTACAGTCCCAAAACATAAATGCTGACCAGCTATGCGATACAATTCCTGTTTATAGACACTCGGACTGAGGGACAGTTACAGATAGATACATCGAGTGGGAATGAGAGAGACGGTGTGAAATAAGCCGTTTTTATTTTTAACGGAGCTGACGTCAATGTTTACGCTTGTAAATCAAAAATAATTGCGTGATAAAGCTCTGCCTGTCGTACCGGAGTGAGAGAGACAGAGAGAAATAAGCCGTTTTTATTTTTAATGGCTGCATTGTATGTTATGAGGATTAAAATTAAATAATGTTTATTTTTACAAGAATGTTTACATATTTAACTAGCGGTCAAAATTCAAATTATACAACAGGAATGGAGTTGGCTTTTTTCTTTTGCTAAACGAAACTGAATTTTGTTTGATATACCGTTGATTTTTTCCTCCCCTAAATAATAAAATTTATTAAAGTTTATTATTAAAAGACTATTTATACATTTGTAAAGCTAATAAAAATATATTGAAAAAAACGTTGAGTATTTTTTTACAAAATCATATGCAACGGGGATAGT
The DNA here is from genome assembly GCF_053919585.1 of Euprymna scolopes. NCBI lineage: Eukaryota > Metazoa > Mollusca > Cephalopoda > Sepiida > Sepiolidae > Euprymna > Euprymna scolopes. Next base: position 175,212,227 of record NC_136527.1, read on the forward strand.
TTATTTTTACAAGAATGTTTATACATTTGTCCATCGATTAAACATAAAAATATACAGGAAAAACCACGTTTGCTGACCTGTCCAACCGTAGTATAAACACATTTAACCTCCCCATATTAAGAACGGCTTACGAAAAAAACAGCCCAACCTCCTTGTGTTAAGAACGGCTTCTGAGGTTGGGAGGTGTTTATTCCGACAGCCATTCTTAACGTAGGGAGGCTCGGGGTTTTAGTAATACGTGGACTTAATGATACTCTGTCGTTTCTTTTATTTTTCCTATTAAAATCATTATTTTACTTTTTATTTAATTTTTTTTTAACGTTTGTTCGTTCGCGTTTATTTTATGATCGATCGATATAATTTAATAGAATTCGGCAGTTTTTGTCGTTCGCTGGGCATTGAACCCCGGAAAAAAGACCCTACTTAAATCTGCAGAAGTACTGAAGTTTGAAAATGAGTACATGTTCTTTTTTAATGTTAAATGCATTGAACAATAACAAGTACAATTTTGGGTAATTATGTATTTTTGGTATAGTGCTGAAATAGTATTGGTTTTTATTTACAAAGCCATTTTAACCTTCGGAAGGGGGGGGGGTCAGTATTACAATTTTTATTTTTATATATTATTTTAATTTGAATTCATAATTGAGATGTGGCAATTTTATTAACGCACAAGCAGAAAGCCTCGATATAAAAACACCAAGCGGTTCTTTGCTTTGATATGACAAAATGAATGTTTCTGTTTAGAGTACAAATGAACCAAGATACATGTAAAAATACCAGGCGGTTCTTTGATATGACAAAAATGACAAAATGAATATTTCTGTTCAGAGCACAAATGAACCAAGATACTTGTCTTTTGTATATTAAACTTAAATTCAAGCCATTATCACCACCCAAGCAGAAAGGTCTGGCGCATAAAACAAACAGTGGTTCTTTGACGTGAGTGCGGCGCGTTCGAAATGAATGATTCTATTTAGATCACAAGTGAAGCATGATACTTGATTTTGCATTTAAAATTTTAAGCCACGTTTTGGCCAAGTGGCGCAGTTGATAGAGACTACGGTTCCAGATGAGCATTGTCTGAAGATAGCGGTTTCAATCCTACCCAAAGCCGGTCAGATGCTTACTTGGCCAAAACGTGGTGAGACAACAACTACAGATGGCAGGGATTGCTGAGAATGCAGTTAGGAGATTCGACGTTTCTATTCGTCGTGCTTACCACCTGACGAAGGCCAGAGGAATAGTTGGGCGAAACGTCGTGAAACAACAACCAATAAAGATGAGAATAAGTCCGCAATAAATATTCTTTTGTTTTGCTTGTGTATGCAAAGTTATTTCTATTTTTCTTACGTAGTATAAACACATCCAACCTCCCCATGTTAAGAACGGCTTTCGAAAGGACCACAGTCCAACCTTCCTGTGTTAAGAGCCGCTTCTGAGGTTGGTGGTGTTTATTCCGTAAGCCGTTCTTAATAGGGGAGGTTGGGTTGTTTATAATACGTTGGCACAATGATACTCTGCCATTTTTTTATATATATTTTTCTTATTAAAATAATTCCTTTACATTTTTCTTACTATTTTTATCGCCTGTTGCCTCGTACTCGTTTCTCTTTGCGCAGTCTGTATAATCTACCGGTTTCCATCGTTCCCCGGACGTTGCCTACCGAGAGTCACGGAAAAATCTACTAAAAAATGAAGAAGATCCGAAGTTTTACAATGAATACATGTTCTTTTTTTAATATTAAAAACGTTGAACGATGCAGAATAAAATTTTGGGTACATATGTATTTTGGTACCGTGCTGAAATAATATTGTTTTTTTTTTTATTTCCAATGTGATTTAAACCTTTCGAAGGGAGGGGGGTTGTCAGTATCAAAAAAATAGGGTGAAACTTGAATTTTACCTGAAAACACTATTCACAAATAACCCGGTACCAAAATGCACAACCAATGTAGAGGATGCATGATTTTTTTTAGATTTCTTAAAAATGTGTATGTCTATGGCTTCAAAAACATCAATACACAGGAACGATTTTTGTCTTGCATTTACATTATTTTTGTATATTGTTAAAATTATTAGCGGATCTATTGCGCATAGGGACCAGATCAACGAAGAGTATCATCACGGTTATTCCATAAAGCATTTAAATCGGCAATTATAGCCGGTGTTACGATGTTGATGGGACGTTTTTCTAGTCCATCTACACAATCCAAATATTAGAAAGAGGTCTCAAAATCAGTTATCACAACCAAGATCGATAGGGACTGCCAAAATTCACCACAGAATTACCCTGTATGTAACACGATGTAACTTTATTATAAATTAATATTATCAGTATAACTTTTATACCATTTAAAAGAAGGACAAAATAAACCAGTAATAATTTTAAAAAAATTATCATCTAACGAAAATTGCGAGACGAAAATCGTGTTTACATAATTGACGCTTTAAAATAACGTTCCCATGTAGTAGACATCCCGAACGTGAAAACATGCCCGTATTTAATAAATCTAGCAAAAATCAACTAATGGTCAGATTTTCGTAAAATTTTCGATACTTATCCATTTTAGAATTGAATTACATATAACATGCAGATAAAATCCATTGATAACGAATGGTGATTATATGAGAAAATAAAGTTGTGTACGCATTATAAATGTTTCTTTTCTGTGTCTTATGTTATACATTAGTACATTAGGGGTCATTTCGAGTTAAAAGTGTATTTACTGCACTCATCTGGACTAGAGAAAATCATGATTTAAATGTGTATGTCTCGTGTACCTATTTACTATACCTCCCCACGGGACAGAGTTAGACACTAGGGTCGTTTTTTAACGTGGAGAAAAGGTATGTCTCGTGTAAATAACTAACGATGAATATCTAATATGGCCAACCAGACGGGTGATCAAAAAGTCAGATCGAGTGTACCGGAAAACGAAATGAAAACAAACGCAAATTGACAACTGGCCTTTTTTTTTTTCTCGTTATGTTTTATTTTCTTAGTAGATATATATATATATATATATATATATATATATATATATATATATATATATATATATTAGGGGGAGGAGTTTTTTTTTTTTAGGAGTACCTTTCATTTTCTAACCCTAACCCTAACCCTGACTTCACTGTTTGTGCAATTCCTTCCTCTTATTGGATTTGTTTATGTGAAATATTTAGTTTTACAATTTTTAATATGAACATTATTTGGATTATTATTCGGAATACTGTTCTCATTTTGGACGTTAACAGTAATTCGACTAATCAAAATAATAGTGAAATGTTTTATCTAGAAGAATAAACCTGATTTTTAAAGCTTCATATTTTTTTTTTTTAATGAATTGGATACGAAATATAAATTTACAATAGAAATACCTCAAAAGGTTTAAGAATTGACAAATATAATCTGAACTTTATATGAAAACAATTCGGACATTTTTACACGAGGAACGAAATAATGATTTCACCGTGTTATTACGATGACCTTAAGTTCTTTATTCTTAAGCAGTTGATTTTCTCTTAAATAATTTCACGTTTACATCGTGTTTTTCATCTTTTAATTTTGATTCTTTTATATTTTCATATATTTTAATTCCTTATGAATTGGACACACAAAACAAAAGTTGTATCAATTTACTAAAGAAATCAGAACAAACAAATGTTCTGTTTTGAACACAACAGATAAGACGGCACTTTTCTCGTATTTAATTTCCTGAATGAAAGGTAAGTTTCTTTTTTTTTAATGTTTAAAAATATCATTTAACCACTTACAAATAATTTTAAATATTGAAGTAAGTTTATTTTTTATTGCAATCAATATGAATGGTAAGTTATTTTTAAAAATTCGCTTTGAATAACTTTTAAAAATAATCTGAAACAGAAAAGCAGTTTTTTTTTTGCACCTCAGAAATATTGATTCTTAAAAAAAATCCTTTAACATTAAAAAAAGTTTATTTTTATTGCAATCTAATAAAAATATTGACTCCGCCATACTTTATAACAAACTTGAATAAAAAATTTATGAATTGCTGATAAATCTTTTAAAAAAATTCCGGAAAATATGAAGAATTATTCCACCCTCGAAAATTCCTTTAAAATTACCAGTCTTATAAATGTTCGAAATCGCTGAAAACGAAATTAACGTTTAAAATAACGGCAAACGAGTAGTTTCCAAGATATATAAGAAAAAAATGTTAGTTTTTAAAAAAAGTAGGGTATCACTTTCCTGTAATAATTTAAAGTAAAATGTGGCCTTGATTTTTTTTCGGTTAAAATTACGGCAAACGAGTAGTTTCCAAGATATAAAAAATGTTAATTTAAAAAAAAAGTAGGGTATCACTTTTCTGTAATAATTTAACGTAAAATGAGCACCCACTTTGTGGCTATGATTTTTTTTTCGGGGGAAGGCGGGAAGACTTTCTTTCCACTCTCGGAAAATCCTTTAAATTTACCACTAACTTTTAAAATTCCAGGAAACAAGTAGTTTCCAAGATATGAAGAAATGCAGTCACTTTATGGTCACCGTTTGTTTTGTTTTTTAACGGAATAGGAGACTGCCGGTTTGTTTTTCGTTCTTTTTTATATACATTTATCAGGAGGCAGTTGAAGGGCGGGGTTGTTGTGGCTCTGCCGCCTCTCACCAAATGCAAACAGAATTTTTGTAAAATATTAAACAGTTCTTCTGCTCGGTTAATGTCGGCGTGTTACTTACGTTAAAACGGTTAATTAAACTGCATAGAGTAATTCTTCGTATTTACCAATACTCCTTTAAAATATAGTATTTAATCTGACGATTAGATGTTTTTGTCAAAAATATGTTTATTTAAGTAAAACTTACGTGATTTCTAGTAAAATAATAATGTTTACCATAAACAAAATAATTTAATTCAAAGTTGCTTTAAACTGTTTTTTCGATATTTAATTGTTTTTTAATTTTTAAAAACATTTTCCAATCAATCGTTTTCCATGTGAATTGTAATGTTTTATTGGTGCTAGTGCACTTAATGATCCGCCCTATTTTTTTTAGATCGTATTTCCAAGTTTAATGAAAGTTTTATATGTTTTTTATTCAATTGTAAGGTTAGAGTATAAAATAGGTACAAAACACCCTCCCCTCCCCATGCTAAGAATGGCTTTTTAAATAATAACGTTATTAGTTCAGCACGGATCAATAAGTTCACTAGTACCATTTTATTCAATATTTAAGGTTAGAGAATAGGCAACACTTTCTTTAATAAAGTTTACATAAAAATGAGCACCCATTTATTGACAATCACCAATCAACTAAAATTTAATGTAAAAAAAATAATTGGTAAATGTTTACAATCGAAGCCACCATAGTTTTAATCCTAAAAAAATGAAAATCTACTTTTTGTTTGCAATTGCGTCTGAAAAGCCATAAAAATGTCACAAAAATAGAATACAAAACAGATTATAAATATTTAAGACTTTGTTATATAAATTTAACATGAATTAAACATGTTTTAAACTATACTGTACTTCCACCTAACAATTTATTTGTCAGAAAAAGTGATGCACGACATTTATCTGCGACTGTCTGGAAGAGCTTAAGCAAAGAAAATGTTTGTTGGAATGTTTATTCTTTTTATGCTTAAGGTAGCCATTACGTCCGACTCATTTGATTGGATAATTTGGGTATAAAAAGTCACATCATCAGACTTGCTTCCCTAGCGCACTCAGATATCCATGATAGTTTCGCTGAATAACCCACTCAGATATCTCTACTAGTCCAGCTTACTAACCCACAGATATTCCCGCTAGTCTCACTTCTTATCCCACTCAGTTGAACATTCAACCGAATAATTTTTTAAATACATTTGTTGTATGATGACAATAATAGAATCCAACAAATTTTCACTCTGACTTTTAAATGTCCATTTAACATTCAACCGAATATTTTTTAAATAGGTTAGTTGTATGATGACAATAAAAAATCGAACAAATTTTTACTTTGACTTAAAAATTTGCATGTAACATTCAACAGAATAATTTTTTAAATACGTTTATTGTATTATGACAATAACAAATCCAACGAATTTTTACTTTGACTTTTAAATGTGCATTTAATATTCAGCCGAATAATTTTTTAAATACGTTTGTTGTATGATGACTATAAAAACCCAATGAATTTTTACTTTGACTTTTAAATTGTTTATTAATTTGTTAGATGAAAGTACAGAAAAGTTAAAATGAAGATTAATTCCCAACAACGTAACAAATGCACCCTTTGTTTATTAATCTGTTAGGTGAAAGTTTTGTTATATGACGACAATAAAAAATCCAACAAATTTTCACTTTGACTTTTAAATGTGTATTTAACATTCAAATGATTGATTTTTTTAAAATACGTTTGTTGTATGATGACAATAAAAATATCCAAGGAATTTTCACTCTGATTTTAAATGTGCATTTAACATTCAACCGAATAATTTTTTAAATACGTTTTTTGTATGATGACAATAAAAATATCCAACAAATTTTCACTTTGACATTTAAATGTGCATTTAACATTCAACCGAATATTTTTTAAATACGTTTGCTGTATAATGACAATAAAAATATCCAACTAATTTTCACTTTGTCTTTGAAATTTGCATTTAACATTAAACCGAATATTTTTTTAAATACGTTTGTTGTATGATGACAACAAAAAATCCAATGAATTTTCACTTTGACTTTTAAATGTGCATTTAACATTCAACCAAATAATGTTTTAAATACGTTTGTTGTATGATGACAAAAAAATTCAACAAATTTTCACTTTGACTTTGAAATGTGCATTTAACATTCAACCGAATAATTTTTTAAATACGTTTGTTGTATGATGACAATAAAAATATTCAACAAATTTTCACTTTGACTAAAAATTTATATTTAACATTCAACCGAATAATTTTTTAAATAGGTTTGTTGTATGATGACAACAAAAAAATCCAACAAATTTTCACTTTGACTTTTAAATGTGCATTTCACATTCAACCGAATATTTTTTAAATACGTTTGTTGTATGATGACAATAAAAAAATCCAACAAATTTTCACTTTGACTTTAAAATGTGCATTTAACATTCAACTGAATGTTTGTTGTATGATGACAATAAAAAATCCAACAAATTTTCACTTTGACTTTAAAATGTGCATTTAACATTCAACCGAATAATTTTTTAAATATGTTTGTTGTATGATGACAATAAAAAATCCAACGAATTTTCACTTTGACTTTTAAATGTGCATTTAACATTCAACTGAATAATTTTTTTAAATACGTTTGTTGTATGATGACAATAAAAACATCCAACGAATTTTTACTTTGACTTTTAAATGTGCATTTAACATTCAACCGAATATTTTTTTAAATAGGTTTGTTGTATGATGACAATAAAAAATCTAACGATTTTTCACTGACTTTTAAATTGTTTATTAATTTGTTAGATGAAAGTACAGACAAGTTAACATGAAGACTCTACTTCCCAACAACGTAACAAACGCATCCTTTGTTTATTAATTTGTTAGGTGAAAGTACAGAATAGTTATAAACATGTAAACTCTAATCTACCAAAACATAAAAAACGTATCTTTTGTTTATTACTTTGTTAGGTAAAAGTACAGAATAGTTAACAATATATAAACTCTAATTCCCAATAACGTAACAAACATATGTTTTGTTTATTAATTTGTTAGGTGAAAGTACAGAATAGTTAACAACATGTGGGCTCTAATCTCCCAACAACGTAACAAACGTTTTGTTTATAAAAAATTATTGTAAAAAGCTGCAACCGATATGCTGCTCTTATACCACTATCAGCCGGTCACTGAGGTGTATGACCGACAGACGTGTTATATTAAATGTCTTAAAGTGGTCTCGGGTAGACGTAAAGATGGGCCAGTTATTAGGGTCTTTGTATCAAGAAAATCACACCTGATATGTTGAATGTGCTATGTTGCTCCTTTTTCTCCCAGGAAACGTCTTGACCTCTTAACCCTTGGTGACGTTCTGACTGGAATTTTTTTTTCATTTTCCGGACTGCTTCATTGTTTCAATGAAGGCATTTATGAAGGAATTCATGGCAGACACAAGAAAAGCGACACAATTGTAATATATATAAAGCATAACTATTTTATTTTACAAAATATATATTACAAAAACTTTTACAATTAAAAACTGGACAATAGGCTTTTCAAAGCTAACTAACCTAACTAGTATTAAGGGAGGCGGTGCTCCCCCCATTTATGGAGAGTCAGAATATGCGTCTTCACTTCATGGTGGTCGTGCAGGAAAGAGACAGAAAGATAGCAAGGGAATTATGGGAAGGGATTTCTTTGTATCTATATACATATCAATATATCTCTATATATATCTATATCTATCAATATATATATATGTATATCAATATATATATATGTATATCAATATATATATATATATGTATATCAATATCTCTCTCTATATATATATATATGTATATCAATATCTCTCTCTCTATATATATATATATATATGTATATCAATATATATATATGTATATCAATATCTATATATATATATATGTATATCAATATATATATATGTATATCTATATATATCTATATATATATATATATATCAATGTTTTTTATGTTTTCACTATGATGAATATCATATACAATTCTAGGGGTAACTGTTTCTAAAGTATATGTTAAAAAACACCTGTATCGACTCTTTCTGTGTCAAATTATAAAACATGCGATTATTTTCTTCTGTGTATCATATTAAGGTTTGAGTAAACAAGATTTGATGAAAAACAATATATAAACGATGATACTAAAATTTTGAAATTCATTTATTTCTTTTATTTACAGATGTTCCTGTTTGATGATTGTTATAGAAAATTATTGATATGAACGACAACACATATATGTATGCGAATATGTATATATATCATTATATATTATTACATTTTCATGGATCAGTATGTTTTACTATAGAAAATTATTGATATAAAAGACAACACATATATGTATGCGAATACTACTATTCAAAATAATTATTGGAAATAGTGTAGAAAATCACACACACCTTGAAGATAATATTCACATATGCGGTATATGTGCTTAATGTTCAAACGAATTAAAAGCAATAAACAAAATAATCACAAATCACAGAAAAGTATGCGGCGTTTGGAAAGACAATGTTGTACAATATTCGATTCCATTAAATATTTTATTCTTGTGAAGGAGAATATTTTCGAAATAATGCTAAAGTAAAATTCTGTAATATTCATAACAGAATACATAATATTGAACCGGGATAAAGTTTAGTAAAACATGCAAGTACACAGTGAGAAAAGGCCACATTCTTGTGAAGTGTGTGGATATTTTTGTTCTAGAAAATCAGATTTAGTGATACATATGAGAACTCACACTGGCGAAAAACCACATTCTTGTGAAGTGTGTGGATATTCTTGTTCTAGAAAATCAGATTACGTGACACATATGAGAACTCACACTGGCGAAAAACCAAATTCTTGTGAAATGTGTGGATATTCTTGTTCTGTAAAATCAGCATTAGTGACACATATGAGAACTCACACTGGTGAAAAGTCACATTCTTGTGAAGTGTGTGGATATTCTTGTTCTGTAAAATATTCTTTAGTGAGACATATGAGAACTCACACTGGAGAAAACAAAAGAGAAAAGCCACATTCTTGTGAAGTGTGTGGATATTCTTGCTCTATAAAATCAGATTTAGTGACACATATGAGGACTCACACTGGGGAAAAACCACATTCTTGTGAAGTATGTGGATATGCTTTTTCTAGAAAATCAGATTTAGTGAGACATATGAGAACTCACACTGGGGAAAAGCCACATTCTTGTGAAGTGTGTGGCTATGCTTTCTCTATAAAATCACATTTAGTGACACATATGAGAACTCACACTGGAGAAAAGCCACATTCTTGTGAAGTGTGTGGCTATGCTTGTTCTAGAAAATAAATTTAGTGACACATATGAGAACTCACACTGGCGAAAGACCACATTCTTGTGAATTTTGTGGGTATTCTTGTTCTGAAAAATCAAGTTTAGTGAAACATATGAGAACTCACACTGGCGAAAAACCACATTCTTGTGAAGTGTGTGGATATTCTTTTTCTATAAAATCAGCATTAGAGACACATATGAGGACTCACACTGGGGAAAAACCACATTCTTGTGAAGTTTGTGGATATGCTTGTTCTAGAAAATCACATTTAGTGAGACATATGAGAACTCACACTGGGGAAAAACAACATTCTTGTGAAGTGTGTGCATATTCTTGCTTTAAAAAATCAATGTTAGTTATGCATATGGGAACTCACACTACAGGACCGTAAAAATGATCTTAAAATGACATGATCTCTGAAAGAAATTAACATTATACCGGTTGTGATAGGAGCAACTGGCTTAATAAAAATGAATCTTCAGAAATACTTAGAAGCAATCCCTGGAAGACCAAGCTGTAACGAAATACAAAAAAAAACTCTTAAAAGAGCCCTGCGGATATAAGTTTAAATCCACAGAGAATCAAGTGTTAGCTCGAGGATGGAACACTTTGATCTCTAAAAATTTACTGAATTAAAATCAAAAAAAGGGAAAATCCACATTCTTTTGAAGTGTGTGGATATTTGTGTTCTAAAAATCAGCATTAGTAACAAATATGAGAACTCACTGATGTCTGGATATTCTTGTTCTGAAATATGCAAGTTAGTGAAACATGAGAACTTACACTGAGTAAAAACCATTGTCATCTAAAGTGTATGACTATTTTAGTTCTGCACAATTCACATTTAGTGACACGTATGAGCACTTACACTGGAGACATAATTGGCCAAAGATTTTGGACACGATTGTCTTACAAATAAGACAGAATCTCTGCTACAAAAATTTCTCCAAAATGGCAAAAAATATATCATCAACTTTCATTGCATGCATCTTAAAGAGTGGGCCAACAGATACCAGAAAGGACAGTTTGAAGTAAGTCTATTGTGTTACTATTTTTGCTCGTACCGTTAGTCGTTCTAGTCCCCCCAACCCTGCCATTGCTGGGAGGTGATTTGTCACACACGAAGGCATTCACAAGTAAATGAGAACTACAA
>NC_136527.1:175230863-175320863 GCF_053919585.1 Euprymna scolopes
TTTCTATAAATTCCTGTACACAATTTTGGAGGAACCGATTTAAAATATTGAACGTTAAAATGACTTCACAGTCGACAGTCATTTAAAGTGAAAAACTACACATTTTACCATTTCAATTTCTTTACGGTTTAAATTTCTGTAAGTAAAACTGATCCGGCAAAGAGGAAATCGAGAAGTTCATAGAAATTAAATAAAAATGTTCATAGAAAAAACAAAAAACAAAAAAAACACGATAACGTCGTAGAATGCATTGCATTGTTAAAAGTAATAAAATATCGAAAAACGATCTTACCTTTCGTTGTAAACAATTGAATACGAAAACGGCAATAAAAAATGTGGATGATTTCTTTTTTGTTTATGTCAAAAATTGAAAATCTGGTCAATTTGTAGGGATTTCTTTACAAAATTAATACAATTTCAAATGTCCAATTCATTCAGAAATCCAAGAATAAATGAATATTGAAAAAGTTAAAAACTCAAAAACACGATTGAAACGTGGATTTTCAAAATGGAGGAACAAAAAATGAAAGTTTAATGTGAAAATATATGAAGAGTAAAAAAGATTAAAAGATAAAAAAAGATAAAACGTTTTAATGAAACGTTGTCAGTTTTTAAATGTCCGTTAATTACGTGTTAGAAAACGTTTTCCTATCATGGTATTGTCCATTCATAAGACTAAAATAATTAAAAATGAGAAAAAGAATAAAACTAAGATATCTTTGTTCTGCGTTACTTATATGCTAACGGCCAAGAACAGTTTATATAACTGTTTAAATGAATATATAATATGTAAATATATCTGTATTTCAATTAAAGTAGTGTATATATATATATATATATATATATATAAAATATATATATATATATATATATATATATATACACTTGTGCCCGATATTATTCATACCCCCCCTTGAAAATTGAGTTTATTATGTGTAACTTTGTAAGAATTAATTGTTTACGTCCATATTGGTACATATTCTTAATAAACCTCTTCTGATCATTTTCGTCATTTTAAAATCTCGGGATACTTGTAATAAAAGAAATATACAGCTATTTATAAAATCTGCAATGTTCAAAAATAAGCATACCCCCTTATTTTTTTCAGTATTAATCGAATTTCTGACTGTTTGTTTCCTGTTTGATTCTTATTTTGAATGCTTTTATACAACCTTTGATTAATTTCATTTCGTTTTTTGCATTTTTCAGAAATTAAAATGATATCAACTGAAAACCAATAAAAGAATAAAAATTATTAGAATGGGGAAGAAAAAAGAGCTTAGTAATGATCTTAGGACTAAAATTGCGAATTCACATAAGGATGGTTTAGGTTACAAGTCAATTTCCAAGAAATTTGAGGTCCCTACAGCAACAGTACAGAGCATCATCAAAATATTCCAGAGCCACCACACAACAAACAACTTGATTAGTAGAGGAAGGAAAAGGAAACTGTCTGCTAGAGCCACCAGGAATATTGTAAGAAGTTTTAATGCAAATCCAACCACCACTACTAAGGATATTTTAGAAAATCTGGAGTCTTCTGGCATAAAAATATCAAGACAAACATTGCAAAGGACTTTGCATGAAAATGGTCTGAAAGGAAGAAGACCAAGAAGGACTCCATTGCACACCGGAAAACACCTTGCAGCACGTCTAAAGTTTGCTAGAACCCATGTGAATTCTCCAGAGTCCGTTTTCTCGAGTATTTTGTGGACTGACGAAACAAAAATTGAATTGTTTGGCCATATGGATGCTTCTTACGTTTGGAGGAAGAAAGGAGAAGCTTACAACCCAAAGAACACCATACCCACGATGAAACATGGTGGTGGTAGCCTAATGTTTTTGGGCTCCTTTTCGGCTAGTGGTCCAGGTAGTTTGGTCAAGATAGATGGAACCATGAAGAAGGAGCAATATTTGGAGATACTCCAGAAAAACATTAGACAGGATGCGGAGAATCTCCATTTAGGACCAAACTGGGTCCTTCAACAGGATAATGATCCAAAACATACTGCCAAAATAGTCAAGAAATGGTTTGAGGATAATCAAATTAATGTTTTGGAATGGCCTTGCCAGAGTCCCGACCTGAACCCTATCAAAAACCTCTGGCACATATTGAAAACTGAGGTTAAAAAGCGGAAACCTAGAAATTTGAGGGATTTGGAGAACTACTGCATTGAAGAATGGTCAAAAATCAGTGTTGATGCTTGTAAAAACCTTGTTGATAAATATCCAAAACGGTTACAGGCAGTTATTAAGAATAAAGGGCATGCTATTGACTATTAGTAAGAGAGGTATGAATAATTTTGAACTAGTGCTATTATTATTGTTTTTCTTTGTATAATGTTTCAAACTTGCATAATTTATTTATTTGTTGAGTTTAAATTAAATGCTTATGCTTGATTTATTGTCTGAAATCCCTTTAATATTGTCTACCTTCTGGTTTGAGCAATATTCTTATAGAAATCTCAAAGATCCGAGGGGTATGAATAATATCGGGCACAAGTGTATATATATATATATATATATATATATATATATATATATATATATATATATACAAATATATATATATACAAATATATATATATATATACAAATATATATATATACAAATATATATATATATATACAAATATATATATATACAAATATATATATATATATACAAATATATATATATATACAAATATATATATATATATATATACAAATATATATATATACAAATATATATATATATACAAATATATATATATATATACAAATATATATATATATATATATATATATATATACAAATATATATATATATATACAAATATATATATATATATACAAATATATATATATATATACAAATATATATATATATATATATATACAAATATATATATATATATACAAATATATATATATATATACAAATATATATATATATATATATACAAATATATATATATATATATATATATATATACAAATATATATATATATATATATATATACAAATATATATATATATATATATACAAATATATATATATATATATATACAAATATATATATATATACAAATATATATATATATATATACAAATATATATATATATATATATATACAAATATATATATATATATATACAAATATATATATATATATATACAAATATATATATATATATACAAATATATATATATATATACAAATATATATATATATACAAATATATATATATATATACAAATATATATATATATATATATATACAAATATATATATATATATATACAAATATATATATACATATATATATATATATATATATATATATATATATATATATATATATATATAAAAACATAACGTTAACCATCGTTGGTATTTTTATTTTATTCTTATATATTTATATATTTTTATATTTATATATTTAAATATATATATATTTAAAAATATAGATATATCTTTATATATATATATATATATCTTTAATATATATATGTGTGTATATCTTAAAACATATATCTATATCTTTATATATATATATATATATAGAGAGAGAGAGAGTTATTATATATTCAGATATATTGCATATATATATATATATATATATATATATATATATATATTCAGATACACACACATGTGCATATATATATATATTATTTTTTTTTAATATATATTTCTAATAATAACTCTTTATTCATGTTCCTACTGAACGTTAAGCCGATGAGTTTGAAAGAAGCATTTTCAGGTAATGTATCATTAGCCATGTCTATTAGTGGTTGAGAATGTTTCTTGTAATTAGTAAAGAAAGGAGCTTAGTCTTGACAGTATTGAATGTGATCATCCATTTTGGCCCCGTTTTGCCTTTGATAGCTGTTCATTCGTTTTCCCCTCGTGTCTGTTATAGAGTATGGTGTCGTCAGCAAATATACCCATCTCAGAGCCAATTTCATCAGGGGTAATTTATGAATATTAGGAATAATTAGATTCGTTGATCGACCCCTGTTAAGTATTCGTCTAGTAAAACCATAGGATATGATTTTCGTGAGAATGCCATTATTTTATATCTCCAGTTCGGTTGGTTTCGATAAATTGCCAACAGTAACTGTTGCCAAATCCAATTTTTTTTCTATCACGAAATTTAAACAAAAGTCTTTTCATCTTTTTTACATAATCCTCAATACCAACAAGCCGAATTAAAAATTACTTCTATGCAAAAATTACCACTGATTTATATTAATCTCTTTCAAATCATTTTCATATAAAATTCACATAAATATATTAGTGCTAAACCTATTTACTATCTTCATACACACATTTTAACATAATTTGTGATTTACTAAACCAGAGATGACTAACTTAAAAAACGATAAATCCATCATTCGATTCTGTTTCGCAAGTCACTCGCTATTAACATGGCGACCTTCTTTATGTAACTATTGATTGATAACCTTGGAACATCATCCGCTGCTTTTTCTAGAGCAAGGTTAGAGTATATATATATATTTTTTATTATATTTTCACCCCAAACAAGGCACATTGCCACTTTGGTGTAGGGGGCTACTATCAGGGGAAACATCTACTGGGGTACTATGTAGGGATTAGGGCAGCGAGATGTTGGTTCACGTTGCACTTGAACTTATGCATGTCAGTACAGTTGGGGAAGCAGTGACCTGGAATGGAATTCCAAAGTCTAGCAGTTCTGGGGAAGAAATTTCTGGAGTAGAAAGATCTTTTACATCTAGGGATCTCTACAGTGTGGGGGTGGGATTTTGCAGCTTGTCGGGTCTGTCGATGGTGTCTACGTCGTGGGGGCACAAGTGCTTGCAGTTCATCAGCGCATTCACCATTATAATACTTGTAGAACAGGCAGAGGGATGCAACGTTTCGGCGATGGGACAGAGGCTGAAGCTTAGATGCCAGTTTAGGGACTATCAGATTTGCGACTATCTTTTGAACCCTGTCAAGGAGCGAGAGACTAGTAGCCGATGCACCAGCCCAAATATGACAGCAATACTCCATACATGGGCGAACAGTGGCCTTGTAGAGGTACAGGATACTTTCGGGTGTTAGAAGTTTTCTAGCACGGTAGAGAGAGCCCATCTTCCTCGCAGCGGCCCTGGCAATGCTCTCGATGTAATTGTTCCAACTCATGTTTCCTGTGAACGTTAGGCCAAGGAGCTTGAGAGACGTACTCTCAGATAAAGAGTCGTTGGCCATTGCTATAGGTGGTAGAGAAGGTTTCTTGTAATTATTGAATGAAACCAGTTTTGTCTTGGCGGCATTGAACGTGACCATTCATTTTTGTCCCCATTCCACTACTGATTGGAGGTCATCCTCTAGTGTTTCTGCCATTACTTTAGATATATGTTCATTTGTTTTCCTGTCGTGCCTGCTATAGAGTGTGGTGTCATCAGCATATATACACATCTCAGAGGCAATTTTGTCGGGGAGGTCATTTATGAATATCAGGAACAGCACAGGTTCAAGGATAGATCACTGGGGCACTCCCGCATTTATATCATATTCTTTAGATGTACGACCGTCGAAGACAACCTGGATTTTTCTCTTATCTAAGAAGGATTTAATTATGTTAAGTATTCTACCAGTGATACCGTATGATCTAATCTTCCTGAGGAGACTCTCATGCCATACCCTGTCAAAAGCCTTAGATATATCTAGAGCTATCGCTCTGCCCTCTCCCGCTTTGTCCAGTGAATGGTATATGCGTTCAGAGATTACAGTGAGGATGTCTGCCGTGGAACGGGCTTGTCTAAATCCATATTGTTGGTCGGTCAGAAGTTTAGCATCTGTAAGGTGCTGGACTAGAGCATGGTTAATTAAGGTCTCAAATATTTTGGCAAAAAGTGGGAGGAGGCTAATAGGGCGATAATTTAATTGGTCAGTTCTTTCGCCAGAATTCTTGAATACTGGTACCACAGAAGCAGTTTTCCAACAGCCCGGAAAGCAAGATTCATTAAGGCATTTGTTGTAGAGTTTGGAGAGAACTGGAGCTACTTCGGCTGAGCACTTTTTTAATAGCACAGCTGGGATGAGGTCGGGTCCACATGCTTTTGAAGTGTCAAGGTTTTTTATGATAGCATGCACCTGAGCAGGGGTGATTATTAGATCGTCTAGCGTGGCGTCTGTCCGCATAGGAAATTGAGGTAGGGGTGGTTTAGAGGGTCCAGTGTGGAGTTTGAGGCAAACCGACTGGCAAGCATGTTAGCCTTCTCGGTTGCTTAGCAAAGAACCTCGTGATTGTTGGTTATTTGATTTGAAGAAGACTATGTTTTAGTCTACAAGGAAGCAATCCCATGATAACGTGTTTCACAAACGGAGAGGCCTTACATGTTCATGGAAATTTCTCTTGACAATAAACACATGGAAGAAGAAAGGAAATTTTCTTGTGATGAAAACACCGATAGTTTTTTTTTTAAGTTGTCATCGCTAATTTAATAAAGCACTACGTTTTTTAATTTTTTTTAAATGTGTGTATGGAGATAATGAATAGGTTTATGACTTATAATGTAATTATGTGAATTTTATATGAAAATGAGTTAAATGCGATTAATAGAAATAAGCGTTACTTTTTGCATTGAGGAAATGTTTAAATTCGGTTTGTTGGTATTTTGTCAAAAACGAAAGACAAAAAAGACTTTTGTTTAAGTTTTTGTTATAGAAAATAGATTTGGATTTTCACGACCATAACTGTCAAAGTGTTACAGCCAATTTATTGAAACCAATCGAACTGAAGATATTGAATAATAGTATTCTCATGGAAATCAGATCACAATGTATTACTGGACGAACATTTAACATAATTAAATTCTTCTTAAGGAAAAGAAGAATCCAGGTTGCCCTCGATGGTCGTACAGACAAACACTATAATATAAATGCGGGTGTACCTCATAGGTAGATCCACTAATATTCATAAATGACACCCGATTAATTGTCTCTGAGATGGGTATATTTGCTGACGACACCGAGGGGAAAGCGAATGTACACGTATCCAGGGTAATGGTGGAAATCTTAGAGGAAGACGTCTGATCTGCGGTGAAACGGGGACAAAATGGATGGTCACATTCAATGCTGTCAAGACTAAGCTCCTTGCCTTTAATAACTACAAGAAACATTCTCAACCACTAATAGCCATGGCTAATAATACATTACCTGAACGTACTTATTTTAAACAACTCAGGAGGAACATGAGTGGGAGCACGTATATTGAGTGCATTGCCAAGCCTGCTGCAAAGAAGATGGGCATACTCCATCGTGTTATGAAATTACGCCTGAGAGTATCCTGTTCATTTACAAGTCCACCATTCGCCCATGTATATAGTATTGTTGCCATATTTCGGCTGGTGCATCTGCTATTGGTCCTCACCCTCAGACAGGGCCCAAAAGAGAGTCGCAAACTTAATAGAACTCGCACTATCCCTTAGGCGTTTAAGCCTAAGGGATAGTGCGGGTTCTATTCTAATTGCTGTCCCACTGACGAAATGTTGCATCCCCTGCCTGTTTTACAATTACTTTAATGGAAGGTGCTCCGACGAACTACAAGTCTTGTACCCCTTCGACGTAAACACCACAGACAAACCCTACAAACAGCAAAATTCTACCTCTACACATTAGAACTCCCTAGATGAAAAAATCCTTCTCTTTTAATTGTTTCTTCCCTAGACCTTGAAATTCTCTTTCGGTTTCTGTTTCCCTAACTGTACTGACATGCAGAAGTTCAAGTGTAATATAAACATACATCTTGCTGCTCAGCTCCCTACATAGTTTTTTTTTAATAAATTATGTCCGAAATATTTGCCCCCTATATCAAAGTGGCACTGTGCTTTGTTTGGAGTGAAAATGTCAGAAAAAAAAACAGATTATTATTAGAAATATAAATTTAAATTTATGTTTATATAAATACATACATACATATATATATATATATATATATATATATATGTATGTATGTATATATATATATATAAATACACATATATATATATTTATATAGTAGAAATAGTAATTAATAAAAAATGAAGTGCTCGATTCGATACTGTAAAAGTCTGAGGAAGCTACAGACGGCCAAAAAAACGGCCGGGTAGCTAAAACAATAATATAACTTGACAGAAAGATACGGTAATAAAAAAAACGTGTATATATATATATATATATATATATATATATATATATATATATACTAATTTAATTTAAATGCATATATATTTACATAATATATATTTAAATATATATATATATATATATATATATATATATATATATATATATATATATATATATATATGCATTGAAATATTTATTCAAACTGCTGTTGACCGTTAGCATATAAGCAACGCAGAACAAAAATACCTTAGTTTTTTTTTCTTATTTTTAATTATTTTAGTCTTATGAAAAACAGTACATTCTAAACTTGATAAGAAAACGTTTTCTAACACGTAATTAACGGACATTTAAAAACTGAAAACGTTTCATTAAAACGTTTTATCTTTTTTAAATCTTTTTTAATCTTCATATATTTTCATTTTAAACTTTCAGATTTTGATCATCCATTTTTTAAATCCAACTTTCAATCGTGTTTTTGAGTTTTTAACTTTTTAACTTTTTCAATCTTCATTTACTCTTGAAATTGTATCAGTTTACTAGAGAAATCCCTACAAACGGACCAAATTTTAATTTTGAACACAAACAAAAAAGAAACATTCAAATCTTTATTGCCTTTTTTTCGTATTCAATTGTTTACAACGAAAGGTAAGATTGTTTTTCAATATTTTATTACTTTTAACAATGCAATGCATTTGAAGTCAGTGTTTTTTTTTTAAGTTTTATTCGTATGAACATCTTGATTTCCTCTTTACCGGATCAGTTTTGCTTAAAGAAATTTGGTACTAGTGCACTTATTGATCCGTGCTGAAATAATGACGTTATTATTTAAAAAGCCATTCCTTACATGAGGAGGGGAGGGTGTTTTTTTTACATATTCGATAACTTAACCTTACAATTGAATGAAAAAAAAAGCTTTAATTAAACTCGGAAAGACGATTTTAAAGATAGCTCAGATCAGTAAGTGCAGTAGCAGCAGAAATTTTCATAAAAGAAGTGTAAACGGTAAAGATATTGAAATAGTGAATGTATAGTTTTCCACTTTAAATGACTGTCGACTGTGAAGTCATTTCAACGTTCAATATTTTGAATCGGTTCCTCCAAAATTGTGTACAGGAATTTATAGAAAGCAATTTACTATCTAAAAAAATCTATTAAAAATATTTCTTTTTCTGTTCCTTATTTTTCTTAAATAAAAATTATTATTTTTTTTAATTTTTTTTTTTTACAAATGGATCCAGAATTGAACAAACCCTTTTCTTTAAAATTTAAATTACAATTTAACTTTTTGCTGCGTATACAAAACATGGACAGTGCTGTGCTGAAATAGTAACATATTATAGAGAAACCCATGCTTAACATGGTTAGCGGGAACATAAAATAATAATCTGTAGTTTCACCTAAAATTTACTAAATAATAAAAACAATAAGAATTGAATTTAACCGGAACATCCTATTTAAAGTAAAAGGCAATATAAGCTGTAAAAAAGATTCGACTAAGTGTTTCTAATAATTATTATTGGTACTTCTACTGTTTAATCAATACATAAAAAATGAAAATATCGAAGAAAGGTTATATTGCACGTTTCCGATATGGAACGAACAAAATTTTAACTTAATTTCATCAAGTAGTTTTTCGCTGACTTCAACGCGTTCTCATAACTGAAAAAAAAACTACTCGATCAAATTAAATAAAAAAAAAATTTGTAGAACTTTAGTCCAAAACGGATACGTACAATATAACCTTTTTCCGAGATTCTCATTTTCGAATGTCTTTACTAAACTGTACAAGTACCTTATTATTATTATTAAAAAAACAATAATAAAAGTTTATAAAAAAATAGAGGTATTTAGCTGAGAAGACAACAAACATAAAAGATTTTGGACTAATGCACTTATTGATCCGAGCTTTTTTTAAAATCGTATTTCCAAGTTTAATTAAAGTTTCATGATATGTTTTTTTTTATTCAATTGTAAGGTTAAAGTACAGAATAGGTACACAACACCCTCCCCTTCCCATGTTAAGAATGGCTTTTTTAATAATAACGTTATTATTTCAGCACAGACCAATAAGTGCACTAGTACCAAGATTTTTAAAAAGTCAAATATATAACAAATAGACATATTTTAAAGTTTCATTTGTTTAAAAAAAAAAATCAATAATGTCGAATTGCAGAGTTAAAAAGAAAACAACATGGCCGACAAGTATACGTTTCTATGTGCTTTGTTGTCATGAAGACTTCCCAGTTGAATGTTTGAATGTTGGCCATCTTGTCGTTCTAACTTACCAACTCGTCACTAATTGTGTTTTTAATTAAATAGACGATTTAAAACATGTTCAACCAATAATAAAAATTATCCAGGTAGGTAAGAGATGGTCTCTATCAGCTGAATTGCCGAGGTCCTTGCAAACAAGATATGTGACAGACTTAAATTGTCGATAATTAGCAGAAATTTTTACAGAAAACTTCAAACTTGGATTTAAAAAATAGATAAATAAAGAACACGATGATTTATACCGAAACTCATACAATATTAATGTAAAAAAAAGAAGTGAAAGTTGTCTGTTTAATATGTTAAAAGAAATTGAACATTTCATTGTATTATTGATTGTAAAGATTAGAATATGTTCCTTATTTACTTATAAATTACATTTAAAAAAAGGAACGCCATTTGATTTGTAGTGAAACTGAAGTTTATTCAATATAAATAAATAAAATATATGCATGTTAATTAGGTATGTTTGAAACAGAAGACAATCAAAAACATGAAATATGAATTAAGGCAAAAAACGAATATAAAAATTAAAAGATTTTAAAAAAATTAAAACGAAAAATAAATACATTTTATAAAAAAGAACAACAATATTTTGAAATCAAAGCAGAACAACAATATTTTGAAAATGAAAACTGAAAACCGATGAATTTATTTAACTGCAAATATTACAAAAATCTATTGTAGAATTTAATCAAAAGTTTTAATTTTTCCTTTTCTGATATTTGTTTTTACTTGTATTGTTATTCTCTTTGCGACAAGAATTGTTTATAAGAGAATTCACTGAACTCCATATCAGCATTTTTAGAATTATTTAATCAAGAAATTCAAGTTTTACAATATTGCTTTTATCAAGTTGTTAGGTGAAAGTACAGAATATTTACAACACCCTCTCCATGTAAAATAATAAGTTTCTAAGCAATAATTTATTATTTCAACACATAACATAAATAACATGCAAGATATATTTATTATATCCATATTTTTTAAAATACGTTCTGAAAGTTTATCTTTGCTTTATCGTTATTTTCATGGCAAGTGCTCGACTGAGCTTCAATCTATGGTCCCCCCTCGCCAAACTTTCACAAGAAACACTCGTTTAGTTGAAAACACTATCAATAATCCTCCCCACCTTTTATCCGTGCCTAAACCTAAACGTAGATTCCATGAACAAAGCTTCTTTCTTAGAACTGCACGCCTGTGGAACTGTCTCTGTTTTCCTGCTTTCCAGCTGACTACAATATTGTAGGGGAATAAATAAGAGCACCGGATTACCGGTGTAGGGTAAGGAGTGAGGTCCCTTGAAAAAAGAAGAGGAGAGTCCGTACACATGAGGCACGGACGCAAAAAGTTCTTCTCCTAAAAGACAATGTTGGACAGGCAGAGTACAACTCTAGAATACAGTCCTCACTCCTCCCGTAAACCCCACTATTGAAGTGAGTAATCTTTTTACCTTAATGTTCTGAATTGCAGTGTTGTCATGTTTTCATGTTTGTTAATAAATTCTTGTCGTTTATGCTTGTTGTACGTTTAGTAATTATTAAAGCTGGTCGGTAGTTTTGGGACTTGGAAGAACCTAAAGACGTACCAACAATATGGTTGTCTTCAAGTCTAATGTAAACAAGCTCTTGATAAGCCGTTCCCCTTAAGTTAGTAAATTTACTAAAGTTCCATTACTGACAATTACTATATTGTCCAATTGATATCCTCGAGTGGCCCCTTGGCCTTGATAAGCGGTGATGCCTATGTAAACAAAATCATATAAATGTACTAATAAGAAAGAAAAAAAATTGAAATACCACATTTTTTTTTTCTTATTCTCAAACATTTCATAACTTCACTTTGTTGTATGGAGATGGTGTGGATTTTTTTTATCGCAATCATCCGCAATGTAATTCATTGTCTTTCTGGAATGAAAAAAAAAACCCAGTAAATTTCGGTCCCTCTTCCTAGTTTATTGGCAATTTGGATCGTGCAGGCATGTTCGTAATTTTGCAAAAGGGGAAAGGCAACAACTGTTTGTTAAAACAGAACAACTATTTTTAGCATCATCTATAGTGGACCACAGGTGAAGTGATATTAAGTAACAAGGAATTGTCGAAAGAAATTATCGTATTTTTAGCAAAATGCGCAGTTATTTATCGATTTTTTTCTTTTTTTGCGTCGATTCTTCAAAGCATTTCCTACTTAATGGTATATTAGTAATGTTTGTCCCACTAAAAGAAAATTTATAATTTATTTTTTTAAAGATTGAAAAGTCTTTCGTAAAATTACTGAAACTATTGTTTTGCTAATCTGAAAGATAATAATTACTATAAACATATTTCCAACATTAATTAAAATATATTTTAATTTTTTACATTAAAATATATTTTAATTTTTTTACATTAAAATATATTTTCATTTTTTTACATTAAAATATATTTTCATTTTTTTACATTAAAATATATTTTCATTTTTTTACATTAAAATATATTTTCATTTTTTTTACATTAAAATATATTTTCATTTTTTTTACATTAAAATATGTTTTCGTTTTTTATATTAAAATATGTTTTCATTTTTTTACATTAAAATATGTTTTCATTTTTTACATTAAAAGAAAAATAATAAAAAAAGAATGGACGTTTTTTATAAACTATACTATTATCTAACAAAATACGGTAAAAGTTGGATTTAATTTGAAAATCCTCACTAAAATATAGTATGTTCCGTATTCTCCATATACTGAAGAAATAAGTATTTTTTACAGAAATTAATAGAGCCGTCGTATGAAAATAAACAATTTATTCATGAATATATTATATGAAATACGGCATTACTATGAGGTGTAAAAAAAAGTATATTATGAATTTTTTTAATCCTGAAAAATGCTAATTATGAAAACATTAAAAAATGATTTTACAGTTATAAAGTTAAGAAAAACAGTAGGAATCAATTTGTTAAAATTTAAATTGAAATAATAACGTTATTATTTAGAAATCCAACCAGAAGAGAAAGGGGGGTTCATTTAACTATTTTGAACTTAAACTAACAATAAATTCTATAAATTTGATTTCAACCCGAAACTCCTATTAAAAAAAAAAACGGTTCGTAAAGTGCAATTTGAAAATCCTAACAAAAAATACTATGATCCGCATTCTGCATATACCGAAGAAAAAGAATTTTACAGAAATTAATGGCGACGTCGTATGAATAACAATTTATTCAGGGATATATTGCATGGAATACGGCATTACTACTAGGTGTTAAGAAAAAAAAGTATATTATGAATTTTTAATCCGGAAAAATGCATTGAGAAAACATAGATTTAATAATAATTTTACCGTTAAAGAAAAACACTGCAAAATAATTTGTTTAAATTGTAAATTGAAATAGTGTTATTATGGTCGCTTTTAATGCATCCAAAACCAAGTTTCCATCTTTATTATCATCAACGCTCTGATCCCCATCTGGCATCAATTGAAATGGATGGCTCTCGTCTTGGAGAGGCTCCATGTTTTGACAAGCTTCTGGGTTTGACCTTTACTCCTGATCTGAAATGGAACACGTAAATCAAATCTGTTGCCAAGGAACCTTAGGAAAATGGTGGGATCCTTCTACCGCTCCAGAATATATCTCACTATTGATGCAATTCTCTATCTGTATAAAAGCCAAGTACGTCCAAGGATGGAGTACTGCTGCCACATCTGGGCAGGAGCTGCTAAAAACAGCCTATCCTGCCTTGACAGAGCACAAAATAGACTTCGTGGTTTAGTGGGAGATACCCTTTTCTTTTCCCTGCAACTTCTCCCATAGAAGAGACGTTGCGAGCCTGTTTTTGTTTTATCATTATTTCAATTGCAGTAGCTCGTCTGAGCTCCAACCCCTCGTCCCCCTCGCCAATCTTTCACGAGAAACACCCGTCTGGCTGAAAGTACTGTCAATAATTTTCCCCACTCTTTATCTGCGCCTAAATCCAAACGTAGATTCCATGAGCAAAGCTTCTTTCTTAGAACTGCACGCCATTGGTACTCTCTGCTGCTTGCCTGTTTCCCACCTGACTACAACTTGGACGTCTTCAAGTCCAACATAAACAAACTTCTGAGAAACCGCCCCCTTAAGAGTAAGACACTCTAACAAAACCTCCAATATTAATGATTACTACAATACTATCCCAATGATTACTGTACACGCAATAACCCTTATCCCTGAGTGGCCTTCGGGCCTTGATAAGTGGTGACCCCCATGTAAAAAAAAAATTAAAAATCAATCCGAAAGAAAACTTGTACTTTCATCTAACAATAAACAATATAAATTTGAATTTAACCTGAAACTCTTATCTGAAAAATAACACGGTTCATAAACTGCAGAAGTTCTAACGGAATAGTTTGAAATTTTCTTTCTTTTTTCATCTGCAATATATGGAATTGTATCTGTATTTTTTTTTTTTTTTTCGTTTGCTTATTATTTTTTTTTCAACAGATTATTATCGAATGGTCACTAATGTACCAGATTATACCAAATAAATTTTTAAAAATCAATAATTAACATTTTTAAGGGGTGCTCCGTTTCTAATTCAACGTTCTTACAAATCGATGCCCCACTTTGGGCAGTTTTGCACTTTAAGTCGAAAGTAAGTTCGACACCTCTAGAAGAGTCATATCAGTATTTTACACCGCTAAATTATATTACGAATTATTAAAGTTTTGAAACTTGAAAAAAATAAAATATTTTTTTTAAATATTTAAATACTTTTAAATATTTTTTAAACTATTTTATTTATTTCAAGTATGCTTTCTTTTATTCCGCAAAGTTTCAGTTTTAATATTTTTAAATTATTATTTATTAAAAGCATAAGAAACGTTGTTTAATTTTCAAAGTTGTTTTATTTTCGGAAGTCTTGCAGTTAAGCCCGGCAAATTCGAAAGTAAGTTTGACAACTCTAAAATTATTACATCGGTATTTACACCGTCAAATCACGATATTATGAATTATTAAAGTTTTAAAAACATAAAATAAAAAATATTTCATTAATAAAAAATATTTAAAAAATTATTTAAATATATTTTATTATTTTCTTTTATTACGCACAACAAAGTTTCACGGTTTTTTTTTTAAATATTTAAAGTTGTCGAATTTACTTTCGAGTTTCGCAGTACAAGCTGTTTTATTTTCTTCAATTCATATTTTGTAACGTGGTTCATTACTTCGGATTTTATTTTTTTAATTTTTTTTTCTGTTAATGCAATGATACACTTTGTAAAAATTGTTTCGGTCTTCTGTTAAATAAATAATTATAAATATATAAAATATATATATATATATATATATATATATATATATATATACGTTGTTCGTTTTTAGCCAAGATCAAAGTGTAGTATCTGTTCTTCAGATGCGGCATTGCGGCACCTCCATTTCTCGTTCTCTTTCAGTGGAGGAGAAATCCTTCACAACTGAGGCAATTTTTTATTTTTATTTTTGTACCTTTTCTCCACGTTAAAAAACGACCCTGGTGTCTAACTCCGTCCCGTGGGAAGGCATTGTAAATATGTATATTTAATCAAGTGACGCTGTAAAACACTGATATTATCCTTCTAGAGTTGTCGAACTTACTTTCCGGACTTTGCCGGGCGTAGGTGCAAGAGAGACTGCGTCATTTTGGAAGCATCGACTTTTTGGGGGCCAAATTTAGCCCTTTATTGGCATTTTTGAAAGCCAAACAGCTTTTTTAAAAAGTTAATATTTGCGAAAATAAACCCGAAAAAATCCGATGCTTCCGAAAATAGAGTATCGATTTACGGGAAACGAAGCACTTTTTTTTCTAAGTTAAATAATGAAAATGTGCTTGTGTTTTTTTTTTTAATTCTTTTTTTTTTTTTTTTTTTGATAATCTTGTTTATTAGTGATATTTCATTAATAATCCGATGAAAAAAAAAATGTTTTAAAACGCAAAAAAAAAAAAAAAAAAAAAAAAAAAAAAATACAGAGGAAAGGTTATCGCTTTCATACGTTGGCCACATATAAACATTTGGAAATCGAAATATTGAATTGTCAGTGAAACCAATCGTTTCTATTTTATTTTCATGTCGTACTAATAAATATATTTTTAAAAAATCATGAAAAACAATGACGTAACAAATTAATTATTAATGAAAACAAATTTCGAAGATAATTAGCGAAAATGAAGTTCTGCTAAGATTTTCAAAATTTTCAGAAAATAATCCCTTGTTACGATTCGAACTCTTCCGTTTCTTTTATTTAGCAAATCTCAATTTTCGTTATTTGTATTCGAAACGTATTTTAATTCATATTTAATTTTATCGTTTTCCGTAATTTTTGGATATGTCCAT
The DNA here is from genome assembly GCF_053919585.1 of Euprymna scolopes. NCBI lineage: Eukaryota > Metazoa > Mollusca > Cephalopoda > Sepiida > Sepiolidae > Euprymna > Euprymna scolopes. The sequence continues at coordinate 175,247,598 of NC_136527.1, forward strand.
AAGTGTTCCATGGTAATTAAGTGTATACCATTGGTTTCACTTGAGAGTCTATATTTCGAATGTAGATCTTATAAGTAAGATCCTTATGTTTTAAAATTTCAACTGCAGAGAATTAAACTTTGGAGAAAAAATTGTTGTAAAATTTGAAATTAAAGTTGTTGTTTTTTGTATTTCGGATGCAGTTACTGAAAAAAAAAATTATTATTTTATTGTGAAATAAAATTTGCAAAATGAAAGTTTGTTTAATAAATAAATTATTTTCTATAATGCAGAGTACACATTTTTGGATGCACAAAAGTTTAAAAATATTTGCCAGCCATTGTGAATAACGAATTAAAATTTAGCATTCATATCTCTGGCATAAAAAATATTTTTGTCCAGAATGCCTCTACATTCAAAACAAACACCAATGTGTGTTTGGATTAGTGATCTTCTAATTAACGCATTTAAGAAGAAAACAGAATTACGTACTTACCTGTCATGTCAAAATGATTATAAATTCCCCCCCAAAAAAAACAAAAAAAAAACGAAAAATAATCCATTAAAAAGATACTAGTAGAATAGAAAGTAAAATTTGTCGACAATTTTTGGGTTGTTTTCAAATTGCTCTAGTCTCATATTTTACTTAAAAAATGGTTGTATTTAAACACTTCTGGCCATTTTGTGAAACTGTCGACGGCCACTAAGAAATAATGTCCATTTAAAGGACCTGCATAATCGATATGTAACCGAGTCCACGGTGTATCAGTCTTTGGCCACGGTTGTATCTGCACAGGTGGTGCCTTTGCTGCTAGCTGACACCCTTGCCACTCTTTTACGAGTTTTTCAATGTCCTGGTCCATCCTAGGCCAATACGTATATCCACGCATTAAAGCTTTCATTCTCGACATGCCTGGATGACCACTATGAAATTCTTTTAAAATTCTTCTCTTAAGCGTAGTCGGTATGACGACTCTGTCTGCGTACATCAAGGTTTGAGCACAAATGGAAAATGGTAAAATTTTAGGGTCTTTCTTTGATTTTCCTTTTAGTTGCACCAACTTTTTCATTTTCATAATATAATCATCATTTTCTGCTGCCTTATTTATTTCGTCTAAAGTCACTGGTAACTCTCTGATTGTGTTGCACAGTAATACGGAGAGTCTTTTTCCTCTCTCAATGCAGCAATTACTGTGTCTTCCAAAGGTTCAGCACACTTTTGGATGAGCCTGGACAGTCCGATATTTTTGGATGAAATGTACTCCATTTTAAAGTTATAATTTAGTAGAATTATGCTCCATCGTTGGAGTCTGTTCGCAGTGTGCGTAGGTATGCTTTTTTTAGAGCCAAAAATAGTCAATAAGGGTTTGTGGTCGGTTTGAAAAGTAAACGTTCTTCCATGAATAAATCTATGGAATTTTTTAATGGCATAAATAATCGCCAAGCTTTCTATTTCAATTACGGCAAAAGTGATCTGGACGCATGGGCTATTGGCTTTGTTGATCCATCTTCAAGTTTATGGAGAAGAACTGCTCCTACTCCGTAGTCACTTGCAACTGATGCAACAATCAATTCTTTCTGTGGATCAAAATGTGCTAGAGCTAAATCTGATAGCAGGCATTTCTTAATATCTTCAAACGCATTTTGGCATTCTTTTGACTAAATCCACTTTTGTCCTTTTTTTAACAAATCATTCAATGGTGCTCTCAACTTATGCATGTTTGGAATATAAATAGCATACTATTGAGCCAAACCACAAAAAGATTGTAACTGGGCAACCTTATTGGGTGCTGGCATCCTCTCGATTGCTTCTGTTCTTTGAGGATCCGGTCTTCTGCCTTGGCTGTCGATAATTTGACCAAGATATTTTATCTGTTTTAAAAAGAATTCACATTTTTCGGCACTTAACTTGAAAACAAATTCATCAATTCTTTGGAAAACTGCTCTGATGTGTTCCTTATGTTCCTGTACATTTTTACTTTTGACAAGGATGTCATCCAAATATGCGATTGCAACATCTAAATCAGCAAGCATCGTATCCATTATTTGCTGAAATAGTGCTGGGGCCACTTTTAATCCGAAAGGAAGTCTTTTTAGTGGGAAAGTCCTAGATGGGTATTGATACACAAATACTTAGAACATTCTTCACTGATTTTACCTGAAGGTAAGCTTCCGATTAGTCGATTTTGGAGAAAATTCTACCTCCATTCAGCTTTGTAAAAATGTCTTCAGGAGATGGAAGTGGATAACGATGATCCATCAGACAGTCATTAAGGCCTGTAGAGAAATCGGCACATACCCGAATCTTCTTATTTTTCTTTGTAACATACACAGTGGGGCTCGCCCACTCTGAATAGTCAACTTTTTCGACTACACCATTCTTCTGTAGTCTTTTTTAGTTCAATCTCAATATCTTCTTTTGAAGAAAAAGGCACATTTCTTTTTGGTCTAAAAACAGGTTTCACATTCTGTTTTAATTCAAAATTTACTTCAGTTTTGGTTCACACTCCTAATCTCCCTGAAAAAAACTTTGGGGAATTCACTTTTTAACACTGCCAGAAAATGGTTATTTTGTTTGGAATTTTTCTTTTCCAACGCTCTTACATTATTGCAAAACGAATTTATAGGTAGCTCCCATAAATCAAACAAAACAATCCAATCAATTCCAAAAAGGCAAGAATTTATTCCTGGAACAACTGAAAGGTTTGAGGAAAAAGTCTTCGATCCAAGAAAAACACTGCAATTAAATTCTCCTATGAATTTTAATCGCTATCCGGAAATACCTTTTGCAATTTTTTGTGTTTTTCTCAGTTTTGGACAACCAATTATCTTCCAGGTCACTTCGTCGATAATTAATATATCGCTACCTGTGTCTAAAAGTAGCTTCACTGAGTGACCATTTATTTGTGTGTGAACGAATTTCTGTTTCCATCCTTGTTTTATTTCTTCTTTGGACAAGACCACATTTATTTTAACTTACATTTCCGTCTTTTGTCTTGCTTAGTTCGGCAGTGGGATGCCTGGTGTCCCACTGGGTCACATTTGGTACAACGTTGGCCTTTATAAGGGCAGTTTTTTCTTAAGTGCGGACCCGCACAACTCCAACATTCAAAACTTTTCCCTTTGTCTTTTGGAAATTTCTTCTGTTTTACTACCTGGACTTGGGATGTGACTTTTCCCTCTATCCTCGTAATGTCCCTTTTTACATTTATCAATTTTTGACATTCTTCTGCCACTTTTTGCAAGTTCATTTCCGGGTCTTGCTCCATGATTGATAATATCCTTGACCTTAAATCCTTATCCTTCGGTGCTGTCAGTCCCTGAACAAATATGTAGCACTTAAACATGTCCACTGATAAATCCTTTAATTTAAACAGTTCACACTGGGCGTTAACTTTGCCCCCATATGTGACAATGTCATCAGTTTCGTCTTTTGAAATATTTAAACACCTATACCGTGTATGAAAAAAGACTATCTCTTTCACCGAATATAACACAAAAAATTTTCACCGTTTCAGAAATAGAGATCTCTTCCGTTTTTTTAGGCAATATCAAATTCGTGAATTTAGTATTTTCTTCTCTGCCCATTTTTTGGAGTAATAGTGTTATTTTTCCTCATCCGACCACTTCTCGCATCGTTTTGTAAATATCGTTTCAAACCTACGATAATAGGCTGGAAAAGTGGCACCTTTTTCTGGGTCATATTTAAACTCTGAAAGCGAGTTCGCTATACCCTCAGCCGAAAAAAAATCTGGATGCACCGTCCTTAGATTTTTCTGACAAAATTGTTTCACAAAATAAGCGATTATCCGTCGTTTGTTGTATTACAAGAGTTTAGAAACGTTCTTGTTGAATTAGCATTTGTTTTTGAAAATCCATTTGGGCTTTTTGTTGAGCGATTAAACTCTCAGTTAACATTATCGTCAACGTCGCTATTTGTTCCGATGTCATTTTCTTTCTAAATGTATCAATAGCAAGTGAACGTATACTACAGAAAAAAATATTGTTCTAAAACAAGATGCTTATTTTCACAGAAAATTGCCAACACATAGGAAAGTTCCGAAAATAAATCACCGTTAAAATAACACTTGACAAAATTTCAAGAGACTCTTTTTTCGTCTATTTCAGCAGATACACGTAAACTTCTTTTAAAAATTGTGTTTATTAAATAAAAACAGATTCCTCAGTATTGTTCATTTGTTGGGTGTTTATGGTATTAACCATATAGAACAAAACAAGTCTGTTAATCATGAAGAAAGTCACAATTTACACACACACACACACACACACACGTTATATAACGTCAACTCTTTGGGAGTTTAACAAAGAGAAAAACGGAGTTTAACTCGTCAATAATATAAAAATTATTTTTTACTTGCGTACATTTGTGGCAGACACCAGTCTTTCGCTTTTTAAGGAGCTTTTTCTTCAATTAAAAGTGAACTTTGTGAATAACAATTTTCAGAATGTTCTCGGTTACCACCTGTTTTTTTTTTGTTTTTCTTAGATGAATTTACAGTTCGTATCTCATCTTCGTCGCCAGTTGATATATCCTGCGCCTGCGGTGGGTGGCCGTAATAAAAGGATATTCAAGAAAGGTATTCCACAAGGAAAATAAATGAATAAAGAGGTTCTGAAGTTTACGTAAAGAATTAAATAAGTTTATTGAGAATATTTACAGAGACAGCATGTTACGTTTTTTAAGTGTTCCCACCCAAGGAAGGCTCTCCCAACCGGTGACCTGTGATAACGTTCTTTCGATAAAAAGTTCCGGCGGTGAATTTCTCATCTCGCCATAACAGAATCCATTGCTAATTAACTAGATTATATATTGATTTGTATTAATTTTAATTTTCTGAGTATTTAAATTAAATTATTAGTGGTCAGGGACATTACTTATTGCACGCCACTCGTAACTTTAATTAACTGAGTATTTAAATTCACTTTATTAAAAACTTATTTTATTTCTATTGTTAGCAATATGTTTTTATTATTATCAGTAGCAACTATGGTAGTTGTATGCTTATTTTTCCTACACATTATTATTATTGTTTATTTTACTTTATTAATTGCATTATTCCTTTATCTATTACAAAATACTATGTATAATATTAAACATTTAAACAATACGAATATGAATCAAGTGTTTATTTCTGTGATTTTTTAATATTTTATAAAGTTATGTTTCTTGTTTTGTCGGCACGATTAAAATAAACAATGATATAAAAATATAAAATATATTTTATTTTTATTTGCAGATGTTCCTGCTTGAATGTTTTTTAATGAATATTAAGGGACCATCCCTCTCCTTAAACAGTATTTTATACACAATTATTTATTTACGTGGCAGACAATAATCTTCTTACATGGCAGACAACAAAGACGGCTACACACAACTTTATTAAACATATTTGCGTGAAGAGTTGTTTTGTCTGGATTGTTTAGCAAATAGTGATAAGAACATCATATTTAAATTTGTGATATTTTTGTTTAATGTTTTTATTAATCACAAGATATCGAATTTAACATTTCATAAAAGTCTGCTAATTTACAAAAGAGAATATTTGAAATTTTACACTACAAGATATCGTTTATAAAATAATATAAAATAAATGAAATGTGATACACAATTAAAATTTCTTTAGCAAAAAATCTAACTTGCATCAAGAACTCAAGATTAAAATGGAAACGTTAGGACAAAATGCTATACTGTTATACGGTTATAATTTTGTGCGAAGAGCAATTTAATTTAAATATGAATATACACATGAGGGGAAAAGCTTCATTATTGTGAAGTGTGTCGATATTCTTGTGTAAAAAATCAAAATTAGTGATACACACTGGGGAAAAGCCACGTTCTTGTGATATTCTTCTGAACAATCAAAGTTTGTGATACATATGAGAACTCACACTAGGAAAAAGCCACATTCCTGTGAAGTGTGTGGATATTCTTTTACTGTAAAATCAATATTAGTGACACATATGAGAACTCACACTGGGAAAAAGCCACATTCTTGTGAATTGTGTGGATATTCTTGTTCTCACAAATCAGCATTAGTGACTCATATGAGAACTCACACTGGGGAAATGCCACATTCTTGTGAAGTGTGCGGACATTCTTTTTCTGACAAATCAAAGTTAGTGCGGCATATGAGAACTCACACTGGGGAAAAACCACATTCTTGTGAAGTGTGTGGATATTCTTTTTCCCGAAAATCACAATTAGTGGCACATATGAGAACTCACACTGACAAATCAAAGTTAGTGCAGCATATGAGAACTCACACTGGGGAGAAGCCATATTCTTGTGAAGTGTGTGGATATTCTAGTTCTCAGAAATCAGCATTAGTAACACATATAAGAACCCACACTGGTGAAAAGCCACACTCTTGTGAAGTGTGTGGATATTCTTGTTCTGACAAGTCATCATTAGTGAGACATACGAGAACTCACACTGGGGAAAAGCCATATTCTTGTGAAGTGTGTGGATATTCTTGTTCTCAAAAATCAGCATTAGTAACACATATAAGATCTCACACTGGTGAAAAGCCACACTCTTGTGAAGTGTGTGGATATTCTTGTTCATACAAGTCATCATTAGTGAGACATATGAGAAATCACACTGGGGAAAAGCCATATTCTTGTGAAGTGTGTGGATATTCTTGTTCTCAAAAATCAGCATTAGTAAGACATATAAGAACTCACACTGGTGAAAAGCCACACTTTTGTGAAGTGTGTGGATATTCTTGTTCTGACAAGTCATCATTAGTGAGACATACGAGAACTCACACTGGAGAAAAGCCATATTCTTGTGAAGTGTGTGGATATTCTTTTTCTAAAAAAGCAACATTTGTTACACATATCAGAACTCACACTTGGCAGAATTGAATGCCTATCTTCTTCACTTTCTCTGTACAGCGGTTTACTAGGAACTCTGGTATGACGATACTTTCAATTCTCAAAGTAAATCCGAATTTAAATGAAAATAAAAAAATGAATCAACAAACTAGCAGGATGACGCCCAGGATGAAAAGATCCCTCCCAGAATAGCTAGGCATGTGCCCTATGAAAATAACAATGGACCTTCTCCTAGGTATGTTGCCACAAGTAACAACATTACGCTGGACACTCTACCAAACCAGTCAAATTCTAGTCCTGGAATCCGGCTAGACAAAACCGAGACTACGAAGAAAAGACAATATAACTAAGTAAATGAGTCATTTGGGGGGAGGAAGAAAAATTATTCTTCCAGATTTTGTATACTCAAAGTATGAAAAATAGGGGAGAAAAAAGTCACATTATTTGAGGCTGAAGTTAAAGTCTTTTCTTTTCACAGAGAGGGGTTACAAATTGGTAACCACAAGGATAATCGACCCAAAAGAAGGGTGAAATTTGATATTTCTCATGTTTTTGTTACCATGGAAAAAGAAAAACGGAGTTGGGATTGTATTATAATCTTAGATTGTCGGTGGCAGGAGAAAAGACGTACTAAGAAAGAGACAGACAGACAGGGACCTTTGAAAACAAAAAGAAGGAGAGACAGAAAAGGAAATCGATAAAGAGACGGGTGAAGAAAAAAGAAACAGCTCGTGGGAAAATCCAGAAAAAGAGTTTGCATACATGTAAAGGACATTTGGGGGGACTTTAAACAGAGGAAACGCCCGTTTGCAAAAGAAAAAGAAAAAACTTTTAAAAAAAGACAAAAAAAACGTTTGAACATTTTTAACAAAAAATAAGAAGGAAAACAGAGAGAGAGAAAAAAAAGAGACACTTTTTAACAGATTAAACAAGTGCGCGCCGCAAAGCGACGAGAAAGAGCGAGTGAAAGAGAAAGGAAGCGGAACACAGGTAAGTGAGCCTTTTTTCTTTCTGTCGTCTGTGCAAATTGGCCTAGAGAGAGAAGGTGAGAGCGAGGACGTAGTTTAGCTGTGAAATTAACAATTAGTCGTGAATGCTTCCAATCTGATAGCATTAATATCAGTGAATTAATGAAAGGAAGGATGAGTGTTGCAGCTACAAGCGAAAGTGTTTTAAAAACGGAATAATCACTGTTGCGTAGACTTTTCCTTTCTGGGATTGAGTTATATATATATATATATATTTTGCTGAATTAAAAGGCTTGAGAGAGAAAATAAAGAGAAAGTGGAAAAAAGTTTTATTGTTTTTGCTTGAAGTTTTTTTTTTGGTGATTGAATAATTGTTTTTTATTATTGTTCTGTTGGTGTTTGTAATCTTTTCTTTTGTGAAGTAATTGAAATTGCATACATTTGAATATTTGAGTATTATAAAGGCGTAGATGAAATTGCATATATTTGAATATTTGAGTATTATAAAGGCGTAGATGAAATTGCATATATTTGAACATTTTAGTATTATAAAGGCGTACATGAAATTGCATATATTTGAATATTTTAGTATTATAAAGGCGTACATGAAATTGCATATATTTGAATATTTTAGTATTATAAAAGCGTACATGAAATTGCATATATTTGAATATTTTAGTATTATAAAGGCGTACATGAAATTGCATATATTTGAATATTTTAGTATTATAAAGGCGTACATGAAATTGCATATATTTGAATATTTGAGTATTATAAAGGCGTAGATGAAATTGCATATATTTGAATATTTTAGTATTATAAAAGCGTAGATGAAAGTGCATAGATTTGAATATTTGAGTATTATAAAGGCGTACATGAAATTGCATATATTTGAATATTTGAGTATTATAAAGGCGTACATGAAATTGCATATATTTGAATATTTTAGTATTATAAAGGCGTAGATGAAATTGCATATATTTGAATATTTGAGTATTATAAAGGCGTAGATGAAATTGCATATATTTGAATATTTGAGTATTAAAAAAGCGTACATGAAATTGCATATATTTGAATATTTGAGTATTATAAAGGCGTACATGAAATTGCATATATTTGAATATTTGAGTATTATAAAGGCGTACATGAAATTGCATATATTTGAATATTTTAGTATTATAAAGGCGTACATGAAATTGCATATATTTGAATATTTGAGTATTATAAAGGCGTACATGAAATTGCATATATTTGAATATTTGAGTATTATAAAGGCGTAGATGAAATTGCATATATTTGAATATTTGAGTATTATAAAGGCGTAGATGAAATTGCATATATTTGAATATTTTAGTATTATAAAGGCGTAGATGAAATTGCATATTATTTAATATTTGAGTATTATAAAAGCGTAGATGAAATTGCATATATTTGAATATTTGAGTATTAAAAAAGCGTACATGAAATTGCATATATTTGAATATTTTAGTATTATAAAGGCGTACATGAAATTGCATATATTTGAATATTTTAGTATTATAAAGGCGTAGATGAAATTGCATATATTTGAATATTTGAGTATTATAAAGGCGTAGATGAAATTGCATATATTTGAATATTTGAGTATTAAAAAAGCGTACATGAAATTGCATATATTTGAATATTTGAGTATTATAAAGGCGTACATGAAATTGCATATTATTGAATATTTTAGTATTATAAAGGGGTACATGAAATTGCATATATTTGAATATTTTAGTATTATAAAGGCGTACATGAAATTGCATATATTTGAATATTTGAGTATTATAAAGGCGTTGATGAAATTGCATATTATTGAATATTTGAGTATTATAAAGGCGTACATGAAATTGCATATATTTGAATATTTGAGTATTATAAAGGCGTAGATGAAATTGCATATATTTGAATGTTTGAGTATTATAAAAGCGTACATGAAATTGCATATATTTGAATATTTGAGTATTATAAAGGCGTACATGAAATTGCATATATTTGAATATTTTAGTATTATAAAGGCGTACATGAAATTGCATATATTTGAATATTTTAGTATTATAAAGGCGTACATGAAATTGCATATATTTGAATATTTTAGTATTATAAAGGCGTACATGAAATTGCATATATTTGAATATTTTAGTATTAAAAAAGCGTACATGAAATTGCATATATTTGAATATTTTAGTATTATAAAGGCGTACATGAAATTGCATATATTTGAATATTTTAGTATTAAAAAAGCGTACATGAAATTGCATATATTTGAATATTTGAGTATTATAAAGGCGTAGATGAAATTGCATATTATTGAATATTTGAGTATTATAAAGGCGTACATGAAATTGCATATATTTGAATATTTGAGTATTATAAAGGCGTACATGAAATTGCATATATTTGAATATTTGAGTATTATAAAGGCGTACATGAAATTGCATATTATTGAATATTTGAGTATTATAAAGGCGTACATGAAATTGCATATTATTGAATATTTGAGTATTATAAAGGCGTACATGAAATTGCATATATTTGAATATTTGAGTATTATAAAGGCGTACATGAAATTGCATATATTTGAATATTTTAGTATTAAAAAAGCGTACATGAAATTGCATATATTTGAATATTTGAGTATTATAAAGGCGTAGATGAAATTGCATATTATTGAATATTTGAGTATTATAAAGGCGTAGATGAAATTGCATATATTTGAATATTTGAGTATTATAAAGGCGTAGATGAAATTGCATATTATTGAATATTTGAGTATTATAAAGGCGTAGATGAAATTGCATATTATTGAATATTTGAGTATTATAAAGGCGTAGATGAAATTGCATATATTTGAATATTTGAGTATTATAAAGGCGTAGATGAAATTGCATATTATTGAATATTTGAGTATTATAAAGGCGTAGATGAAATTGCATATATTTGAATATTTGAGTATTATAAAGGCGTAGATGAAATTGCATATTATTGAATATTTGAGTATTATAAAGGCGTAGATGAAATTGCATATTATTGAATATTTGAGTATTATAAAGGCGTAGATGAAATTGCATATTATTGAATATTTGAGTATTATAAAGGCGTACATGAAATTGCATATATTTGAATATTTGAGTATTATAAAGGCGTACATGAAATTGCATATATTTGAATATTTTAGTATTAAAAAAGCGTACATGAAATTGCATATATTTGAATATTTGAGTATTATAAAGGCGTAGATGAAATTGCATATATTTGAATATTTGAGTATTATAAAGGCGTACATGAACTTGCATATTATTGAATATTTGAGTATTATAAAGGCGTACATGAAATTGCATATTATTGAATATTTGAGTATTATAAAGGCGTACATGAAATTGCATATTATTGAATATTTGAGTATTATAAAGGCGTACATGAAATTGCATATTATTGAATATTTGAGTATTATAAAGGCGTACATGAAATTGCATATATTTGAATATTTGAGTATTATAAAGGCGTACATGAAATTGCATATATTTGAATATTTTAGTATTAAAAAAGCGTACATGAAATTGCATATATTTGAATATTTGAGTATTATAAAGGCGTAGATGAAATTGCATATATTTGAATATTTGAGTATTATAAAGGCGTAGATGAAATTGCATATATTTGAATATTTGAGTATTATAAAGGCGTTGATGAAATTGCATATTATTGAATATTTTAGTATTATAAAGGCGTAGATGAAATTGCATATTATTGAATATTTGAGTATTATAAAGGCGTAGATGAAATTGCATATATTTGAATATTTGAGTATTATAAAGGCGTAGATGAAATTGCATATTATTGAATATTTGAGTATTATAAAGGCGTAGATGAAATTGCATATTATTGAATATTTGAGTATTATAAAGGCGTAGATGAAATTGCATATTATTGAATATTTGAGTATTATAAAGGCGTACATGAAATTGCATATTATTGAATATTTGAGTATTATAAAGGCGTAGATGAAATTGCATATTATTGAATATTTGAGTATTATAAAGGCGTACATGAAATTGCATATTATTGAATATTTGAGTATTATAAAGGCGTACATGAAATTGCATATATTTGAATATTTGAGTATTATAAAGGCGTACATGAAATTGCATATATTTGAATATTTTAGTATTAAAAAAGCGTACATGAAATTGCATATATTTGAATATTTGAGTATTATAAAGGCGTAGATGAAATTGCATATATTTGAATATTTGAGTATTATAAAGGCGTACATGAACTTGCATATTATTGAATATTTGAGTATTATAAAGGCGTACATGAAATTGCATATTATTGAATATTTGAGTATTATAAAGGCGTACATGAAATTGCATATTATTGAATATTTGAGTATTATAAAGGCGTACATGAAATTGCATATTATTGAATATTTGAGTATTATAAAGGCGTAGATGAAATTGCATATATTTGAATATTTGAGTATTATAAAGGCGTACATGAAATTGCATATATTTGAATATTTTAGTATTAAAAAAGCGTACATGAAATTGCATATATTTGAATATTTGAGTATTATAAAGGCGTAGATGAAATTGCATATATTTGAATATTTGAGTATTATAAAGGCGTACATGAAATTGCATATATTTGAATATTTGAGTATTATAAAGGCGTACATGAAATTGCATATTATTGAATATTTGAGTATTATAAAGGCGTACATGAAATTGCATATTATTGAATATTTTAGTATTAAAAAAGCGTACATGAAATTGCATATATTTGAATATTTGAGTATTATAAAGGCGTAGATGAAATTGCATATATTTGAATATTTGAGTATTATAAAGGCGTACATGAACTTGCATATTATTGAATATTTGAGTATTATAAAGGCGTAGATGAAATTGCATATTATTGAATATTTGAGTATTATAAAGGCGTACATGAAATTGCATATTATTGAATATTTGAGTATTATAAAGGCGTACATGAAATTGCATATTATTGAATATTTGAGTATTATAAAGGCGTACATGAAATTGCATATTATTGAATATTTGAGTATTATAAAGGCGTACATGAAATTGCATATATTTGAATATTTGAGTATTATAAAGGCGTACATGAAATTGCATATATTTGAATATTTTAGTATTAAAAAAGCGTACATGAAATTGCATATATTTGAATATTTGAGTATTATAAAGGCGTAGATGAAATTGCATATATTTGAATATTTGAGTATTATAAAGGCGTACATGAAATTGCATATATTTGAATATTTGAGTATTATAAAGGCGTAGATGAAATTGCATATTATTGAATATTTGAGTATTATAAAGGCGTACATGAAATTGCATATTATTGAATATTTGAGTATTATAAAGGCGTACATGAAATTGCATATTATTGAATATTTGAGTATTATAAAGGCGTTGATGAAATTGCATATTATTGAATATTTGAGTATTATAAAGGCGTACATGAAATTGCATATTATTGAATATTTTAGTATTAAAAAAGCGTACATGAAATTGCATATATTTGAATATTTGAGTATTATAAAGGCGTAGATGAAATTGCATATATTTGAATATTTGAGTATTATAAAGGCGTACATGAAATTGCATATATTTGAATATTTGAGTATTATAAAGGCGTACATGAAATTGCATATATTTGAATATTTGAGTATTATAAAGGCGTACATGAAATTGCATATTATTGAATATTTGAGTATTATAAAGGCGTTGATGAAATTGCATATATTTGAATATTTGAGTATTATAAAGGCGTACATGAAATTGCATATTATTAAATATTTGAGTATTATAAAGGCGTACATGAAATTGCATATTATTGAATATTTGAGTATTATAAAGGCGTACATGAAATTGCATATTATTGAATATTTGAGTATTATAAAGGCGTACATGAAATTGCATATTATTGAATATTTTAGTATTATAAAGGCGTACATGAAATTGCATATTATTGAATATTTTAGTATTATAAAGGCGTACATGAAATTGCATATATTTGAATATTTTAGTATTATAAAGGCGTACATGAAATTGCATATATTTGAATATTTTAGTATTAAAAAAGCGTACATGAAATTGCATATATTTGAATATTTTAGTATTATAAAGGCGTACATGAAATTGCATATATTTGAATATTTTAGTATTAAAAAAGCGTACATGAAATTGCATATATTTGAATATTTGAGTATTATAAAGGCGTAGATGAAATTGCATATTATTGAATATTTGAGTATTATAAAGGCGTACATGAAATTGCATATATTTGAATATTTGAGTATTATAAAAGCGTACATGAAATTGCATATTATTGAATATTTGAGTATTATAAAGGCGTAGATGAAATTGCATATATTTGAATATTTTAGTATTATAAAGGCGTACATGAAATTGCATATTATTGAATATTTGAGTATTATAAAGGCGTAGATGAAATTGCATATTATTGAATATTTGAGTATTATAAAGGCGTACATGAAATTGCATATTATTGAATATTTGAGTATTATAAAGGCGTACATGAAATTGCATATTATTGAATATTTGAGTATTATAAAGGCGTACATGAAATTGCATATATTTGAATATTTGAGTATTATAAAGGCGTACATGAAATTGCATATATTTGAATATTTTAGTATTAAAAAAGCGTACATGAAATTGCATATATTTGAATATTTGAGTATTATAAAGGCGTAGATGAAATTGCATATATTTGAATATTTGAGTATTATAAAGGCGTACATGAAATTGCATATATTTGAATATTTGAGTATTATAAAGGCGTACATGAAATTGCATATTATTGAATATTTGAGTATTATAAAGGCGTACATGAAATTGCATATTATTGAATATTTTAGTATTAAAAAAGCGTACATGAAATTGCATATATTTGAATATTTGAGTATTATAAAGGCGTAGATGAAATTGCATATATTTGAATATTTGAGTATTATAAAGGCGTACATGAAATTGCATATATTTGAATATTTGAGTATTATAAAGGCGTACATGAAATTGCATATATTTGAATATTTGAGTATTATAAAGGCGTACATGAAATTGCATATTATTGAATATTTGAGTATTATAAAGGCGTTGATGAAATTGCATATATTTGAATATTTGAGTATTATAAAGGCGTACATGAAATTGCATATTATTGAATATTTGAGTATTATAAAGGCGTACATGAAATTGCATATTATTGAATATTTTAGTATTATAAAGGCGTAGATGAAATTGCATATTATTGAATATTTTAGTATTATAAAGGCGTACATGAAATTGCATATATTTGAATATTTTAGTATTATAAAGGCGTACATGAAATTGCATATATTTGAATATTTTAGTATTAAAAAAGCGTACATGAAATTGCATATATTTGAATATTTTAGTATTATAAAGGCGTACATGAAATTGCATATATTTTAATATTTTAGTATTAAAAAAGCGTACATGAAATTGCATATATTTGAATATTTGAGTATTATAAAGGCGTAGATGAAATTGCATATATTTGAATATTTGAGTATTATAAAGGCGTACATGAAATTGCATATTATTGAATATTTTAGTATTATAAAGGCGTACATGAAATTGCATATATTTGAATATTTTAGTATTATAAAGGCGTACATGAAATTGCATATATTTGAATATTTTAGTATTAAAAAAGCGTACATGAAATTGCATATATTTGAATATTTTAGTATTATAAAGGCGTACATGAAATTGCATATATTTGAATATTTTAGTATTAAAAAAGCGTACATGAAATTGCATATATTTGAATATTTGAGTATTATAAAGGCGTAGATGAAATTGCATATTATTGAATATTTGAGTATTATAAAGGCGTACATGAAATTGCATATATTTGAATATTTGAGTATTATAAAGGCGTACATGAAATTGCATATTATTGAATATTTGAGTATTATAAAGGCGTACATGAAATTGCATATTATTGAATATTTGAGTATTATAAAGGCGTACATGAAATTGCATATATTTGAATATTTGAGTATTATAAAGGCGTTGATGAAATTGCATATATTTGAATATTTGAGTATTATAAAGGCGTAGATGAAATTGCATATTATTGAATATTTTAGTATTATAAAGGCGTACATGAAATTGCATATATTTGAATATTTGAGTATTATAAAGGCGTAGATGAAATTGCATATTATTGAATATTTGAGTATTATAAAGGCGTACATGAAATTGCATATATTTGAATATTTTTGTATTAAAAAAGCGTACATGAAATTGCATATATTTGAATATTTGAGTATTATAAATGCGTAGATGAAATTGCATATTATTGAATATTTGAGTATTATAAAGGCGTAGATGAAATTGCATATATTTGAATATTTGAGTATTATAAAGGCGTACATGAAATTGCATATTATTGAATATTTGAGTATTATAAAGGCGTACATGAAATTGCATATATTTGAATATTTGAGTATTATAAAGGCGTTGATGAAATTGCATATATTTGAATATTTTAGTATTATAAAGGCGTACATGAAATTGCATATATTTGAATATTTTAGTATTAAAAAAGCGTACATGAAATTGCATATATTTGAATATTTGAGTATTATAAAGGCGTAGATGAAATTGCATATTATTGAATATTTGAGTATTATAAAGGCGTACATGAAATTGCATATATTTGAATATTTGAGTATTATAAAGGCGTAGATGAAATTGCATATTATTGAATATTTGAGTATTATAAAGGCGTACATGAAATTGCATATTATTGAATATTTGAGTATTATAAAGGCGTACATGAAATTGCATATATTTGAATATTTGAGTATTATAAAGGCGTAGATGAAATTGCATATTATTGAATATTTTAGTATTATAAAGGCGTACATGAAATTGCATATATTTGAATATTTGAGTATTATAAAGGCGTACATGAAATTGCATATTATTGAATATTTGAGTATTATAAAGGCGTTGATGAAATTGCATATATTTGAATATTTGAGTATTATAAAGGCGTAGATGAAATTGCATATTATTGAATATTTTAGTATTATAAAGGCGTACATGAAATTGCATATATTTGAATATTTGAGTATTATAAAGGCGTACATGAAATTGCATATTATTGAATATTTGAGTATTATAAAGGCGTACATGAAATTGCATATATTTGAATATTTGAGTATTATAAAGGCGTAGATGAAATTGCATATTATTGAATATTTTAGTATTATAAAGGCGTACATGAAATTGCATATATTTGAATATTTGAGTATTATAAAGGCGTACATGAAATTGCATATTATTGAATATTTGAGTATTATAAAGGCGTTGATGAAATTGCATATATTTGAATATTTGAGTATTATAAAGGCGTAGATGAAATTGCATATTATTGAATATTTTAGTATTATAAAGGCGTACATGAAATTGCATATATTTGAATATTTGAGTATTATAAAGGCGTACATGAAATTGCATATTATTGAATATTTGAGTATTATAAAGGCGTACATGAAATTGCATATATTTGAATATTTTAGTATTAAAAAAGCGTACATGAAATTGCATATATTTGAATATTTTAGTATTATAAAGGCGTACATGAAATTGCATATATTTGAATATTTTAGTATTAAAAAAGCGTACATGAAATTGCATATATTTGAATATTTGAGTATTATAAAGGCGTAGATGAAATTGCATATTATTGAATATTTTAGTATTATAAAGGCGTACATGAAATTGCATATATTTGAATATTTGAGTATTATAAAGGCGTAGATGAAATTGCATATTATTGAATATTTGAGTATTATAAAGGCGTTGATGAAATTGCATATATTTGAATATTTGAGTATTATAAAGGCGTAGATGAAATTGCATATTATTGAATATTTTAGTATTATAAAGGCGTACATGAAATTGCATATATTTGAATATTTGAGTATTATAAAGGCGTACATGAAATTGCATATTATTGAATATTTGAGTATTATAAAGGCGTACATGAAATTGCATATATTTGAATATTTTAGTATTAAAAAAGCGTACATGAAATTGCATATATTTGAATATTTTAGTATTATAAAGGCGTACATGAAATTGCATATATTTGAATATTTTAGTATTAAAAAAGCGTACATGAAATTGCATATATTTGAATATTTGAGTATTATAAAGGCGTAGATGAAATTGCATATTATTGAATATTTTAGTATTATAAAGGCGTACATGAAATTGCATATATTTGAATATTTGAGTATTATAAAGGCGTACATGAAATTGCATATTATTGAATATTTGAGTATTATAAAGGCGTACATGAAATTGCATATTATTGAATATTTGAGTATTATAAAGGCGTACATGAAATTGCATATATTTGAATATTTGAGTATTATAAAGGCGTTGATGAAATTGCATATATTTGAATATTTGAGTATTATAAAGGCGTAGATGAAATTGCATATTATTGAATATTTTAGTATTATAAAGGCGTACATGAAATTGCATATATTTGAATATTTGAGTATTATAAAGGCGTAGATGAAATTGCATATTATTGAATATTTGAGTATTATAAAGGCGTACATGAAATTGCATATATTTGAATATTTGAGTATTATAAAGGCGTAGATGAAATTGCATATTATTGAATATTTTAGTATTATAAAGGCGTACATGAAATTGCATATATTTGAATATTTGAGTATTATAAAGGCGTACATGAAATTGCATATTATTGAATATTTGAGTATTATAAAGGCGTAGATGAAATTGCATATTATTGAATATTTTAGTATTATAAAGGCGTAGATGAAATTGCATATATTTGAATATTTGAGTATTATAAAGGCGTACATGAAATTGCATATATTTGAATATTTGAGTATTATAAAGGCGTAGATGAAATTGCATATTATTGAATATTTTAGTATTATAAAGGCGTACATGAAATTGCATATATTTGAATATTTGAGTATTATAAAGGCGTAGATGAAATTGCATATTATTGAATATTTGAGTATTATAAAGGCGTACATGAAATTGCATATTATTGAATATTTGAGTATTATAAAGGCGTACATGAAATTGCATATATTTGAATATTTGAGTATTATAAAGGCGTAGATGAAATTGCATATATTTGAATATTTGAGTATTATAAAGGCGTACATGAAATTGCATATATTTGAATATTTGAGTATTATAAAGGCGTAGATGAAATTGCATATTATTGAATATTTTAGTATTATAAAGGCGTACATGAAATTGCATATATTTGAATATTTGAGTATTATAAAGGCGTAGATGAAATTGCATATTATTGAATATTTGAGTATTATAAAGGCGTAGATGAAATTGCATATTATTGAATATTTTAGTATTATAAAGGCGTAGATGAAATTGCATATATTTGAATATTTGAGTATTATAAAGGCGTACATGAAATTGCATATATTTGAATATTTGAGTATTATAAAGGCGTAGATGAAATTGCATATTATTGAATATTTTAGTATTATAAAGGCGTACATGAAATTGCATATATTTGAATATTTGAGTATTATAAAGGCGTAGATGAAATTGCATATTATTGAATATTTTAGTATTATAAAGGCGTACATGAAATTGCATATATTTGAATATTTTAGTATTATAAAGGCGTACATGAAATTGCATATATTTGAATATTTTAGTATTAAAAAAGCGTACATGAAATTGCATATATTTGAATATTTTAGTATTATAAAGGCGTACATGAAATTGCATATATTTGAATATTTTAGTATTAAAAAAGCGTACATGAAATTGCATATATTTGAATATTTGAGTATTATAAAGGCGTAGATGAAATTGCATATTATTGAATATTTGAGTATTATAAAGGCGTAGATGAAATTGCATATTATTGAATATTTGAGTATTATAAAGGCGTACATGAAATTGCATATATTTGAATATTTGAGTATTATAAAGGCGTACATGAAATTGCATATATTTGAATATTTGAGTATTATAAAGGCGTACATGAAATTGCATATTATTGAATATTTGAGTATTATAAAGGCGTAGATGAAATTGCATATTATTGAATATTTGAGTATTATAAAGGCGTACATGAAATTGCATATTATTGAATATTTGAGTATTATAAAGGCGTAGATGAAATTGCATATTATTGAATATTTGAGTATTATAAAGGCGTTGATGAAATTGCATATATTTGAATATTTTAGTATTATAAAGGCGTACATGAAATTGCATATATTTGAATATTTGAGTATTATAAAGGCGTACATGAAATTGCATATTATTGAATATTTGAGTATTATAAAGGCGTAGATGAAATTGCATATTATTGAATATTTGAGTATTATAAAGGCGTTGATGAAATTGCATATATTTGAATATTTGAGTATTATAAAGGCGTACATGAAATTGCATATTATTGAATATTTTAGTATTAAAAAAGCGTACATGAAATTGCATATATTTGAATATTTGAGTATTATAAAGGCGTAGATGAAATTGCATATATTTCAATATTTGAGTATTATAAAGGCGTAGATGAAATTGCATATTATTGAATATTTGAGTATTATAAAGGCGTAGATGAAATTGCATATATTTGAATATTTGAGTATTATAAAGGCGTACATGAAATTGCATATTATTGAATATTTGAGTATTATAAAGGCGTACATGAAATTGCATATATTTGAATATTTGAGTATTATAAAGGCGTAGATGAAATTGCATATATTTGAATATTTGAGTATTATAAAGGCGTTGATGAAATTGCATATATTTGAATATTTGAGTATTATAAAGGCGTTGATGAAATTGCATATATTTGAATATTTGAGTATTATAAAGGCGTTGATGAAATTGCATATTATTGAATATTTTAGTATTAAAAAAGCGTACATGAAATTGCATATATTTGAATATTTGAGTATTATAAAGGCGTAGATGAAATTGCATATATTTGAATATTTGAGTATTATAAAGGCGTAGATGAAATTGCATATTATTGAATATTTGAGTATTATAAAGGCGTACATGAAATTGCATATATTTGAATATTTGAGTATTATAAAGGCGTACATGAAATTGCATATTATTGAATATTTGAGTATTATAAAGGCGTACATGAAATTGCATATATTTGAATATTTTAGTATTATAAAGGCGTTGATGAAATTGCATATTATTGAATATTTGAGTATTATAAAGGCGTAGATGAAATTGCATATATTTGAATATTTTAGTATTATAAAGGCGTAGATGAAATTGCATATTATTGAATATTTGAGTATTATAAAGGCGTACATGAAATTGCATATTATTGAATATTTGAGTATTATAAAGGCGTAGATGAAATTGCATATATTTGAATATTTGAGTATTATAAAGGCGTTGATGAAATTGCATATATTTGAATATTTGAGTATTATAAAGGCGTACATGAAATTGCATATATTTGAATGTTTGAGTATTATAAAGGCGTACATGAAATTGCATATTATTGAATATTTGAGTATTATAAAGGCGTAGATGAAATTGCATATATTTGAATATTTTAGTATTATAAAGGCGTTGATGAAATTGCATATTATTGAATATTTGAGTATTATAAAGGCGTAGATGAAATTGCATATATTTGAATATTTGAGTATTATAAAGGCGTTGATGAAATTGCATATATTTGAATATTTGAGTATTATAAAGGCGTTGATGAAATTGCATATATTTGAATATTTTAGTATTATAAAGGCGTAGATGAAATTGCATATTATTGAATATTTGAGTATTATAAAGGCGTAGATGAAATTGCATATATTTGAATATTTTAGTATTATAAAGGCGTAGATGAAATTGCATATTATTGAATATTTGAGTATTATAAAGGCGTTGATGAAATTGCATATATTTGAATATTTGAGTATTATAAAGGCGTTGATGAAATTGCATATATTTGAATATTTTAGTATTATAAAGGCGTAGATGAAATTGCATATTTTTGAATATTTGAGTATTATAAAGGCGTAGATGAAATTGCATATATTTGAATATTTGAGTATTATAAAGGCGTTGATGAAATTGCATATATTTGAATATTTGAGTATTATAAAGGCGTTGATGAAATTGCATATATTTGAATATTTGAGTATTATAAAGGCGTTGATGAAATTGCATATATTTGAATATTTGAGTATTATAAAGGCGTAGATGAAATTGCATATATTTGAATATTTGAGTATTATAAAGGCGTTGATGAAATTGCATATATTTGAATATTTGAGTATTATAAAGGCGTTGATGAAATTGCATATTATTGAATATTTGAGTATTATAAAGGCGTAGATGAAATTGCATATATTTGAATATTTGAGTATTATAAAGGCGTTGATGAAATTGCATATTATTGAATATTTGAGTATTATAAAGACGTTGATGAAATTGCATATTATTGAATATTTGAGTATTATAAAGGCGTACATGAAATTGCATATATTTGAATATTTGAGTATTATAAAGGCGTACATGAAATTGCATATATTTGAATATTTGAGTATTATAAAGGCGTAGATGAAATTGCATATATTTGAATATTTTAGTATTATAAAGGCGTAGATTAAATTGCATATTATTGAATATTTGAGTATTATAAAGGCGTACATGAAATTGCATATATTTGAATATTTTAGTATTATAAAGGCGTAGATGAAATTGCATATTATTGAATATTTGAGTATTATAAAGGCGTAGATGAAATTGCATATATTTGAATATTTGAGTATTATAAAGGCGTTGATGAAATTGCATATTAT
Source organism: Euprymna scolopes (assembly GCF_053919585.1). Lineage (NCBI taxonomy): Eukaryota > Metazoa > Mollusca > Cephalopoda > Sepiida > Sepiolidae > Euprymna > Euprymna scolopes. Next base: position 175,270,335 of record NC_136527.1, read on the forward strand.
TGAATATTTGAGTATTATAAAGGCGTACATGAAATTGCATATTATTGAATATTTGAGTATTATAAAGGCGTACATGAAATTGCATATATTTGAATATTTTAGTATTATAAAGGCGTAGATGAAATTGTATATTATTGAATATTTGAGTATTATAAAGGCGTAGATGAAATTGCATATTATTGAATATTTGAGTATTATAAAGGCGTAGATGAAATTGCATATTATTGAATATTTGAGTATTATAAAGGCGTACATGAAATTGCATATATTTGAATATTTGAGTATTATAAAGGCGTACATGAAATTGCATATATTTGAATATTTTAGTATAATAAAGGCGTAGATGAAATTGCATATTATTGAATATTTGAGTATTATAAAGGCGTAGATGAAATTGCATATTATTGAATATTTGAGTATTATAAAGGCGTAGATGAAATTGCATATATTTGAATATTTGAGTATTAAAAAAGCGTACATGAAATTGCATATTATTGAATATTTTAGTATTAAAAAAGCGTACATGAAATTGCATATATTTGAATATTTGAGTATTATAAAGGCGTAGATGAAATTGCATATATTTGAATATTTTAGTATTATAAAGGCGTAGATGAAATTGCATATTATTGAATATTTTAGTATTATAAAGGCGTACATGAAATTGCATATTATTGAATATTTGAGTATTATAAAGGCGTAGATGAAATTGCATATATTTGAATATTTGAGTATTATAAAAGCGTACATGAAATTGCATATTATTGAATATTTTAGTATTAAAAAAGCGTACATGAAATTGCATATATTTGAATATTTGAGTATTATAAAGGCGTAGATGAAATTGCATATATTTGAATATTTGAGTATTATAAAGGCGTTGATGAAATTGCATATATTTGAATATTTGAGTATTATAAAGGCGTAGATGAAATTGCATATTATTGAATATTTGAGTATTATAAAGGCGTAGATGAAATTGCATATATTTGAATATTTGAGTATTATAAAGGCGTACATGAAATTGCATATTATTGAATATTTGAGTATTATAAAGGCGTAGATGAAATTGCATATTATTGAATATTTGAGTATTATAAAGGCGTAGATGAAATTGCATATATTTGAATATTTGAGTATTATAAAGGCGTAGATGAAATTGCATATTATTGAATATTTGAGTATTATAAAGGCGTAGATGAAATTGCATATTATTGAATATTTGAGTATTATAAAGGCGTAGATGAAATTGCATATTATTGAATATTTGAGTATTATAAAGGCGTAGATGAAATTGCATATATTTGAATATTTGAGTATTATAAAGGCGTAGATGAAATTGCATATATTTGAATATTTGAGTATTATAAAGGCGTAGATGAAATTGCATATTATTGAATATTTGAGTATTATAAAGGCGTAGATGAAATTGCATATTATTGAATATTTGAGTATTATAAAGGCGTAGATGAAATTGCATATTATTGAATATTTGAGTATTATAAAGGCGTAGATGAAATTGCATATATTTGAATATTTGAGTATTATAAAGGCGTACATGAAATTGCATATTATTGAATATTTGAGTATTATAAAGGCGTAGATGAAATTGCATATATTTGAATATTTGAGTATTATAAAGGCGTTGATGAAATTGCATATATTTGAATATTTGAGTATTATAAAGGCGTAGATGAAATTGCATATTATTGAATATTTGAGTATTATAAAGGCGTAGATGAAATTGCATATATTTGAATATTTGAGTATTATAAAGGCGTAGATGAAATTGCATATATTTGAATATTTGAGTATTATAAAGGCGTAGATGAAATTGCATATATTTGAATATTTGAGTATTATAAAGGCGTACATGAAATTGCATATATTTGAATATTTGAGTATTATAAAGGCGTAGATGAAATTGCATATATTTGAATATTTGAGTATTATAAAGGCGTTGATGAAATTGCATATATTTGAATATTTGAGTATTATAAAGGCGTAGATGAAATTGCATATTATTGAATATTTGAGTATTATAAAGGCGTAGATGAAATTGCATATATTTGAATATTTGAGTATTATAAAGGCGTAGATGAAATTGCATATATTTGAATATTTGAGTATTATAAAGGCGTAGATGAAATTGCATATTATTGAATATTTGAGTATTATAAAGGCGTACATAAAATTGCATATATTTGAATATTTGATTATTATACAGGCGTACATGAAATTGCATATTATTGAATATTTGAGTATTATAAAGGCGTACATGAAATTGCATATTATTGAATATTTGAGTATTATAAAGGCGTAGATGAAATTGCATATTATTGAATATTTGAGTATTATAAAGGCGTACATGAAATTGCATATATTTGAATATTTGAGTATTATAAAGGCGTACATGAAATTGCATATTATTGAATATTTGAGTATTATAAAGGCGTACATGAAATTGCATATTATTGAATATTTGAGTATTATAAAGGCGTAGATGAAATTGCATATATTTGAATATTTGAGTATTATAAAGGCGTAGATGAAATTGCATATATTTGAATATTTGAGTATTATAAAGGCGTAGATGAAATTGCATATTATTGAATATTTGAGTATTATAAAGGCGTACATGAAATTGCATATATTTGAATATTTGAGTATTATAAAGGCGTAGATGAAATTGCATATATTTGAATATTTGAGTATTATAAAGGCGTAGATGAAATTGCATATTATTGAATATTTGAGTATTATAAAGGCGTAGATGAAATTGCATATTATTGAATATTTGAGTATTATAAAGGCGTACATGAAATTGCATATATTTGAATATTTGAGTATTATAAAGGCGTAGATGAAATTGCATATATTTGAATATTTGAGTATTATAAAGGCGTACATGAAATTGCATATTATTGAATATTTGAGTATTATAAAGGCGTAGATGAAATTGCATATATTTGAATATTTGAGTATTATAAAGGCGTAGATGAAATTGCATATTATTGAATATTTGAGTATTATAAAGGCGTAGATGAAATTGCATATTATTGAATATTTGAGTATTATAAAGGCGTAGATGAAATTGCATATTATTGAATATTTGAGTATTATAAAGGCGTAGATGAAATTGCATATTATTGAATATTTGAGTATTATAAAGGCGTAGATGAAATTGCATATTATTGAATATTTGAGTATTATAAAGGCGTACATGAAATTGCATATATTTGAATATTTGAGTATTATAAAGGCGTAGATGAAATTGCATATATTTGAATATTTGAGTATTATAAAGGCGTACATGAAATTGCATATTATTGAATATTTGAGTATTATAAAGGCGTAGATGAAATTGCATATTATTGAATATTTGAGTATTATAAAGGCGTAGATGAAATTGCATATATTTGAATATTTGAGTATTATAAAGGCGTACATGAAATTGCATATTATTGAATATTTGAGTATTATAAAGGCGTACATGAAATTGCATATTATTGAATATTTGAGTATTATAAAGGCGTAGATGAAATTGCATATTATTGAATATTTGAGTATTATAAAGGCGTAGATGAAATTGCATATATTTGAATATTTGAGTATTATAAAGGCGTAGATGAAATTGCATATTATTGAATATTTGAGTATTATAAAGGCGTTGATGAAATTGCATATATTTGAATATTTGAGTATTATAAAGGCGTACATGAAATTGCATATTATTGAATATTTTAGTATTATAAAGGCGTAGATGAAATTGCATATTATTGAATATTTGAGTATTATAAAGGCGTAGATGAAATTGCATATTATTGAATATTTGAGTATTATAAAGGCGTAGATGAAATTGCATATATTTGAATATTTGAGTATTATAAAGGCGTTGATGAAATTGCATATATTTGAATATTTGAGTATTATAAAGGCGTTGATGAAATTGCATATATTTGAATATTTGAGTATTATAAAGGCGTAGATGAAATTGCATATATTTGAATATTTTAGTATTATAAAGGCGTAGATGAAATTGCATATATTTGAATATTTGAGTATTATAAAGGCGTTGATGAAATTGCATATATTTGAATATTTGAGTATTATAAAGGCGTAGATGAAATTGCATATTATTGAATATTTGAGTATTATAAAGGCGTACATGAAATTGCATATATTTGAATATTTGAGTATTATAAAGGCGTAGATGAAATTGCATATTATTGAATATTTGAGTATTATAAAGGCGTAGATGAAATTGCATATATTTGAATATTTGAGTATTATAAAGGCGTAGATGAAATTGCATATTATTGAATATTTGAGTATTATAAAGGCGTAGATGAAATTGCATATTATTGAATATTTGAGTATTATAAAGGCGTAGATGAAATTGCATATATTTGAATATTTGAGTATTATAAAGGCGTAGATGAAATTGCATATTATTGAATATTTGAGTATTATAAAGGCGTACATGAAATTGCATATATTTGAATATTTGAGTATTATAAAGGCGTAGATGAAATTGCATATTATTGAATATTTGAGTATTATAAAGGCGTACATGAAATTGCATATATTTGAATATTTGAGTATTATAAAGGCGTAGATGAAATTGCATATATTTGAATATTTGAGTATTATAAAGGCGTAGATGAAATTGCATATTATTGAATATTTGAGTATTATAAAGGCGTAGATGAAATTGCATATATTTGAATATTTGAGTATTATAAAGGCGTTGATGAAATTGCATATATTTGAATATTTGAGTATTATAAAGGCGTACATGAAATTGCATATTATTGAATATTTGAGTATTATAAAGGCGTACATGAAATTGCATATTATTGAATATTTGAGTATTATAAAGGCGTAGATGAAATTGCATATTATTGAATATTTGAGTATTATAAAGGCGTAGATGAAATTGCATATATTTGAATATTTGAGTATTATAAAGGCGTAGATGAAATTGCATATTATTGAATATTTGAGTATTATAAAGGCGTACATGAAATTGCATATATTTGAATATTTGAGTATTATAAAGGCGTAGATGAAATTGCATATATTTGAATATTTGAGTATTATAAAGGCGTAGATGAAATTGCATATTATTGAATATTTGAGTATTATAAAGGCGTAGATGAAATTGCATATTATTGAATATTTGAGTATTATAAAGGCGTAGATGAAATTGCATATATTTGAATATTTGAGTATTATAAAGGCGTAGATGAAATTGCATATTATTGAATATTTGAGTATTATAAAGGCGTACATGAAATTGCATATTATTGAATATTTGAGTATTATAAAGGCGTAGATGAAATTGCATATATTTGAATATTTGAGTATTATAAAGGCGTAGATGAAATTGCATATATTTGAATATTTGAGTATTATAAAGGCGTACATGAAATTGCATATTATTGAATATTTGAGTATTATAAAGGCGTAGATGAAATTGCATATATTTGAATATTTGAGTATTATAAAGGCGTAGATGAAATTGCATATATTTGAATATTTGAGTATTATAAAGGCGTACATGAAATTGCATATATTTGAATATTTGAGTATTATAAAGGCGTAGATGAAATTGCATATATTTGAATATTTGAGTATTATAAAGGCGTAGATGAAATTGCATATATTTGAATATTTGAGTATTATAAAGGCGTAGATGAAATTGCATATATTTGAATATTTGAGTATTATAAAGGCGTACATGAAATTGCATATTATTGAATATTTGAGTATTATAAAGGCGTAGATGAAATTGCATATATTTGAATATTTGAGTATTATAAAGGCGTACATGAAATTGCATATTATTGAATATTTGAGTATTATAAAGGCGTTGATGAAATTGCATATATTTGAATATTTGAGTATTATAAAGGCGTTGATGAAATTGCATATATTTGAATATTTGAGTATTATAAAGGCGTAGATGAAATTGCATATATTTGAATATTTGAGTATTATAAAGGCGTAGATGAAATTGCATATATTTGAATATTTGAGTATTATAAAGGCGTACATGAAATTGCATATTATTGAATATTTGAGTATTATAAAGGCGTACATGAAATTGCATATTATTGAATATTTGAGTATTATAAAGGCGTTGATGAAATTGCATATATTTGAATATTTGAGTATTATAAAGGCGTACATGAAATTGCATATATTTGAATATTTGAGTATTATAAAGGCGTAGATGAAATTGCATATATTTGAATATTTTAGTATTATAAAGGCGTACATGAAATTGCATATATTTGAATATTTGAGTATTATAAAGGCGTACATGAAATTGCATATATTTGAATATTTGAGTATTATAAAGGCGTAGATGAAATTGCATATTATTGAATATTTGAGTATTATAAAGGCGTACATGAAATTGCATATATTTGAATATTTTAGTATTATAAAGGCGTACATGAAATTGCATATATTTGAATATTTGAGTATTATAAAGGCGTACATGAAATTGCATATATTTGAATATTTTAGTATTATAAAGGCGTAGATGAAATTGCATATATTTGAATATTTGAGTATTATAAAGGCGTACATGAAATTGCATATTATTGAATATTTTAGTATTATAAAGGCGTTGATGAAATTGCATATATTTGAATATTTGAGTATTATAAAGGCGTAGATGAAATTGCATATATTTGAATATTTGAGTATTATAAAGGCGTAGATGAAATTGCATATATTTGAATATTTGAGTATTATAAAGGCGTAGATGAAATTGCATATATTTGAATATTTGAGTATTATAAAGGCGTACATGAAATTGCATATATTTGAATATTTGAGTATTATAAAGGCGTTGATGAAATTGCATATATTTGAATATTTGAGTATTATAAAGGCGTAGATCAAATTGCATATATTTGAATATTTGAGTATTATAAAGGCGTAGATGAAATTGCATATATTTGAATATTTGAGTATTATAAAGGCGTACATGAAATTGCATATTATTGAATATTTGAGTATTATAAAGGCGTTGATGAAATTGCATATATTTGAATATTTGAGTATTATAAAGGCGTACATGAAATTGCATATATTTGAATATTTGAGTATTATAAAGGCGTAGATGAAATTGCATATATTTGAATATTTGAGTATTATAAAGGCGTAGATGAAATTGCATATATTTGAATATTTGAGTATTATAAAGGCGTACATGAAATTGCATATATTTGAATATTTGAGTATTATAAAGGCGTAGATGAAATTGCATATTATTGAATATTTGAGTATTATAAAGGCGTACATGAAATTGCATATATTTGAATATTTTAGTATTATAAAGGCGTACATGAAATTGCATATATTTGAATATTTGAGTATTATAAAGGCGTACATGAAATTGCATATATTTGAATATTTTAGTATTATAAAGGCGTAGATGAAATTGCATATATTTGAATATTTGAGTATTATAAAGGCGTAGATGAAATTGCATATATTTGTATATTTGAGTATTATAAAGGCGTAGATGAAATTGCATGTATTTGTATATTTGAGTATTATAAAGGCGTAGATGAAATTGCATATATTTGAATATTTGAGTATTATAAAAGCGTAGAGGAAATTGCATATATTTGAATATTTTAGTATTATAAAAGCGTAGATGAATTAATTTAATTAGCGAAAAAATATGGCAGAGTTGGATGTCCAGGGAGTCACAGGTGTCATATCTGAAATGGTTGGAGCAGGTGCGGATAATTATGGAAAACTTACGGATGAGGATAGTCCTAGGCGGTGGATAGATGATATTCATGCACAACTTACGAACGGGGTTAAACAGAGTTTGGGGTCGCCTAGGGTTACGGATGCGTTTCTAACCCTATTGGGAAATTAAAGAGTACCGAGTTTCCGAGGGGATGCGCAAGAATTGGATGATTGGCTCCAGGCAGTGGGGGAAGAAGCAGGTTATTTATGGATTGGGGGACCAGAGATGGTACTTCTTGCATACGAATTAGCATCTGGAAGCGTGTCCAGATTTATTGGCAGACAGGTCCAGGAGAACCCTCAGCTGACCTGGCCGCAACTAACGTCAACATTGATCAAGGAATTCGGCAGCAAAAGGACGGCCATTGACACCGTCAGAGAATTATTTAGACTCCAACAACTGGAGAGGAAATTAATAGTTTGGCTGAGAGGGTGACTGAATTAGTGATAAGAGCTTTTCCGGATCAGTCAGTCCAGGAAGGTGGACCGATTCAGGTTCTGTTGGCTGACGTGATGGGTGAGGCTCTTCTTGACAGAGATATACGAGCCGACGTGTTGAAGGGTAACCTCATTAAATTAAGTGAGGCAGTGGAGCTCGCGCAAACCACTGATCGTGTTTGGGGGCATATTAGAAATTAAAGATTATTGGAGAAAGGTAGGGGGAACCCTTCCCCTGTGAGGACGCCGAGGTCAAAGCAGGCAAGAGAGGTTAAACCACCCCGGGAGATATTTGAGGAGGATTGGGAGAAGGAGGCTGACCCAAATTTATTGAAGTGTGATATTCGATATGGTCATTATAAACCCGTGCCTGGGATGTTAGGATTAGTGTGTTTTGGGTGTAACTATGATGGACATAAGGCGGCGGATTGTCCGACCCGATGGGGAGGAAACCCGTGGGGCCTGCAGCCATACTGCCACCATTGTAACTAACATGGACATGAGACTAAATGGTGTGCAAAAGTTGGTGAGCATCGCTTGAGGAGGGGACGTTATGTTTGGCCAGAGCGACGACCTCCATCCGAGGGTAGATCAAGACAGAAGGCTCTGCCTCAAAAGATGAGTGAGCAAGTTGCTTGCGTCCAGACCGTCTTTACGCCGGTTTCGGGAAACGCCAGTGGGTCTCCCAAGATGCGAGGTCGTTGGCGACCCCGTGCATATCAAAGCCCTCATGTTGATGGACGTGTTGACTAACCGGCCATATGGCCAGAAGCTGTCCGAGACTGCGCTGCTGGACTTGTGGGAACACTGGTCACAGGAGGACAGCATGTTCTCGAGATTTCCAGGGCAGAAGAGAGGATGCCACCCCAGAGGGCACTAAAGTTTGGACGGACAGACGGAGCGTCAATGTGCAATAAGTGGTTATTGCCATCACCCATGCAGAGCTGGTCGATAAAAAAAGACGCCACCTAAGGTGCGTCAACTTCTGACGAAAAAGGGGGGTTTGACCTGCTCTGTGGAGGTGGGAGAAGAAACGTTGACAGCTTTGGTGGACACAGGTGCAACTGTGTCCTTGATGGGGATGAATGCTTATGAGAGGATGCATGATGGGGAACCTTTGCAGCTCGAGGATGTGGAGTTGACTCAGGCGGACGGCATGGACCTTAAACTTGAGGGGGTGACCAATATACCCTTCAAGTTAGGTGACCAAAGTGGACAAATGAAGGTGTATTTCGCAAGGAATTTACGAAGAGAGTTAACACTCGGCAATGTCTGGTTGCAAATCCAGGGGGCGAAGGTTAGCTTTTGGCCACCCACTCTGACAAATTCGCCGATGACAGTCCCTTTGATCAAGGCTAGATGGAAGGAAGACACCAGTCGTAAGGCGTCCAAACCAAAGTCTATCTTGGATAACGTGGGCATCCATGAGAAGGAAGGCCCACTTGATGGCGATTATTAAAGCTCGTCCGAGTGTGAAGAGATGATTAGCTGATCTGGCAATAGCCGTTAAAAGAGAAAAAGAAAAAGAGAAAATAGAGAGAATAATAATGATACTGAGATATTAATAGCTTAGCTGAGTCTCCTTCCAAAAATTGTACAGGTTTTCTGTCGACGGCAAATAGCATAATTTAATTTTGCAGAAAGAAAATGCAGAAAAAAACAAAGGTTTTTGTGATTTTAAAATATTGCATAATTTTAACAAGGATAGAAAGGAAGAGAAAGAAAACAATGTTCATGATCCCTTGTGTGTGGATGTGGGAAGGAGATGAGAGAGAGATTCAGCCGGCCTCTGCTGTGTGAGAGACGGAGTGGGGGTCTGTATAGTCACATCGGCTGGCTCGGTTGGTGTCAGCGAGAGGGAAGGTGGGAGCGATCGTACTTGAATGTCATACCCTGACGACCGCCACTCACCCTCGAGCATATTGGAAGGGGAGGAGTATTTCGAATTATTGATTCTTCTCCTCTTCCTTTTATTTTTTTTCTTCTTTCTGTCCCCTGGGTGTACATACCGTGTGATCGGATTTAATATTAAATGTTAGGAATATTAAGTAACATATTTTTTCTAAAATGGAAAATGAGTATTGATTAAATTAGTTGTGAAGAATTTAAAACTTCTGAGAATTGTGTTTTTATGTATTAAACGAGAATAACTGGAGATATAAATGTTTGAGAGTTGAATTAGATTTTTTTTTTGGAAAAAAAGTTTTTGTTACCCCAGTCTGGGAGGATACACTTATTAAAACTGAACAGAATTAGTGAGAGTTCGGTCGAGGATAATTAAAGGCATTAGTTTCCGATATTAAATGGACCTTTGGAGGAATTAAAATTTTGCCCAAGTCAGGAAGGATTTCTTATTTGCGAGATATGAGTTAAGAGGCCGCACTTTTAGCAGGAATTACTTGGAATTAATTATTAGCATCAATGAGTGAATTGATAACTGAATTAAGTGCACCCAATTTGTGCGTGAAAAGTGATTTATTATTTTTTGGATGGAGTTTTCCATTGCATGTAAATCAGGTGCGTGATTGGGAAAAAAGATAGAATTTCTCATGCGATAGCGAGGTGTTAGCTGAGTCTCCTTGAGGATATCGACCTGGAAGGACGGTCGATATTACACATTTTAGTGCTTGATTTTTTATAATTGGTTGGAATTGATCCGGGGCGTTTCAGCTGGACTGTTGGGATAGGTGGTGATTATGGTTGATGATTTTATAATTGGTTGGAATGGATCCTAGGCGTTTCAGCTGGACTGTTGCGATAGGTGGTGATTATGGTTGATGTTTTTATAATTGGTTGGAATGGATCCGGGGCGTTTCAGCTGGACTGTTGGTATAGGTGGTGATTATGGTTTACCAGCCTTCATGTTACTCAGTGTGTCTGGACAGGGCCCGCTCGGGCACATTCTTTGGGTGAGGCGCTGGGGGCATGGTTAATATTTCATAATTTTTTTTATAGTTGTGAATGAGTTTGAATTATCGAACCAGGTTCGATAGATCGAGGAATCGTGTATTCTTGGAGGCGGAAGAATGGCACCTTCGACCTTCAGATCCCTGTGGTAAATTAGGGATGAGAAAAGATGGTGACGACTCAATCGAGTTCTTTTGTTGGGTGTGGTGACCGGGGACGAAGTGCTTTAATCGATGATACCTAATTTGCATGATCTGCTGACGCAGTCCTGCTGAGAAATCGACGAGGATAAAGGGTTTCTTAGCCCTTAAGAAATTGTTTTGTTTGATGCATGATGACGTTGGTCTGCCGCGGTTGTTCTTTAAGTGAGATGTCTTTTTGCCTGGAAATTAGTTCCTGAGTCACCTGCGAGTAGCTATTCGCAGGAATGTGTTTTTCTTTGTTAGTGACTTTTGTACAACAACTCTTTGACATTTATGATTTTATGGGCGTTGCTATTGATGTAGCATGTTCCTTGTTATTCTTGTTGATGTTATTGGCCGACCATGCTCGCCTTCTTTCTTAGACGGAGTATCCACACACACGGTGTTACTATGGGAAGAGGGTCTCTGGTGATTTAATTGTGCTTTCAGTTTTGTTGTCTCGTCGTTCCATTTTTGGGGATGCATCGTCAATTGGGCATGGTCGTGTTTCTTTTAATGCCTTATTGTTGGGCACCCGGCACCATACGTTGTTGTTGATGTATTAGTGGATGATTGAGTTGAGTATTGTGGAAATATAATAACATCCTGGGGTGTAGTGCGCGTTTGGAAGCTGAAAGAATATTAGTGTTTGTATATATACCCCTCTGGGATCGACGAACTAAATACGAGGTTTATCAGGTTATTACTCCACCCGTTCCATATCCTCTAAACACACCCAAGTTAGAGTTGGTAGCCAGTTAAGAGTGAAGTTAGAGTATGTAGCATTCAATATGGCTAGAGATAAATTTATGCTGTTGAATAAGCGAGAGGCAGGAATATGCCAAAATAATGGTCTTGGAATTTGCTGGTCACAGAGTCCATTGTATGTCACTGGAGATCAAGAGTTGTGTGTGTTGGGATTATTTCAGGGGGATGAGAGAGTGATAAATAGCGTCTGAAAGGTTGAAGTGGCAAGTGAAGGTATTTTGCCACTGGCTATACGAGTAGCTGGTTGGTATCAACGCAACAGAATGGAATTGTCTAAGGTATGTGGTAATACGGCTGCTGGGATAATCAAGGTGGGACCGCCTTTAACTATGGGAGAACTGGACAGGGGTTGTGAAGCCCGGGGAAAGGGCATAGGATTGCCTGCATATTATCAGGTTGAGGAACGGTATTTGTTAAAAGCACCTGAGGTAGAGTGGGCGAATGACCAATTGACTAACGTCACTGACCTCTGGAACCCCCCGATCCATCGTTCACCGCCACATTCCGTACTTAGGCTACTAAAAGCCATGGGAGGAGTTAGACAAATAGATTTGAGTGAATTACAGGCCCGACTAAATGGTCTGGAGAATACAGAAGCTAGGGATAGGCTTCATAAGGTAGTGGTTACAGGAGCAGGAGTGAGCATGCTAGTAACGATAATTGTGCTGTTGTTGGTGGTTGTATGGTGCGTGAAGAGAGCGAAGATGGAAAGAGAGCAAGGTGATGAGCATCTCGAGGCTGATTGCACGGATGGTGGGAGAGACCCTGGTTCGAAACCGCCTGTGATTCTGGAAAATGCGGCTGCTGGTGCTGATGAAAACGAAGTGCAACCTGAAGACCTCCTTGATGCTGAAATCCAGAGGAACTCAAGACGACTTGAAGATCTTTTCTTTTTTCTTTCTTTTCTTTTCTCTCTGTTTTATCCAAAATTCTTCCAGTGCGCTGAGCTGAGAACCGTCGAAAGAAAGTCCCAACAATACCTTGAATGACCATCTATTGAGGTGAGAAGTAAATTGTGACTGTGACTCTGGAAAAAACATTTTTGAACTATAATAAAATTGATGAAAAGAAATTGGAAAAAGGGAATAACTCTTATAAAGGTTGGAAAAAAAGAAGTCGAGTAATGTTATTTGAAAAAAAAGGGGCAAAACTTTTAAACAAGGGAAGTAACTCTTATGAGTTTCTTGATGAACTTAATGCATTTTATGGAGTTACAATTTTATAAACGATTAAATGATATCTTTGAATTATTAATGTGAATTGAAAAAAAAGAATATATAACCAAAGAAAAAAATTGCATGTGAAAAAAAGAAATTATATTAGCCTGACGAACTTTAACTTTTTAAATTTTTAATAATTTTACTTTGAACTTTTACATTTTTGATGATTTTACGAACTTTTTTGAAATTACTTTCTCATGAACTTTTGAATGAAAGGACGGAGAAGCCTGCATAAAAAGGGTGGATTGTGTATATTTTATCTTGTTGACGGATAATTTGAGGATGGAGAGAAGAGAAGGGTCTGTGAAAAAAATCTGACGGCGTACTGTGAAAAGAGATAGAGTGGTGTGTTAAGGAATTACACTCTATTGAGGAGCTTTAAAACTACGCTGAGATATCTTATCATTTTCGGATGACACCAGATCACCCAAGGATTTAAGATAGAGAACATAAATATATATTTTTTATTTCATGTAAAAATAGATATTGTTTGAAACCAGAGAAATATATTTTTATGGCTAAAAGTTAATGACAGGAAATTTCACTTATAACATTGTCTGGCCTTAAATGAACTCAAAGTTGGATGTCAGAATTGACATCTGACCTTGGAAATCGTGAGAATGAGTAATAAAGCTTTTGATTTCATGGTGAAATCGTATTGGCTGAGAGAATTTCCACTCCATCCACATACCTTACTATATATACCACTGTCGTGCGAGAATTAGTCAATTTAGTAGAGTTGGGAGTCTAGTTGAGTCGCAGATTAGATTAGTTGGAGATTGCTTGTTGTATCCGAGAAGAGACGTGACCCCTCCACCTTCCTCATCCAACCGTCTCTCGCTGTCTGTGAAGAGATTTGAGACTGTGATAATTGTAAAAACTTGTACATAATTCTGGAAAATTAAGCTTCTGTAGATAGACTACCTGAGTTTGTCTTTCTTCCTGCCTGCTGCTTCGATATTCGCTTTCAGCCTACCAGATTACATGTAACAACCTCAGAGAAGACCAAACAACACGAGCCGAGATTTCTAAATAAAAAGGGGTCCTTAACCATTTTCTCGAGTGAGGGGTTACAGAGTTAATACATGTATATATATATATATATATATATATATATATATATATATATATGTGTGTGTGTAGAGAGAAAGAGAAAGAGAGAGATTTTTTAAGTGTGTGTGTATACGTAAAGCCTGAAGTTAAATCTTTTTAAAAGGGTACTTACGTTTTTTGCCAAGACGAAGAGAAATGTTTATATATATATATATATATATATATATATATATATATATATATATATATATATATATGAACAAGTTCTCTTTTCTATATCGTTTACGTGTGATGACTAGTAATAGCAGATTGTCTATTGCTTGGGTGTGTATGCCCGTGTGCATGCTTGCGTCCTTAGCCAAAACAAAAAAAATGTTTTAGTCACTTTTTTATTTAAGAAAATGTTTTGAGCAATTTTCGTCCTGGTAGAGTTCTGGAAAAACGAGGAAAAAGGGGATTCAAAACGAGGTCCATTAGGAAAAAATCATTGTTGCTTGTTCAGATTCTTGTCAGTAGTAGTTCACTTGTTGTTTTTCTTTGTTGAAATGTTCGCTTTTGCGGGACGAATTTTAGCTCGCTGGTTTTTCTGTGACGTGTCCTGTTTTACAAAAAATGAAGAAAATGCTTGTCATTCAGAATTGCTTGTATATCACGAGGGGGTCATCATTTTGGGGGTTTATTCTTTTAGGACACAACCTAAGAAAATAAATAATTCAATACAAGTTTTTGAAATGACGAACACAACAACTTCATAAAAGGTAACACAGCAAAGGTTTATTAAGAAGAAAGTGATATGTTCCTTGTCAGAAGTTGGACTCCAGCTGCCTAGTGCTATCCCGATAGTTATTCCAGTGGAATCGTCAAAGCCGGCAGAAATAACACCGAGGTGGAGAGAGCGAAGGAAAAGGGGATAGAAAGGATCAATACGCCGTGTCCTTGATTGGTCAATACGTGCCCAAATAGCACAGGGGAGAGGCATTGATTCATGAATGAAAAAAAGTTCCAGTTGTTTCTGCTACAGAAGTCATATATTGGATCAACATAAATCATCAGATAACAGAAATGATAGGCAATAATAAGTTTGATAACAATAAGTTTTGATAACAATAAGTTTGATAACAAAAAGTTTTGATAACAATAAGTTGCAAGTTTCATAATGTAATTATTGGTACGGGCAAAATGAATGCCGTTGCTCAAAGTGTATAAACATTTTGACCCCTGTCATGCTGTGTTGTACATGGATGTGTAAGAATAAGATTGGAACACGTGTGGTAAGAAGGGTATTGAAAAATGATTAATTGCTATGCGCATGCATGAGTGCATACAAAAGTTAGATCATGAAACCGGAACGAAAGAGTTTATATAAAACTTACTGAAGCGAAAGAGCAGCGCTATCCATACATCTCTATTTCTCTGAAAACAAAGATGACTTAGGTATGTAAAACCAAACAAAGAAAATGGGAAAGCTGGTTCAGGGTAGACTGTCTGAACAGTTATAGT
The DNA here is from genome assembly GCF_053919585.1 of Euprymna scolopes. Lineage (NCBI taxonomy): Eukaryota > Metazoa > Mollusca > Cephalopoda > Sepiida > Sepiolidae > Euprymna > Euprymna scolopes. The sequence goes on from NC_136527.1 coordinate 175,286,182, forward strand.
GAGACAGGGGATTATTCTGCCCCCCCATGTGATGCTTGCTTGGAGGTATGAGCGTTTGCTCATCACAAGTTCATTTTTGATGGTGGTCGTACAACCCTAACACTACGGGTACGTTTTTGAGTATCATTTGGTATGTTTGGGGATGCACACACAAGTGGATCCACAGACGTCCCACATTTTTTGTGGAGCTGTGTTGGGGGAGGTCTTACAACATTTGTGGGGTAGGCGTCACTGGAATATTTCTTATGTGTTGTCGGTTTCTTCGCAGCACATGCCCACTGACATTCTCCAGGAGATAGGTGCGGTGACCATCTACCTGGGATACTACAGTCGCTGGGTCCCAGCTTCCCGACACAGGATTTTGTACCCTTACCCGTTGACCATGGTATAGGGGTGATAGATCTTCCTTAAGAGCATGTCGGTCAAAATACCTCTTTTGGTTCTGCTGGCGTTGTTGGAATGCGCTGTATATCTGATCTTGATCATGGTTATCGTTTCTGATTTTGGTGATCAGTGAAGATTGGATTCGTCTTCCCATGAGTAGTTGTGCAGGGCTTGGTATGACACTTGAAATTGGGGTGCAGCGCCAGTGCAGCCGTGCGATCTCAGGAGTTGTTCCCGACTGTTTGGCTTTCTTGAGAATATTCTTGATAGTCCTTATTTGACGTTATATGAAACCATTCCTGTGTGGTCTCCGAGGTGACGTGGTCTAATGATAGAAGCTCCATTCTTTGGCGAATTCGAGGTAGAGCTGACTTGAACAGTGTAGTCTGTTATCGCTGACTATCTTTGATGGTATGCTAAACTCTGAGAAAATTTGGCGTGTGATGTTCACTATGACACTGCTTGGTGAATGATCAGGTAGGCGTTTGACTATAGGATACTTTGAGTAATAGTTAGCTATGATCAACCATTGACTTCTGTGGAGATCAAACAGGTCTGAGCCAACTACGTCCCATGGCTTTGTTAGGATGTCATGTTGCATTAGCGGCTCTTGCATTTGGGAGGGCTGATACTGTTGACAGATACTGCATGACTTTGTGAACTGTTCAATGTCTTGGTTTATGTTTACCCAGTGAACAGTGCCCTTGGCAAGGAGTTTTGTGTTCTCTTGTCCTAAATGAGAAGCATGTAGCTGTTCTAATATGTCTTTTTGAAGTGTCTGGGGGATGACTATTTGTTGTCCTTTGAGGACAATTGAGAGCTGATCTCTTAGGCCCCAGAACACTCTAATGTCAATGGGCAGCTGCTAGATTGTCTCTGGCCATCCCGTGATGATGGTCTCTCTCAGCTGGTTAAGCAGATGATCCGCTGTCGTACACTGTCTTAGCTGTTCGATGTAATTAGTGGAAAAACGAACTGTATCAACCCGGACATCAAGTTCCATAGGGGCCGCATTATAAGATGGTGGTAGGCACAATAATCCATCAGCCAAGATATTGTCAGATCCCTTGTTATATGTGAGCCTGAAGTTGTATCCTTGGAGTTTTATTAGCATTCTTTGCAGACGTGCCGGGGCTGAGGTGAGCGGTTTGTCGATGATCACAGTGAGGGGTTTGTGGTTTGGAAATTGTGGCTATAAAGGTATGTGTGGAACCTCTGTGTGCCAAATACGATGGTCAGTAGCTCCAGTTCGATACAAGCGTATCTCTGTTCTGTCTGTGTGAGGCTCTTGCTAGCATATGTGACAGGCGATAGATTGCCATCCTTAGCTGGTTGTAGCAGAGCTTCACCGATTCCATGTAAACTCGCATCACAGTGCATGTATATCGGTTTTTAGGGTCAAAATATTGGAGCCAGGACGTTTCGGTTACTTCATTTTTTATCTTTTTGAAAGCTTCTTTATGGTGTGGTTCTCACTGGAAATCAGAGTCCTTGCGTAATAGGTCACGCAACACTGCTGTCTTGGAACTGAAGTCCTTGACAAAACGAGACAGGTATGTCATCATACCCAAGAATTGTTGTAGTTCCGTCTTGGTATGTGGTTCAGGCATTTTCTGTAGGTCACGTACATTGGCCGGGTCTGGTTTTAATCCGGTGTGTGTACAGGTTTCCAAAAAAGGATATTTCACGGCATTTGATATTGCACTTCTCCGAGTTCAAGGTAAGGCCTTCTTCAGTAGCGTCCTTCATGAAATGTCTTAGATTTTCGTCATGTTCCTGCTCTGTCGACCCATATATGGTGATATCGTCAGCTATATCACAAGCACCAGTGCATTTCTCGAGTAGTCTGCCCATCTCGAGTTGGTAGATGTCCTGACTGACACACAAACCGAATGGCAGTCGTTCAAAACAATATCTTCCAAATTGTGTTTGGAAAGTTGTTAGCGACTGACTTTCAGGGTCGAGCTTTATAGACCAGCACCCAGACTTAGCGTCGAACTTTGAGAAGAAATTTTCTTCTGCAAATCGGTGGTTGAGCTCCTCGACAGTTGGAATTTGGTGGTATGGCTGTATGAGAGCTTTGTTTAGCGCTCGTGGGTTTAAGCAACGCCTAATTGTGTTGTCACGTTTGGTGACCTAAGTGAGAGAGCTTACCCAGTTTGTGGGTTCGTTGATGCGGCGAATGACTCCTTGCGATTCTATCTTGTCGAGTTACGATTTGATTTGTCCGCGCTTGGCTATAGGTGTCCTTCTCGGTGGGTCTATGTGGCACGGTGCATTGGGGTTGACAACAAGCTTGTGAGTGTTCCTAAATTCACCAATACAGTAAAATCTCTCAGGGTATAGATGCATTAGGTCAGCTACACTATTGATGGGTTGGTGCTGGGCTGAGATGGCACAGTTCATTGTCACTACCCCAAGAGCGACTGATGTTGGCATACCCAATATGGCTGCTCCTGGTATATCAACCACATAGAATTGGGTATCCAGACATGGGGAGTTTTTATACTTGCACCTAAAAGTTGTGGTGCCATAACAGTTTATCCTGGTATTGTTGTAGGCTGTTAACAGACATTATGTTGAGGTGAGTGATCTAGGCATTGGGTTTCCAGCTTCGTCTATAATGCTAGGGTACATGTTACGAAATATGCGGATAGGCAATGTATTTTCTTGTGCCCCTGAATCTACTTTCAGGTTGAAGGTATCAGTGCCTGGGTGGTCCTTTAGCTTGATGCTTAGATCAAAAAATGCCTCATTTCGAGGATCTTTCATGTTTGCTGACTTTCCGCTGTTATTTGTGATGGAACTAAAGGTGAGGTTCTCCATTTCCGTGCCTATGTCAGTCATGGCTTGGTCATCCTGTTTGGCGACGCTGTTTATATTCTTTCCAAACTCCCGTTGTTGGTTATGACTGTTATGCCAGGGCCTTCCTTGTTGTCTCTCAGTGTTGTGCTTCCCTGAGACGCAAACCTGTTTTTTCACATGTGTGGCATATATCATTTTTGGCAGGGTAGTGTTCTTTGACGGTCGCGAGAAGTACTAGAGGGGCTTTATTCTCGTGTTTCGTCGCTTTGACGGTGAAGTAAAGTTCCATTCGTTGTCGAAATAGTTTGAATGATTCGGCAATACATGTCGTGCACCAATCAAAACTAGGGACTTGTAATGAAACTGTGGTCATTGCGATGAGAAAGTGTAAAGAAAAAAAGGAACGGATAATTTGTGTGGTGAGGGAGGTTAGAAAAAAGTTCGTTCAGTATGCGAGAGATTAAAATATCTTTATTTTTGTTGCTTTTTTTACTCGCTGTTTTACCTTTTTTTTTAATTGTCTGTGACGTCATACGATTGTGTGTTGTATGATAATATCGCTTGCCACCATGTCATTCTGTGTTGTGCATGGATGTTTAAGAATAAGATTGGAACACGTATGTTTGGTTGGTAAGAAGGGAACTGAATAATCGCGCCCCGCTTTATTGATTAACTGCTATGCGCATGCGTGAGTACATATAAAAGTTAGATCACGAAATCGGAACTTAGGGTCTATATAAAAGTTACTGAAACGAGAGAGCAGCGCTATCATTACAATTTACATGCAAATTTGATACAATCTGAACGTTGGAATTGAAGTGGATAATAAACTGGTCGAGAGAAATGACGTATTTCTTGGTATTACAGAGATTAAGGGTGATTAAGCGGAGGGAGTACAGACCTACGAGTGAGAGGTACTTGTAAGAAGTAGGAAAGGATTTCTGATTTTGATTGGATTGTCGGGGTAAGCGCATACGCAGGCCCCACACTTTGAAATAGCACGTCCGATGCGTCCACATTTGAGACGATCGCAAAGGTCAACTCAACTGCAGTGCAATGGATGGGCCTCGCTCTGACGGAACGACCTTGATGATCACCGTCACCACTACGTAAGGTAAGGCTATCTTTTATGTGAGGAGTGAAGGGGAAATGGGGACCAACTTCCTGGGGAGTAGGGAGCTGGATAGTGACAATTGGTATGAAGGGTTGCCCTACATTGACCAAGGTCTTATATGTGGGGTTGCTCCCACATATGGTCTTTGCTGATCTTTGCTTGACACCCGCTGCCCAGACCTCGAAGGACCGGAGGCAGGTAGGTATTTATTTGCTTTTTAAAGTGAGTAGTGAAGGGGAAATGGGGACCAACTACCCGGGGAGTAGGGGAGCTGGATAGTGACAATTGGTATGAAGAGTCGCCCCCACATTGACCAAGGCCTTTGTTGGTCTTTGCTTGACACTTGTTGCCCAGGCTCCGAAGGACCGGGGGCAGGTAAGTATAATTTTTTTTTTATGTGATGCACCACTGTTTTTATATCACACTTCTATACTCACCACCAACAAGCACTAATAAAAAAAAAACTAAAATATTTTTATATAATTCTCACCAATATCAGTATATCACAACTTTTTAATTCAGCAATAACAACAATTCATAACAAATACTTTATTATCATTAAAACATACCAACTTTTTCACAAAATATCTCAATTCTTAACGGAACTTACATTTTACTGTAATATTCAATGTCACGGTCGTTTACATGTGAACAACATAAATTCATAATCTTTTCAACGAGAACAAATACAAACGAATGAAAACTTTTAGAATTCAAACCAAAGCACTAATCCAAAAACTTATTTATGTAATTAAATCAAACAGTTTTGTATTTCATTAATTGGCGCTTGTACAGTTTAATCAAGACATAAAAAATAAAACATTGAAAAAAAAAACGAGTTATATTGTACATACCCGTTATGGAAAAAAAAAAGGAACTTAATTTGATCAAGTACTTTTTCTTACAGAGGAAATCAAATTTTATTGTAATCGGTTTATCATCGTCATTTTGCTATTTAGGGACACGAGGAGGAGGAGGGGTGGCTTTATACAAAGGACAAAATGAAAAAAAAAGATTAAAAAAGGACAAAGAAATTCTGTAAAATAAGTGAAAAATATTTTTCTAAGTATTTTTTTTGCTCAAAATAATCTCGTCAAAATTTGAAAAACTTTAAACGGTGATTGGAGTTATCTTCTCCTAAGCGAAAAAAAAAAGATGGCCGTTACCCGATCGATCTCGTTAAAATTTGATTTTCCTTGATAAAAAATATAATAATAACTGCTGGATCAAATCAAGTGATTTCTTTTTTCATGAAAACTTTAATCCATAACGAGTACATACAATATATTTTTTTTATATTTTTATTTTTTGATGTCTTGATTAAACTGTAACAGCACCCATTAATCATATCAAAGGACGAATGAAACAAAAATAAATTAAAAAGTACGATCTGAAGAGTTATTTTCCCGTACATCGTCGTCGTCGTCGTCGTCGTCGTCGTCATCGTCGTCGTCGTTGTCGTCGTCGAGGTAATCGATAATATAGCATAGTTCCTTGCTTTACTCTAACCATTATTTTAGGCAAACAACGCTGATAATTAATGTAAATGATATAAAATATACTTTTAAAAGTTATATTTGTGACGACAGAAGGAAAACAGGTTTAGTTTATCAATTTTAATGTAATTACGAAAAAATAAGAAAAACACCAACGTTTTTATTTTGCTAATTTGCTAGCGATCTTTCAAAAACAAATTTAAAATAACCAAATTTTTATGTGTAATTATTTTATACACTAGAATCATGTATACAGATTTTTGTACAAATAAATTTTATTCACGTTTATTTTTGAGAAAAAAAATAGTTTTCTCAGTACGCCAACGCCACACACAGTTTTACACCCTGCACTGAAGAATCCCGAAAGGATGAAACACTAGTGTCTGTAGGTATTTAATTATTATAGTAAAAAAATAATTATGACAGCCCCTTTAAGAAATTCGTTTCTTATCGTTGAGCACTTTCTGTTGAATTAAAAAGTCGGTCAATTTAGCTCTTATGCGTAGATCATCGTATAACGATTCGATCACTGTCTGTCTGACGTAATGAACATTTAAATTAAAATGTTTAAAATTCAACGCTATTTCACACGGTCTCCGCTAATCGAGCCAGAGATGTCTCGTGTCGCGGGGTTCGAATCGTTCGACTGGTAGTAATCGTGACACCCTGCACTGAAGAATCCCGAAAGGATGAAACACTAGTGTCTGTAGGTATTTAATTATTATAGTAAAAAAATAATTATATATATATATATATATATATATATATATATATATATATATATATATATATATATATATATATGGGGACATTTATATATATGTAGCGACATTTATATATATGTAGCGACATTTTACAACATTGCGTTACTTCGCTATCAAAGGAGAAGGTAATACATGGGAGTGTGCAAAACATGACAAGTTAAGCCATAATGGTGATAACGTGACACCTGGCTGAAATGCACAAACAAACTAGAAACAGCTAATACACTTTCATCGTTAGTCGTTGATTACATGTAAAACATCAGATTTAAGTCTGGAATTATAAGTTCAGGTCATCGTAAAGTTAACGGAATCGAATCTGATAAAAATAAGTCGCAATTTTCATAATGTAATCATGTGATTATTGTTTTGTTTCTTGTTGGTTCAAATCTAGTTTTTGTTATTTGATTGACTTCGCTATTTGTTCAATTCCTTCCTTTTTGAATTGTTTATGTGAAATATTCAGTTTTGCATTTTTTTTATATTTGGATTATTTGGATTACTGTTCTCATTGTGGATGTAAACAGTAGTTCGACTAATCCAAATCATAATGAAATGTTCAATCTTTTACACGAGGAACAAATTAATGATTACACCGTTTTACGATGAACATAAGTTCTTTGTTCTGAAGCAGTTGATTTTTTCTTCTTATAATAATTTCACGTTTAAATCGTGTTTTTTGTCTTTTCATTTTGATTCTTTTATATTTTCATATATTTAATTGCTTAATGAATTGGACACACAAAACAAATTTTGTATCAATTTACTAAAGATTATATTAAGAAATCCTAACAAACAAACAAATTTTCTGCGTTGGACTCAAAAGAGAAACGATTTTTTTTTTCGTATTAAATTCCTGGAATGGAAGGTAAGTTTATTTTTTTACTTTACAAAATTATAATTCCACAACTTTAAAATAATCTTAAATAGGTACACGTGCACTTATTGATCCGTGCTGAAATAACGTTATTATTTAAAAAGCCATTCTTAACATTCAGAGGGGAGGATGTTTTGTACCTATTCTGTACTTTAACCTTACAATTGAATAAAAAAAGCATATGAAACTTTAATTAAACTTAGAAATATGATTTTAAAAAATAGCGCGGATCACTAAGTGCACTAGCACCCTTTAATATTAAAATAAGTTTATTTTTTCACTTTACAAAAATATTATTCAACAACTTTAAAATAATCGTAAATATTAAAATAAGTTTATTTTTTATTACGATACAATATGAAAGGTAAGTTATATTTTTACGCTTTAAAAAAATCCCCATTCAATAACTTTTAAAATAATCTGCAACATTTTTTTTGCAATCTCCCTTAAAAAATATTGGTTCTTAAAATAATATTAAACATAAAAAAGGTTTAATTTTATTGCAATCTAATAACAATATTGATTTCGTGAATAAAAATGTGTTTATTTAAGTGAAATTTACGGGATTTCTGTGAAAATCCTAATGTTTACCATAAACAAAATAATTTGATTCGAAGTTGGTTGAATTGTTAAACAACTGAACGCAAAAACTGTTTTTTCGGCATTTAATATATATATATATATATATATATATATATATATATATATATATATATATATATATATATATATATATATATATATATATATATGTGTGTGTGTGTGTGTGTGCGTATATGTATATATATATATATATATATGTATATATATTTATGTATATATATCTGTATATATGTGTGTATATGTATTTGTATGTATATATATATGTATATGTATATATGTTGTATGTATATATATATGTATATATGTATATGTATCTATATGTGTATATATACATATATATGTATATATATACATATGTGTATATATATATATGTTATATACATATACATAATTTTATATAGGTATACAGTTCTGAGGAAGAAACAATTAAAATAGAAGGCTTTCATACATCTAGTGATCTCTACTATAAAGGGGTGGGATTTAGCTGCTTATCGGGTTTGTCACGGGTATATTCGTTAAGGGCGTGCAAGAGTTTGTAGAGGTATAGGATATTTTCAAATGTAAGTAATTTTCTAGCAGGGTAGAGAGAGCCCACTTTCTTCACAGCAGTCTTGGCAATGATCTCGATGTATCTATTCAAACTCATGTTTCCTTCCTTTGACAGTTTTTTAGTTGTTTCCATAGTCTAGTGGTATAGGATATTTTCAAGTGGGTGGTGCAATTTTCTCTTCCCTGCAACCACTTTCTAATAGCCTGTCTCTGCTTTATAATTAGTTTCATGGTAAGTCCTAATCTGAGTTTCAGTCTATAGCTGCGCTTGCCAATCTTTCACAAGATACACTCGAATACCTGAATATAAACATAGATTCCATGAACAAAGTTTCTTTCTTAGAATGCACAATAAGTAATCCAATTTACCAACAATTACGACGACAGTGTTACATTGACCACTGTATGCTTATTAACATCTTTCCTCGAGTGGCATCTGGGCCTTAATAATGGTGACTCTTTTGTAAAAAAACATCATAAGTCAAACGTAGGTATCTAAAATTTCAAATGTAAAATTTTCACTGACTAAAAAATATAATAATTTATTATGATGTCTTAAACTTGAAAAAATATATTAATTTTTGTGTAGAAACAACTAGTAAAAAATAACAAATGTCACAAACTATTAAAAACTGAGATCGCAAATTTAAATGCAACATGTTTCAGCATTTTGTAAGAACATATTCTGTGGAGATCATAAAATTTTATCAAGTTTCTTCCGTGAACAACTTGTGCTTTAGTTCTAATTAAATAACTTTATATCTCTTAAGTCTGCACTTTATAAACCACACACAAAATGCATAATGCCAGCACAGAAATGTTAGGTAAGCCTATCTAATCGAATGCTCACCAAACAATGGAGTACAACCACACAATATATATATTGTCTGGTTATTATAAAGATGAATTAGTATTGATACAGCACATAAACATTTTAAAGGTCAATCGATTTGGCAGGTGAGTTGTTACACTTTCATAACACATAATACAATTTAATGTTCGGGTAAAGTTTGCTATACAAACAGTAAAGATGATATTTAATGACAATATGGATACTCAAGGTTCGTTGAATTAGCATATCTTTCAATATATTTGATGTTAAAGGGAGAAACACTTTAAAGTCGTTAACAAATGATAATCATATGAAATCATATTTAATTCAATAAAAAAACTCAAAGATAATGAAAATCATATGAAATAATATTTAATTCAATAAAAAACTCAATAGTAATGATAATCATATGAAATAATATTAAATTCCGTAAAAAACTCAAAGATAATGATAATCATATGAAATAATATTAATTCAATAAAAAAATCAATAATAATGAAAATCATGTGAAATCATACTTAATTCAATAAAAACTCAATAATAATGATAATCATATGAAATTACATTTAATTCAATAAAAAACTAAAACATCATGAAAATCATAATTCAATAAAAACTTAATAATAATGATGATCATATGAAATAATATTTAATTAAATAAAAAACTCAATAATAATGATAATTATATGAAATAATATTTAATTCAACAAAAACTCAATAATAATGATAATAATATGAAATATTTTTTCAATGAAAACTTAATAATAATAATCATATGAAATAATATTTAATTCAATAAAAACTCAATAATAATGATAATCAAATGAAATAATATTTAATTCAATAAAAAGCTAAAAATCAAGAAAATCATAATGCAATAAAAACTCAATAATAATGATAATCATATGAAATAATATTTAATTCAATAAAAAAACTCAATAATAATGATAATCATATGAAATAATATGTAATTCAATAAAAAACTTCAATAATAATGAAAATCATATGAAATAATATTTAATTCAATAAAAATCTCAATAATAATGATTATCATATGAAATAATATTTCATTCAATAAACTTTCAAAGATAATGATAATCATATGGAATAATATTTAATTCAATAAAAAATCAATAATAATGAAAATCATATGAAATAATATTTACTTCAATAAAAAACTCAATAGTAATGATAATCATATGAAATCATATTGAATTCAATAAAAAAATCAATAATAATGAAAATCATGTGAAATCATATTTAATTCAATAAAACTGAATGATAATGATAATCAAATGAAATAATATTTAATTAAATAGAAACTCAATAATAATGATAATCATACGAAATATTTTATTCAATAAAAACTCAATAATAATGATAATCATATGAAATAATATTCAATTCAATAAAAAACTCAAAAAGCATGAAAGTAATAATTCAATATAAACTCAATAATAATGATAATCATATGAAATAATATTGAATTCAATAAAAACTCAATAATAATGATAATCATATGAAATAATATTGAATTCAATAAAAACTCAATAATCATAATCATATGAAATAATATTTAATTCAATAAAAACTCAATAATCATAATCATATGAAATAATATTTAATTCAATAATAACTCAATAATATTATAATCATATGAAATAATATTTTATTCAATAAAACAAACTCAATTTAATGATAATCATATGAAATCTTATTTTATTCAATAAAAACTCAATAATAATGATAATCATATGAATGTATGAATTTTATTCAATAATAATGATAATCATATGACATTTTATTTTATTCAATAAAAACTCAATAATAATGATAATCATATTAAATAATATTTTATTCAATAAAAACTCATATTGCTTATCATATGAAATATTATAAAATTCAATACAAAACTCAATAATAATGATAATCATATGAAATAATATTGAATTCAATAAAAACTCAATAATAATGATAATCGTATGACGTCTTACCTTATTCAATAAAAAAACTCAATAATAATGATAATCATATGAAATCTTATTTATTCAATAATAATGATAATCATATGAATGTATGAATTTTATTCAATAATAATGATAATCATATGACATTTTATTTTATTCAATAAAAAACTCATAAATAATTATAATTATAGGAAATAATATTAAATTCAATAAAAAACTCAAAAATCATGATAATCATATAAAATAATATTAAATTCAATAAAAAACTTAATAATAATGATAATCATATGAAATAATATTAAATTTAATACAAAAATCAATAATAATGATAATCATATGAAATAATATTAAATTCAATAAAAAACGCAATAATAATGATAATAATATGAAATAATATTTAATTCAATAAAAAGCTCAATAATAATGATAATCATATGAAATAATGTTTAATTCAATAAAAAACTTTATAATAATGATAATCATATGAAATAATATTTAATTCAATAAAAACCTCAATAATAATAATAATCATGAAATAATATTTAATTCAATAAAAAACTTAATAATAATGATAATCATATGAAATAATATTTATTCAACAAAAAATCAATAATAATGACAAGTTTCTGCTCGTTTGACTTGTTGATCTAGTGTTAATTAATTCACTGTTCAGGTACCTCATTATAATACATCATCATATTCCAGTATCTTTCACTTCAAAGCTGTAGAAGTGGAGCTCTACTCTGTCCGTTTTCATTGCCTATAACAATTCACTATAAAATATCTTAAAACTATGTTCCTTAAAAATAGGAAACAGAATTAACTTTCTAAATATAAAACCATTTTTATAGATTTATTATCAAATGTGCTGATCTTACATGTGATTATGTTTTAAAAAAATATGTTAAGTTGAATTAGAGATGAACTAATATTTTTCTTCATTGGTTTGAAATAATAGGATTGACACATTGAGAAATACACGAGAAGAAATAGAAAAAAAGAAAATGTTCATTTTTTTCTTTGTTCAAAAAGGAAACGTAATTTTCAAGCGAATTAAAAAAGTTTAAAAGATATAAATATCCAAATTAAGTAAAAAAAAAAGTTAAGGAAAAGTAATTTTAAAACGAATTAAAAAGGTTTAAAAGATATAAATATCCAAATCAAGTAAAAAAAAAGTTAAGGAAACGTAATTTTAAAGCGAATTAAAAAAGTTTAAAAGATATAAATATCCAAATCAAGTAAAAAAAAGTTAAGGAAAAGTAATTTTAAAACGAATTAAAAAGGTTTAAAAGACAGTAATAAATCTACTGGTTATAGATAAAACATTAATATGCAGAACTAAGAAGTTGTAGACCATGAGTTGAATAGGCTAATTTTACGGGTAATATTTAAATTTGTATTAAGCATTTTTTAGCTCAAAAGGGGAGCCCTACACCACGATGAGGAAAGGGTTATAATGGCTGCTCAAGACCAGGGATTGATGAGCAATGCATTCAAGAAAATGGCAAGTATCAGTAATGACAACGAATGCAGGTTCTGCCATACAGAATTGGAATGTGTGAGTCAGCATTAATATGCAGAAGAAATTCATACTAAGCATCCAACATTAATACATTTTAATAATTTATACTATTAGAAGGTGAAAATAATTAATATGCAGGAGAAATTCATACTAAGCTTTCAACATTAATACATTTTAATAATTTATACTATTAGAAGGTGAAAATAATTAATATGCAGAAGAAAGAGAGAAGATTAGTTCGTAGACGATGAGTTGAAGAGTTGAATTTCACAGGCCATATTTAAATTCATACTAAGCTTTCAACATTAATACATTTTAATAATTTATACTATTAGAAGGTGAAAATAATTAATATGCAGAAGAAGGAGAGAAGATTATTTCGTAGACGATGAGTTGAAGAGTTGAATTTCACAGACCATATTTAAATTCATACTAAGGTTTCAACATTAATACATTTTAATAATTTATACTATTAGAAGATGAAAATAATTAAGATACAAATCATTAAAAAAAATTAAAAGATATATGTGAATAAATAAAATATGCTGACAAAGTTGGATGAAATAATTCGTTGAATGCTAGTAACAATTTCTTGAATTTAAAAAAATTGAGAAATTATATTTATAAAATTTACAATAACTACTAAAAATATATACAATAATAAGAATATAATGTATATGGTATACGAATATGTATTAATTTAAAAAATAAGATTGCGATAATCAAATATTAAAACTGTTTATATCATGAAATTCTGATATTATTTGTATAATAAAATATGGGAATGATAATAATGCATTCAAAAGGGTGGGATGAAAAAATTTGTTAAATGAAAAAACTGTTGATTCCTAAAAATAAAAAGTACAAAAAATAAGAACCTAATTCTGTTGCATTAGATTATTATGAGTATTAATAAATATGTAATGTTAGGAAAATATCCAGTGTAATAGCAAATACATTATGAATAAGCGGCTATCTTTCCACACATATGACTTAAAATGGAAGCTATTTTAAAAGACCATGTTATTATCCATTGCTAATAATTAGATTATATATTGATTTGTATTATTAACTTTAATTTCCTGAGTATTTTAATTCACGTTCCTGTAATATAAACTTATTATATTTCTATTGTCATAAATATATTTTTATTATTATCAGTAGCAACTATGGTAATTGTATGTTTATTGTTCCTACAAATTATTACTATATTATTGTTTATTTTGCTTTATTAATGTCATAATCCCTTTATCTATTAAAAAATACTATGAATAGTATTTTACATCTAAACAATATGAATGTGAATTAAGTGTTTAGTTCTGTGATTTTTAAATGTTTTATAAAGTTATGTTTCTTGTTTTATTGGCATGATTAAAATAAACAATGACATTAAAATATTTAATTTCATTTATTTTTTATTTGCAGATGTTCCTGCTTGAATGTGTTTAATGAATATTAGGGGATGATCTTCCTCCTTGAACAGTATTCTATACACAATTATTTCCTTACGTGGCAGACAACAAAAAACGTCTGCACACAACTTTATTAGACATATATGTGTGAAGAGTTATTTCAGCTGGATTGTTTAGCAAATAGTGATAAGAACATCACACATATTTCAAATTAGATAGATAAGATATCGAATTTAACATTTCAGAAAAAAATGATAATTTACAAAAGAGACTATTTTAACTTTTACACAAGGAAATATCTCTTATCTATTTGATAAGAGATATTTCAATTTCTATCACTTTATTTATTTAATTAAGTGATAGAAATTGAAATTTCTTTAGCATAAAATCTAACTTGCATCAACAACTCCTGATTACAATTTGTTTATAACTTGGTAGTGATAATCTTGCTCCAGGAGGAATTTAGTTTAAATATGAATAAACATATGAAGGAAAAGCCACATTCTTGTAAAGTGTGTGGATATTCTTTTACTGAAAAATCAACATTAGTTACACATATGAGAACTAAAACCAGAGAAAAGCCACATTCTTGTGAAGTGTGTGGATGTTCTTTTACTCAAAAAGGAACATTAGTGACACATATGAGAACTCACACTGGGGAAAAGCCACATTCATGTAGAGTGTGTGGATATTCTTTTACTGAAAAATCAACATTAGTGAGACATATGAAAACTCACACTGGGGAAAAGCCACATTCTTGTGAAGTATGTGGATATTCTTTTACTCAGAAATCACATTTAGTTAGACATATGAGAACTCACACCAGAGAAAAGCTAAATTCATGTAGAGTGTGTGGATATTCTTTTACTGAAAAATAAACATTAGTTACACATATGAGAACTCACACCAGAGAAAAGCCACATTCTTGTGAAGTGTGTGAAGTGTGTGGATATTCTTTTACTCAAAATGGAACATTAGTGACACATATGAGAACTCACACTGGGGAAAAGCCACATTCATGTAGAGTGTGTGGGTATTCTTTTACTCAAAAAGGAACATTAGTGAGACATATGAAAACTCACACTGGGGAAAAGCCACATTCTTGTGAAGTATGTGGATATTCTTGTACTGAAAAAGCAAATATAGTGAAACATATGAGAACACACACCGGAGAAAAGCCACATTCATGTAGAGTGTGTGGACATTCTTTTACTGAAAAAGCAAATTTAGTGACACATATGAGAACTCACACTGGGGAAAAGCCACATTCTTGTGAAGTATGTGGATATTCTTGTACTCGAAAATCAACATTAGTAAGACATGAGAACTCACACAAGAGAAAAGCCACAATCTTGTGAAGTGTGTGGATATTCTTTTACTGAAAAATCAAGTTTAGTGAAACATGATAACTCACACTGGGGAAAAGCCACAATCTTGTGAAGTATGTGGGTATTCTTTTATAGAAAAATCAACATTAGTTACACATATGAGAACTCACACTGGAGAAAAACCGCATACTTGTGAAGTGTGTGGGTATTCTGGTTCTCAAAAATCAACATTAGTTACACATATGAGAACTCACACTGGGGAAAAGCCACATTTTTGTAAAGTGTGTGGGTATTCTTGTTCTCAAAAATCAAATTTAGTGAGGCATATGAGAACTCATACTGTGGAGAACTGAATGCATACTAGACACCAACCTCGGGTTTCAGTCTCTCGGTGTAGGGGTTTACCAGGAACTCTGGTATGAAGATACTTTCAATTTCATGTAAACACTGATGATATAATAAAAATTAAATGAAAATGAAAAATAAAACTAAATTAACAAACTGGCAGGACGTCGTCCAGAATAAAATGATCCCATCAGCATTGCTAGGTACTGAGTTATATGAGAGAAAATAACGGTGCACCTTCTTCTAGTGATGTTTCCACAAGGAACAACACTAAGCTGGACACTCCACCAGACAAGTCAAATTCTAGTCCTGAAATCCAGCAAGAGAAAACAAAGACTACTAGGAAAAGACACTATAACCAAGTAAAGTGGTCTATTGAGGAGATGAAAATTATTTTTCACTGTTTCGCATATTCAAGGTATGAAAAATGAGGGAGGAAAGAACACAGTATTTGAGGCTCAATTAAAATCTTATCCCTTCACAAAAGAAAAACATCACTAACTACAACTAAGAACTTACTTTCAATTGTATCTAAAATACATAAATATCTCCCAAAAGATGTTAGAGAGTCAATTGAGAAAGATTTTAGTGAAGCAGCGATTGATTTCACCAAATTTAACACTGCTGAATTTGCCCAAAGCCAGTGGAATAGGGAGAAAAATGGACATTGATTTGGTCCTTGGAATACGCAAATATAAAATATCAAAAATTTACAGAAAGTTGTAAGCAATGACAAAAATTTTTTAAGTACCACTTCCCAAACAAGAAGGAGATTGAGAAGGAAAAGTTAACACCTCAGAAGTCTAATTCTTTGAGAAACAATGTCTTCAGTGAAAATACTTCAAGCGACTTTAAAAAATTCTCTCATCAAAATTATCACCGAAAAGAAAATTACTGCCATCAATCAATTGGAAATACCCGTTGTCTCTTATGGATTTGGCATAATCAATTGACCACAAAACTGCATCAATAACCTTGACGTAAAAAATCAGTAAAACTCTGGCACTACATAAAGTCATTTACAAACATCAGTGCATGGGCAGGCTGTACTTACCACGGAAAGATAATGGTTTTGGGCTTTACTGAAATTAACTATGCATACCAAGCTTCAGTGGAAGGCATAGGGCAATCAAATATTCTTCTTACCCCAAAATAAAAATGGTGAATGAACATCACACCATCTGCCTCAGCAGACGTCAACTACAACGCTTGGTGAAAATTTCAGTGGTAAAACACTGGAGAACACAATAGAATATGACAATCCAGCAACCATAATCGCCAGAAAGAAGACAGAAGAGTATACAAAAAGGGAACTGAAGACAATACTAGAAGGATGGCAACAACATAAGAGAGCAGGTCGGATCATGGAATAACCGAACCAGAACTACATTGACAAGGAGGCTTCAATACAATGGCTTAAAAGTGACAAATTTCCATTTGATGAAGGACGATTAATTCTGCGCAATGGATTTAAGAAAATAGCTAGTCTACAAAAAAACAGACCAATGCAGATTATGTCACTCAGCTGTTGAAAGTCCAAGCCACCTAATGTCTGGATGCAAGATGCTTCTAGCCGATGGTCATTACATTGCTCGCCACAACAAAGTATGTAGATACTTACATTGGAAGATCTGTGGAGAGATGCAACTAGATAGATCGTCGAATGTCTGGGAACATGAACCACCACCGATAACATCAAATGGAAAAGTGACAGTGTTCTACGACAAAGACATACAGGCAGGCAGATACATAAAAGACAAGGCCATCAAGCCAGATATAGTAATATATAACTAACCTGAAAGGACTGCACTCATTATCGACATCACAGTTCCAAACGACTTTGCCGTAAATAAAGCAGAACGGGAAAAGATAACAAAATATCAGAACCTAAACAATGATCAGAAAACAACATGGTCTGTGAAAAAAATAAACATATCGATTGTGATAGAAGCAACTGACCTATTAAAACAACCTTAAAAATACTTAGAAACAATCCCTGGAAAACCAAGCTGTAAGGAAATACAGATAGCAGCCATAAAGGGAACAGTGTCTATTCTTAAAAGAACCCTCGGATATAAATTTAAACTGTAATAGAATCAAGTGTTAGCCCCAGGAAGGAGCCCCTTGATCTCTTCAAGCTAACAAAAGTAAATAAAAAAGGGAAAAGCCACATTCATGTAAAGTGTTGATATTCTTGTTCTATAAAATCATCCGATGAGAACTCACGTTGTGGCAAAGGCACACACTTGTCAAGTGTATGGATTGTTTTGAAAGATCACAGTGGTAGTGTGTGTGTGTGTATACTTGTCCTGTAAATTCAAATATAATAAAACATGACAACTAAACCAGCCACATACATGTGAAGTGCGTGGATATTCTTGTTCTAATAAATTAACGTTAGTGGCACAATTGAGAACTCACATTAGGGAAAGGCCACATTCTTGTCAACTGTTTGGATCTTCCTGTTTCAAAAATCACAGTTAATTATACATGTGCGAACTCACACTTGGAGAACTTGAATGCCTACTAGACACTGTGCTCGAGTGTCTAAAGTCTCTTTGTACATGGGTTTATCAGAACAATCTGGCATGAGGATACTTTTTCCATAGAAGTAAACTCTGACCAAATATTCAAAATCACATAGTATTCGCAGCCCAGATAAGATCTCCTCAGTATGGCTAACCACATTTGCTTTTTTGAGGAATGGTGCACCTTCTCCAATGATATTACCTCAAGTAATAGCACGAAGCTGGATACTCCACCAAACTAGATAAATTCTTGCCCTGGAATCCAGTAAGACCAAGAGACCAAGATGAAAGATATACTACAACGTATAAAAATGGTTAATTGGGGAGAGGAAAATTATGTTCTCAATTTATCTACTAACTCAGTGCTTGAGAGATAAAGAACTTTAATGGAACATTCGAATATCTATGTATCTCATATAGACTTCAAGTATTAGCCTTAGGTTGTGGGCCCCTTGATTTCTGAGAACTTCGACTGAAGTAAAATAAAACAAAAAAGGGAAGAGCCATATTCTTGTGAAATGTTTTGACATTCTTTTTTAAAAATCAAAATTACTAAGACAAATTGTTAGAGTTTGATATTCTTGTGTAAAATATGATTTAGTGGCAAATATGAGAACTCACACTTGGGAAAAGCCACATATTTGGAAGTGGATATTCTTGTTCTAAAAATCATATATGGTGAAACATATAAGGATTTAAACTGGGGGAAAACTGAGCTATAAACTTGCCATATTAATATGGGATAAAAAGGAAAATAAAGCGACCTTAGTAGAAGTCAGAGTCCCTAAATGTGCTGGGTAAAATAGATTTGAGAGGAAAAAAGATTATGAAATACCAGGGTCCCATGTATGACAAAAAATGGAATCTTACGAAGATTTTTATCATCTCAGTAATTATAGGAGGAAGTCAGACATTGTAATATAGAACAAGTCTGAAAGAACTGCACTCGTTATCGATGTCGCAGTCTCAAATGACTTTGGCCTTAATATAATATGAAAATTAAAAATGATCTGATAAGGATACGGATTCTGAAAAAATGAATTTTTTACCGGTTGTGATACGAGCAACTGACGTAATAAAAACGAATCCTCAGTCATAATTAAAAGCTGGTGGACCGAGCTGTAACAAAACACAGATTGCAGAATGTCTTAAAACTTATTGAAGTAGAATTAAAAAAAAGATAAACGAAAACATATATTCTTAAAACAAACCTCTGATATACATTTAAATAAGAAAACAGAAAATCCTCTTTACTGACGTATGATAATTTTAGTGTAACATATAAGAACTCACACTGCGGAAAACTATGTTCTACTGAAATACAGTTGGCAATCATAAACTCACACTGGAAAACTAAGCTCTACTGAAATACAGTTGGCAA
The DNA here is from genome assembly GCF_053919585.1 of Euprymna scolopes. Taxonomy (NCBI): domain Eukaryota; kingdom Metazoa; phylum Mollusca; class Cephalopoda; order Sepiida; family Sepiolidae; genus Euprymna; species Euprymna scolopes. The sequence goes on from NC_136527.1 coordinate 175,306,086, forward strand.
TCATAAACTCACACTGTGGAAGAAGAAGCTCTACTGAAATACAGTTGGCAACCATAAACTCACACTGTGGAAGACGAAGCTCTACTGAAATACAGTTGACAACCATAAACTCAAACTGTGGAAGACGAAGCTCTACTGAAATACAGTTGGCAACCATAAGCTCACACTGTGGAAGACCAAGCTCTACTGAAATACAGTTGACAACCATAAACTCACACTGTGGAAGATGAAGCTCTACTGAAATACAGTTGGCAACCATAAACGACACCATGTAAATCCTTAATCAAATCTTTTGATATAAATGTAAATCGCAATGTAATCAAGTATAAAACTCTTTGATCTTTTAAAACTAACGTATGTAAATTAACAAAAAATAAAAACCAATAACAATCTGGCAAATATACCCGGTGAACCATGTTTCAGATATATTCAAACAAGTGTGCTTAAAGGGAATGTTAGGATCTTAAAATGAAATGTACAAAATAAAGGGTTTATACTTGGCATCCGCTTGGTTTTCTCACCAAAGTTAGAAGAAATTAGAAAATAAAGAAATAATCAAGAGATTAAGTAGACATTAAATATATCTCAATATAACGAAAACAAGGTGAAGAATTAGCATGATTTGCTTGCAATTACTACAATATAAAATCTCTTTATCTAACTAGTTTTATACAACATATCTGAAATATCATTGTCTGAAGTGTATCTTTTGTTGTTGCTTAACAAATACAAATGAATCATTTCAATGCAATTTTATCGGGTTTTCACCAAGCATGGCTAATAAAAGACGATAGAACCTTCATGAACTTCGTAAACTAATCTTCATAACAAATTCATCTATGTTTCTGCAAATCATGTAAGCAAAAATAGACTAATTAGTAACGATGTAGAACACACAGAGAATTGACTGCAACCGAGACAGAAGTAACAGCCATGGAATAAATTTATATGAAAATATCACTTGGTTTTACAGTGTTATCTCCAGAGGAAATGTATTCCTTCTGCATACCAAACCACCAAGGCAGAAAGCATACGTTATTTGTTCCAGTTGTAAACAGGGTTAATATGTACATACACCCGCACACAGAATAGCATAGATGCTGTATACTAACAAAACAGAAAGAACACTATATATACATCGAGTGACATATTTACATGAACATGGTTATGTAGATGCTATACAGTTTGACACGTATATATTCATGTTATATATATATATATCATATATATATATATATATACGTATACTACAACACAAGCTGTTCTATGGCCAGTTTCTATACAGCATATATGAACAATTAACGTCTAGAAGATACTTCAAAATAAGAACAAACGAAATGCAGGAGGAACTGTTTGGGATGAAGAAGCAATTGATTAACAAGATCATTATTGATGTTTGTAGAAGACGAGAGACAAATCCAAGCATTGATTGGATTACGAAGATATTTTATCTACGTGCATGCTAGTTTACATACATACAATATTCCTTGTATATATGCAATCTTTGTAATCTTTTGTGTAAATAAATATTCCTTGTATATATGTAATGTTCGTAATATTCTGTGTAAATAAATATTAATTGAATGTATGTAATGTTCGTAATCTTTTATGTAAATAAATATTCCTTGTATATATGTACTGTTCGAAATATTCTGTGTAAATAAATAGTCCTTGTATATATGTAATGTTCGTAATCTTCTGTGTAAATAAATATTCTTTGTATGTATTTAATGTTCGTAACCTGTTTTTTGGCGTGCTCCATTTTAATGTCTTAAATGTGCTCATAAAACATGCCCTTGTCATTGATCGTTGTCATTAAGCTGTACGATCTGCAAATGACGCCCTTCTAGACGTTACCTACCACAATAATCAGTCAGACAACCAGCAGCCTTCTGATAAAGGGAATCCATCTACAATCAGGGATGACTCACTCCAACAACAGAACTAAAACAAAAGAGTCAGATACCTGCTCTCACATCTTATTGTTTACAATTTGTCTTAATAAGAAAACAGGTAGGTAAGGTATTATTTTGCTATAGATGGCAAATGATACATAGCCATAAAAACTTCCTCTGTCTTAAGAATAACAGGTATGTTAAAAAATTTTCTCATTGTCTTATACGATCCCAATCTACTCCGGGTATCCTTGCTAGTATTGAATATGTGACGAGCATGCGCAAAAGCGCACAAAAAGTATGAGTTTTGGACCGAAAGCCATAATAGCCGAGATAGCTTTCTCCTCCCTCGTGCTGCGACAAGCTAAGTAATTTGTGTTAAGTGATATAAACGCCAGAAATTCTTTTTCAAAGTTGAACGAATCACGAGAAAGCTAATTAATTTGTGTTAAGCCTTATATTTAACACGTATATATTTGAAATTCTTTAAATCAGGTCTTTCTTCTCGCAAACGTCGCACTCTTCACAAGCAAGTTCTTTTCAACCGTAGTATTTTGTAAAATAGAGTTACTTCCCTTAGAGGAATTATCCCTTCTTTTAAAACTCATCCGCATTGCCTCTTTTTAAAATTATCTTTTGATATCACTTTGAGACTGATCACGTTCAAATCTAAGAGACATTCCCTCTTCTTGCAGAGATAAGGTTTCTTCAAACGAACGTGAATAGTCTCCAAGATCTCCAGGTGATAGATCGAATTAGCATGACTCAGAATTGTGAATAAGTCAGTGCTAAAAATCGTTGCACATGCCAGCTTTTTAAGCAAATGTTCAGCTATAGAAAAACCGGTTGTTTTATAAAAAAAACTCTGTAGATAAGTTCTATTCCTGATTTTGCTAGGTACGCGCAATTGAACTCTACTATAAAGTCATAACAACATCCGACCCACGTAGTCCACAATGCAGCTACATTTAAATTTATAAATTACATTATTATTATTGTGGGGATAGATTATGATCAATAAAAGAACAAAGTTATACGGTGATAAATAACGTTATTTTCAGAATATCGAGGTTATTCAGCCGAGAAATACTTATACAAATCTAATTGAAAATATAGAATTTAAAAAAATACCAAACAATTGAAGGATGACAATGAAATTAGAAAACATGAAAATATTACAATAATTGTAAAAAATATTGCAAGAATATTAATGGTATCCAACAGACAATTCAGTAAATGTGTATTATTTGTAAAAATGAAATCCAAATAAAATAACATTAAATAATTGAATAAAAATTTTATTTAAATATTGATGATATTAATAAGAAAATTCAATATGTGTTTGTTGAAATAAAATCAAAATCAAATAGCATTCACTGACTGAATAAAAATTTTATCAAAATATTGATGATATTAATAAGAAAATTCAATATGTATTTGTTGAAATAAAATCCAAATAAAATAACATTAAATAATTGAATAAAAATTTAATCAGAATATTGATGATATTAATAAGAAAATTCAATATGTGTTTGCCGAAATAAAATCCAAATTACAATGTTTTAAATAGTGATAAAAATATTTCATTTCTTAAATATGATCATTAAATTATTGTAGAAGATATAAAATACTAAGTTTTGATAAGCTTTACAATATAACCAAATTTTCAGCTTGAAAACACACTGTCATAACTAAGGTAAATGTTAAAGTTAATAATGCCAATATTAAATGAGGTTAATTAATTTTTATCAGTTGATCTAGAGTTTAGAATTAATATTTTTTTGGTGGGGATATTGTGTTACAATAAATGATTCTTGGGGAGAAACGCGTTATTTATTTAAGCATTGGTGATCATATCCTAAATAAATTGCAATGCTAAGGTCAATGTTGTGGGAGTTGCGTTATTCAAGCATTCTTTCGAAAATACCTTTAGAGTAAGAATCCCATTATTGGCTTCAATGGTATCGTGCAATTTTGATGTAAAAATCCTATCTATAAGAAAGGTATTTCAGAAAATTTAACTTTTGACATTTAATTCCATGTTGATAAGTAATTTCTGATAAAAATCCTTGTTTGAGAATTTAGCATTTTTTGTTTCAACTGTTTTATTTTTATAGATCTTTAAAGATAAAGTATTTTTATATATCTCTAAAAATAATTTATTTTTTTATATCTCTAAAAATAATGTATTTTTATATATCTCTAAAATAATGTATTTTTATATATCTCTAAAAATAATGTATTTTTATGGATCTCTAAAAATAATTTATTTTTATGGATCTTTAAAAATAATTTATTTTTATGGATATTTAAAAATAATTTATTTTTATATATCTTTAAAAATAATTTATTTTTATATATCTTTAAAAATAATGTATTTTATATATCTCTAAAAATAATGTATTTTTATATATCTCTAAAAATAATTTATTTTTATATATCTCTGAAAATAATGTATTTTTATATATCTCTAAAAATAATATATTTTAATATATCTCTAAAAATAATTGATTTTAATATATCTCTAAAAATAATTGATTTTTATATATCTCTAAACAAATTTGTATTTTTATGGATCTCTAAAAATAATTTATTTTTATATATCTCTAAAATTAATTTATTTTTTAATATCTCTACAATTAATTTATTTTTTAATATCTCTAAAAATAATTTATTTTTATATATCTCTAAAAATAATTTATTTTTATATATCTCTAAAAATAATTTATTTTATATATATCTCTAAAAATAATTTATTTTATATATATCTCTAAAATAATTTTTTTTCTAGATCTTTGAAAATAAACAAAATCTCATTTTCACGTGAACGTAAATTTTTATTACCTATTTAATAGGTTTTGTGGAAATTTAATTGTAAATTAATTATTTGTTTTAGTGTTTTGGAAATGGCAGTTTTTACTTGAGTTCTATCACATCTTTTGAGATATGTAAATTTTTGGTGATAAACTCATTTTTATTAGTTATTTATTGGTCGTAGTAATTGCTATTATTTCTTCTTGAGCAGGATTGTATTTGAGTCTCGAATAAAGAAATTTTCGTTCCTCCATATCTTGAAAAGCTAAACCATTTAAAATATTTATATTTGAGTCTCGAATAAAGAATTTCTCGTTCCTCCATATCTTGAAAAGCAGAACCATATAAAACAATTGTATTTGAGTCTCGAATATAGAATTCTTCGTTCCTCCATATCTTGAAAAGCGAAACCATATAAAACAATTGTATTTGAGTCTCGAATAAAGAATTTCTCATTCCTCTATATCTTGAAAAGCAAAACCATACAAAACAATTGTATTTGAGTCTCGAATAAAGAATTTCTCATTCCTCTATATCTTGAAAAGCAAAACCATATAAAACAATTGTATTTTAGTCTCGAATAAAAAATTTCTCATTCCTCCATATCTTGAAAAGCGAAACCATATAAAACAATTGCATTCGAGTTTCGAATGTAGAATTTCTCGTTCCTCTATATCTTGAAAAGCGAAACCATATAAAACAATTGTATTTGAGACTCGAATAAAGAATTTCTCGTTCCTCCATATCTTGAAAAGCGAAACCATATAAAACAATTGTATTTGAGTCTCGAATAAAGAATTTCTCGTTCCTCCATATCTTGAAAAGCGAAACCATATAAAACAATTGTATTTGAGTCTCAAATATAGAATTTCTCATTCCTCTATATCTTGAAAAGCGAAACCATATAAAACAATTGTATTTGAGTCTCGAATATAGAATTTCTCGTTCCTCCATATCTTGAAAAGCGAAACCATATAAAACAATTGTATTTGAGTTTCGAATATAGAATTTTTCGTTCCTCCATATCTTGAAAAGCGAAACCATATAAAACAATTGTATTTGAGTTTCGAATATAGAATTTTTCGTTCCTCCATATCTTGAAAAGCGAAACCATATAAAACAATTGTATTTGAGTCTCGAATATAGAATTTTTCGTTTCTCCATATCTTGAAAAGCAAAACCATATAAAACAATTGTATTTGAGTTTCGAATATAGAATTTTTCGTTCCTCCATATCTTGAAAAGCGAAACCATATAAAACAATTGTATTTGAGTCTCGAATATAGAATTTTTCGTTTCTCCGTATCTTGAAAAGCAAAACCATATAAAACAATTGTATTTGAGTCTCGAATATAGAATTTTTCGTTTCTCCATATCTTGAAAAGCAAAACCATATAAAACAATTGTATTTGAGTCTCGAATATAGAATTTTTCGTTCCTCCATATCTTGAAAAGCAAAACCATATAAAACAATTGTATTTGAGTTTCGAATATAGAATTTTTCGTTCCTCTATATCTTGAAAAGCGAAACCATATAAAACAATTGTATTTGAGTCTCGAATATAGAATTCCTCGTTTCTCCATATCTTGAAAAGCAAAACCATATAAAACAATTGTATTTGAGTTTCGAATATAGAATTTTTCGTTCCTCCATATCTTGAAAAGCTAAACCATATAAAACAATTGTATTTGAGTCTCGAATATAGAATTTCTCGTTCCTCCATATCTTGAAAAGCGAAACCATATAAAACAATTGTATTTGAGTCTCGAATATAGAATTTCTCGTTCCTCCATATCTTGAAAAGCTAAACCATATAAAACAATTGTATTTGAGTCTCGAATATAGAATTTCTCGTTCCTCCATATCTTGAAAAGCGAAACCATATAAAACAATTGTATTTGAGTCTCGAATAAAGAATTTCTCGTTCCTCCATATCTTGAAAAGCGAAACCATATAAAACAATTGTATTTGAGTCCCGAATAAAGAATTTCTCGTTCCTCCATATCTTGAAAAGCTAAACCATATAAAACAATTGTATTTGAGTCTCGAATAAAGAATTTCTCGTTCCTCCATATCTTGAAAAGCTAAACCATATAAAACAATTGTATTTGAGTCTGGAATATAGAATTTTTCGTTCCTCCATATCTTGAAAAGCTAAACCATATAAAACAATTGTATTTACGTCTCGAATATAGAATTTTTCGTTCCTCCATATCTTGAAAAGCGAAACCATATAAAACAATTGTCTTTTATTGAATGGACATTACATTGCTTATGAATTCTTTCTATAAACTTTGTGATTTTTATTCAGACATATTAAATTGTCGATATCAGCATCAACTTTTTTTATTGTTCAATTCAATTGGATTTGTGCAAATGAAGGTTTGTTCATATAAACTGATTGTTTACTTTTTTATCTAATATATCTTTTTAAAAGATATTTACATTCGTGTGATGAAATCAAATATAATTTTTTCGTTCTAGTGGGAAGGAAAGGGTTGCATTTGATTTCTGAATATTTTATATTTCATTATTTCCAATTTCTAATACTTAAAGTAAGCGAATTGGTAGTAACTAATTCGTTTTCTCAATAAACTATTAAACTATATTATGTCTTTTTTGTGGACTTTATTGTTTTGGTGAATTCCAGGACAATATTTGGTTTGGTCTAATGGTGTCTCCAGCTTGTTAATTTTGTAAACCTTAGTAATAGTACCTATTTACTATGCCTCCCCACGGGACAGAGTTAGACACCAGGGTCGTTTTTTAACGTGGAGAAAAGGTACAAAAATAAAAATTGTCTCAGTCGTGAAGGATTTCTCCTCCACCGAAAGAGAACAAGAAAATGAAGTGCACCATCTGAAGAACAGATACTACACTTTGATCTTGCCCTCCGTGCCGCCAAAGCGGGGGGGGGCTAGCTCCACAGTCATTAACTCATATGACCTTGTAGCTAGCCATGCTGAAGAGATATTTTAATTTTAGTCGGCACCTTGCTAGATTATAGATTTGAGATTTGTTTCGTAGTAATTTGACTATTTTGTATTTCAGGTGGCATAAAGCTTGAACTAAGATTAAAGGAAAAAAAAGATTTTTACTCGGAAGATTTCTTTTAATTTGTTCACATTCGGAATTGTTATTGTTGTTTATTGAAATATCGTGTTATAGTTTTTTTCCGCATCTTAATATGAAAAAGCAATGTTTTCTCGATTACCAAATGGATTTTTTTACAAGGTAGTCACCACTTATCAGGGTCCGGTAGCCACTCAGGTATAAGGGTTATTGCGTGTACAGTAATCAATGGGATAGTATCGTAGTAATCGTTAGTATTGGAGATTTGATTAAGTGTATTACTTAAAGGGGCGATTCATTAGGATTTTGTTTATGTTGGACTTGAAGACATCAAGGTTGTAGTCAGGTGGGAAACGGACAAACAGAATAGAGTACCACAGGCGTACACTTTTAAGAAAGTAGCTTTGTTCATAGAATCTACATTTTGGTTTTGGTACAGATAAAGAGTGGGGAAAATTTTTGACAGTGGTTTCAACTAGACAAGTGTTTATCGTGAAAGATTGGCGAGGGGGGATCAGAGACTGAAGTCAAGACGAGCACTTGCCATGGAAGTAACGATAAAACCAAGACAGGCTCACCACGTCTCTCCTGTGGGAGAGAGGTTGCAGGGTAGAGAAAAGGACATCCCCCACTAAGCCACGGAGCCTATTTTGTACTGTCAAGACAGGATAAGCTGTTTTTAGCAGCTTCTGTCCAGATGTGGCCGCAGGACTCCATCCTTGGACGTACTTAGCTTTTATATAGATAGAGAATCGCAGCATCAGTGAGATATCTTATGGAGCGGTAGAAGGATCGTACCATTTTTCCAGCGACAGGAGTAAAGGTCAAGCCCAGGAGGTTATCAAAACATGGAGCTTCCCTTAGATGAGAGCCATCCATTTCAATTGATGCCAGATGGGGGGGGTCAGAGCGTTGATGATAGGAGCTTGGTTTTATATGCATTAAAAGTAACCAGCTGCCTCTTCCCCCACTGTACCATGCGCTCAAGATCAGAGGAGAGAAAACCAGAGAGAACTTTGTCATTTACGGCCTATTGAAAATCAAAGCAGGATTGTTATCGTTGCTTAGTGAAATATCGTGTTATACTTATTCCGCATCTTAATATAAAAAGTAATGTTTTCTTGATTACCAAATGACAATCGAAGAATTGTAGTAAATGCCAGTGTTGCACACTATCTCATGCGTTTTGGTAATCAAAGCAACGTTAAGGTTGTTTTTTTCTGCAACAATCAGAAATAGATTGATGACAAAAATAATTTTACCACAAATTTAGTAGTTTGTCTATGCAGAGATTTTTCCATATTCTGACATTTTAGCCGTGTTTTATTTACATTGAGATATAGTCATTACTCTTTTTTTGTTTTAAATTGTCCAATCCTTTTGTTCTAGCTGAGGATGGTGCATGCTACTGGATGAATGAAATTTACCTGCTTTCTCATACATTCCAATCGAGATACATAAATATGCTGTTCATTCTTTTATTTTCAATTCTTTACATTGAAATTTCTTTGCATTTTCCTCAGTGGAAATTCTAAACTTTATTACAAGACTATGCACATGATTTGCAAGAAGAAAGATTTGTCTATTTTGCATATTTTCAATAACAACACTTTGTACCTGCTGTTTTGTATAACAGCTTCTTCTGATGTACTATATTCTCTTCTGTTTAGAACGATCAATTGACATGGTTTGAATGAAAATGTTTTTATTAATAGAACATATTTCTTATAGGAATCACTAAAACTAAGATTTTAGAATAAGACTAGTCATATATATGAATAACATTTTCGTCTTTAATTGATTGTGACTAATTATTTCTCAATGCTTTATGAGTCCATTTAGTAAAATGTTTATATTTTTGAAGACTTCATAGTTTTAAACCAATTTTTGCTTATTCTTATGTACTATATTCTCTTCTGCTTGACTTGACTTACATGGTTTGAATGAACACAAATTTTTATTAATATGCTATATATAATTATTAATATGCTATATATAATTATTAATATGCTATATATAATTATTAATATGCTATATATAATTATTAATATGCTATATATAATTATTAATATGCTATATGTAATTATTAATATGCTATATATAATTATTAATATGCTATATGTAATTATTATTATGCTATATATAATTATTAATATGCTATATATAATTATTAATATGCTATATATAATTATTAATATGCTATATGTAATTATTATTATGCTATATATAATTATTAATATGCTATATGTAATTATTATTATGCTATATATAATTATTAATATGCTATATATAATTATTAATATGCTATATATAATTATTAATATGCTATATATAATTATTAATATGCTATATATAATTATAATTATGCTATATATAATTATTAATATGCTATATGTAATTATTAATATGCTATATATAATTATTAATATGCTATATGTAATTATTATTATGCTTTATATAATTATTAATATGCTATATATAATTATTAATATGCTATATATAATTATTAATATGCTATATATAATTATTAATATGCTATATATAATTATTAATATGCTATATGTAATTATTAATATGCTATATATAATTATTAATATGCTATATGTAATTATTATTATGCTATATATAATTATTAATATGCTATATATAATTATTAATATGCTATATATAATTATTAATATGCTATATGTAATTATTATTATGCTATATATAATTATTAATATGCTATATGTAATTATTATTATGCTATATATAATTATTAATATGCTATATATAATTATTAATATGCTATATATAATTATTAATATGCTATATATAATTATTAATATGCTATATATAATTATTAATATGCTATATATAATTATAATTATGCTATATATAATTATTAATATGCTATATGTAATTAATATGCTATATATAATTATTAATATGCTATATGTAATTATTATTATGCTTTATATAATTATTAATATGCTATATATAATTATTAATATGCTATATATAATTATTAATATGCTATATATAATTATTAATATGCTATATATAATTATTAATATGCTATATGTAATTATTAATATGCTATATATAATTATTAATATGCTATATATAATTATTAATATGCTATATATAATTATTAATATGCTATATGTAATTATTATTATGCTATATGTAATTATTAATATGCTATATATAATTATTAATATGCTATATATAATTATTAATATGCTATATATAATTATTAATATGCTATATATAATTATTAATATGCTATATATAATTATTAATATGCTATATATAATTATTAATATGCTATATATAATTGAAATTTACATGCTTTCTCATACATTCCGATCGAGATACATAAAGATTCTGATAGGAATCACTAAAACTAAGATTTTAGAATAAGACTAGTCATACATATGCATAATATTTTCGTCTTTAATTGATTGTGACTAATTATTTCTCAATGCTATTTATTCTTATGTACTATATTCTCTTCTTCTTGCCTTGAATTACATGACTTGAATGAAAATAAATTTTTATTAATATGCTATATTTCTCATAGTACAAAATTTAAGATTATAGAATAAGAATATTCACATGTTTTACATTAATATGGGTTTCCCAGTGGTTTCTCATGGGTTTGACTAAACTTGATTTGTCATGCAGTTAACAAGATTGTGGCTTTTCCTTTTTGTTTTATTTTACTTCAGTAGAAGTTCTTAGAAATAAAGGGACCCACAACCTGGGGCTAACACTTGAACTCTATATGAGATACATAGATAGTATATCTTTAATTTTGGTCTCTTGGTCTTACTGGATTCCAGAACAAGAATATATCTAGTCTGGTGGAGTATCCAGCTTCGTGCACTTACTTGAGGTAACATGCATGGAGAAGTGCACCATTCCTCGTAAAAGCTAATGTCGGTTAGCCATAGTGAGGAGATCTTATTTAATATTTGGTCAGCGTTTACTTCTATGGAACAAGTATCTTCATACCAGGTTGTTCTGATAAACCTTTTAATTAAAATAAATTTTTATTACTATGCACAAAAATTAAGATTATAGAATAAGAATATTCACATGTTTTACATTAATAGTGTTTTTCCCAGTGGTTTGTCATGCAGTTAACAAGATTGTGGCTTTTCCTTTTTGTTTTATTTTACTTCAGTCGAAGTTCTTAGAAATAAAGAGGCCCACAACCTGGGGCTAACACTTGAACTTTATATGAGATACATAGATATTCGAATGTTCCATTTAAGTTCTTTATTTCTTAAACACTGAGTTAGTAAAGAAATTGAGAACATAATTTTCCTCTCCCCAATTAATAATCTCCATACGGTGTAGTATATCTTTAATTTTGGTGTCTTGGTCTTACTGGATTCCAGAACAAGAATATATCTAGTCTGGTGGAGTATCCAGCTTCGTGCACTTACTTGAGGTAACATGCATGGAGAAGTGCACCATTCCTCGTAAAAGCTAATGTGGGTTAGCCATAGTGAGGAGATCTTATTTGGGCAGCGAATACTATGTGATTTTTAATATTTGGTCAGGGTTTACTTCTATGGAACAAGTATCTTCATACAAGGTTGTTCTAATAAACCTTTTACAGAGAGACCTGAGACACTCGAGGACATATGTGTAATTAAATCTGATTTTGAAGGGGATGAAAATCCACACACTTCACAAGAATATGGTCGTTCCCTCATTTTTTTTATTTAATTTCAGTAAGTTTTAAGATATCAAGGGGCTCGTTTCTGGAGCAAACACTTGATTCTGTTATGATTCAAATTTATATCCGAGGGTTCTTTTAAGAATAGATACTGTTCCATTTATGACTGCTATTTGGATCTCATAAGAGCTTGGTCTTCCAGGGATTGCTTCTAAGTATTTCTGAATGTTCTTTTTTATTAAACCAGTTTCTTCTATCACAACCGGTATAATGTTTATTTCTTTCAGAGACAATGTCGTTTTGAGATCATTTTTTAGGTCCTGATATTTTGTTATCTTTTCCCGTTCAGCTCTAGTAAGGCCAAAATCATTTGGGACTGTTACATCGATAATGAGCGCAGTTCTTTCGGGCTTATTCCATATTACAGTATCTGGTTTGATAGCTTTGTCTTTATGTATCTGCCCGTCTGTATGTCTTTGTCATAGAACAGGATCACTTTTCCATTTAATGTTATCGGTGGTGGTTCATGTTCCCAGATGTCCATTGCTCTGTCAAGTTGCATCTCTCCACAGATCTTCCAATATAGGTACTTACATACTTTGTTGTGACGGGCAGTGTAAAGGCCATCTGCCAATGAGATTGGGCATGCAGACATTAAGTGGCTTGGGCTCTCAATTGCTGAGTGGCAAAACCGGCATTGGCCGTTCCTCAGTGTGAGTTTTCATATGTCTCACTAAACTTGATTTGTGAGAAAAAGAATATTCACATAGTCCACAAAAATATGGCTTTTCTCCAGTGTGAGTTCTCATATGTCTCACTAACTTTGATTTTTCAGAACACGAATATCCACACACTTCACAAGAATATGGCTTTTCCCCAGTGTGAGTTTTCACATGCATTACTAACTTTAATTTTTCAGAACACGAATACCCACACACTTCACAAGAATGTGGCTTTTCCCCAGTGTGAGTTCTAACATGTCTAACTAAATTTTTTCTTTCAGAACAAGAATACCTACACACTTCACAAGAATATGGCTTTTCCCCGGTGTGAGTTCTCATATGTATTACTAAGCTGGATTTTTCAGAACAAGAATATTCACACACTTTGCAAGAATGTGGCTTTTCCCCAGTGTGAATTCTCATATGTCTCACTAAATTTGATTTCAGAGAACAAGAATATCCACAGAATTCACAAGAATGTGGCTTTTCCCCAGTGTGAGTTCTCATATGTTTCACTAGCGTTGATTTTTGAGAACATGAATATCCACACACTTCACAAGAATGTGTTTTTTCTTCACTACAGACCTGCATCTTTCACTAAACGAACAAGATTATCAGCAGAGTTCTGAATGATACAATATTTTGTCCTCGGATTTTTTTCAAAACAAATTTGAGAACAGACAGACTTTCAAAACATTTAGAATTTACTGTTTCCTCTGTATATATTTCTTAGTACTATGGTTTTTCGTACTTTTTGGTATATAGTTTTTAAAGGGACATATTTTCTGCAATTTGTTTCAATCTTTGAACATTAAACACAAATTTCACAAACAAAATCTTCGAGATGTACAATTTTCTCTATTATTTCAGAAAATTTGTTGAATAAAAAAATTATAAAAATTCATTTTCGAAGAAAAGTCTTTGCTGTCTTCACAAATCAATCATTTTTTGTTTTAAAATAGGATGATCTATTCAAATTCAATCAAGACGTTCAAGCAGGAACATCTGTAAATAAAAAATACATGAAATTAAATATTTTTGTATCGTCATTCACATATTAGTATTCTATCACTGGCACGCAAGTTAACAATGTGAAAAACATCCCTCGTTCTTTTCCCTACCGCCATGTAAAGTACGTACAATAAAGCACTGACTGAACAAACAAAGACCCTTTTCAATCTAAGAAATACAAGCTTTTTATATCGCTATCCTAGAGTAAGTTTTATTTTGTGAACACAATTGTTTGCTATTTCTCGTCTACAGGTTAATAGATTTTGGGGTTCTTTAAAGTGCAGGATAGCAAATTTTTCATGAAGGCATAATTTACATGGGTTGAAATCTAAGGAAGTCATGCCTACATAATATTTCTTGTTATTCAGGTTTTCTTTCGCAAATATTGTTGCTTGATAAACTACGCTTTTTGTTATACATTTATTTTGAACTGGGCAAATGTCTACAGTTGCATTTATCTTGTTCGTTATTATTTTTATTTATGGTATGGCTGTTCTTGTCCAGGGTTGGTTTGTTATTATTATTTTTATTATTTCAAAACCCAATACAATGACAACAAAAGTACATTCAAAAATAAAAATAAACACCATA
>NC_136527.1:175335863-175363363 GCF_053919585.1 Euprymna scolopes
AAAATCTTCATATAAACATGACGTTAAGAAAATCCGGAAGATTTGTATTTCAGTGACCGGGCATTTCCAAAAGCAAAAAATGAACAAGCACACCGCCCGACCGGTGTATAGAAAAAATTACTTCTCTAAAAAAAAAAAAGAAAAAAAAAAGATTTTCTAAGGAATTTAAAAATAAATATTTTAAAAAATTATATTGTTTTATTTCCGAAATATATCGTTTTTAGTTAATTGAAAAATATATTTTAAAAAATCAATGCAAAAAAGGATTTGTGAAAGAATTTTTTTTATTATTCATTGAAAAAATATCTTTAAAAAGTCAATGAAGAAATGGATTCATTTGTAAAACAATTTCTTGACAAAACTTGTCAAAACAATTTGTAAAACAATTTTTTGACAAAACTTCATTGAAAAATTTTTTTTTTAAATTCATTGGAAAAAGTGTTTATTTGTGATACATGTTTTTAGTTCATTGAAAATATCTTAAAAAATGGCAGCGTGTTTATAGTTGATTAGTGTTCGTTTATTTGGTGGAATAACTGAATGTCAGAATTGTAGAATGATTAGTTCTCATGCAATCAGCGGCGATGGATATTTAAGACGGAGAAATCATTATTTTTGTTGGATTTAAGTGGTAAGAGTATGCGTATTAGAAATGTGTAATCAGTTAATGACGGTTAACACTCAAGAAAAGTATGTAAAAATATAAAAGTACTCGGTGTAGAATAGTGTCGTAAGAGTGGTCGGTAAAGTGAGGATGACATTTTAGTTACTTTCTCTTTAGGTTAGGACGACGGACTAAATGTAATGTTTAAATATAACGAAATAATGTGTATATAATTGCGGTCTACACTTAGATAACGTAGTTGCTAATGACGTAAACATAGTATGTTCTTATGTGTCATCTGCGTTGTCAACCTAAGGAAGTTTCGTCCACAGGTGTAAATTGCGTCTCTTCTACAATATAATAAATAAATTTAGGATAATGAGCCTGCAGGATATCTTCTCCAGCGGTCTCAGCATTGTAAGATGCGATAAATTGTTTTATCTGAAACAAAAATTCAGCCGATTCAGCAGCTTCCATTTTCAATATGTAATTTTGTTTTTTGCAATTGAGAGACACATAATTTAAAGTCCTGCAGCATAAGATATCTAGTTAAGCTCCAGAGGGAGTGTGTTGTATGCTACAACCCGGAATCGCAACAGTAACTCTTTATTTCTGTCGTTGCAATTCTTGTAGTTTGACATTTCATAACGGATCTCTTCCCTACATTTCCAGCTATGGCAGTAGCCTTTTCATTGGTAGTAACGAGCAAGAACGAGCGGGTGATGGTGTAAAATTTTTACATTATTAGCTGTTGATGATAAGTGACGTATAGGGGAGTCAATTCACGAATAATATCATGGTTATAATTAACGAGTATTTGATTAATAGCTGACTTTATGATGCAAGTATCTTCGTTGCAGGTCCCATCAACCCCCTATAAAGAGAGACTGGATGCCAAATAAGCATTTCAGTTATTTCCAGTAAGCATTTTTTTTTCAGAATAAATTTTTATGTTTCAGTAAATATGATGTATAAAGACAATAAGCCACGCGTTGTTTACAAGTTTACTACGTGTGAGTTCTGAAATGTGTAGAAAGATTTTGTTTACGAGAATTTTAATATTGTTCACATGAATATGGTTTTCACATTTTATGGTGTCTCATATGTAGTGTTAGATGTTGTTTAATAAAACATGAAAATACACATTTTTCACAAGAATATGGGTTTCCCCTTACGTGAAATCTCATGTGGTACGTTAGATGTTGTTTCTGTGTATATGAATAATCACATAGTCCACAAGAATATGATTTTACTCGAGAGTAAACTTTTATGTGTCTCCTTAGGTCTGATTTATTTGAAGTTGAAAATTGACATTCTTTACAAGAATATGGCTTATCTCGAGTTTGAGTACTCGTATGTATCGCTAGATTTTGTTTCTCAGAACGTGAATATTGAAATTGTCCAGGAGAATATGGCTCTTCTCTTTTTTTTTTTTTTTCATTTTTCTTAAACTTTTTCTTCTAGGGAATGGGACATCCAACCAGATGTCTGACATTTACCCCTATTTTAATGAGTCACACCAAGAGATCTTTTCAGGATTCTAGCCGTCCCTTTCAGTACAATCGTTTGTATTTCACTTGCACTTGGTTCACCGGGTATGCTTGCTATGTACTTTTTAAAGTTCTTTTTCATAAGCCCAGTTGCTCCTATGATGACTGGTATAATTGAAACGTCTTTTAATTTCCAATTTCGTTTCATATCATACATAAGTCCTTGATACTTTGTAATCTTTTCCCTCTCAACTCTGTTAAGTGCTGTATCATTGGGTACACTGACCTCTATTACGGTCGCTTTTTTGTTTGCTCTGTCCCAAATCACTATATCTGGTTTAACAGCTGCATTTTCAAGATATGTAGCAGTAGGGATTATGTAGTCATAGTGAATAGTGTAGTTGTCATTCCCAACTGTTCGTTCGGGTGTATGTTCCCAGGAGTTTTTACTACACTGAATGTTGAGTTTCTTACATATCTTCCAGTGAAGGTATTTGCAAACTCCGTTATGGCGATCTGTATAATAACCGTCTCCAAGTAGGACTTTGCAACCAGAAATCAGGTGGCCCACACTCTCAACCTCAGTGCTACAGAACCTGCATTTATTATTGTTGCTTAGACCACACATCTTTTTGAAGGCGTTTGTCATGAGGCCCTGGTCTTGTGCAGCCAATATCAACCTCTCTTGGTCGTAATGGAGGGATCCTCTTTTGAGCCAGTCCAGGGAACCATCCCTATCAATATATTCTTGGGATAGTTCAGTCGGTAGGTATTTTGCCCGTTTATGGTTGGTCCATTCTTCTGTTTTAACACTATGGAACTGGCTAGTGTATTTTTTCCGACTTTTCTGGGCTATGTCAGTGGCAGGCTTGTTTGGGTTCTCAGTATCATTTGTAAGGCAATCTTTTCCAAAATGAGTGGCAAGTTGTGTTATAGATGTTGTGCTACTTGCTCGATTCTGATAATGGTCTTTAATTTTCATAAGCTTGGGGTTACAGGAACTTATTATGTACTGACCTATGCTGACGAATGTGGCTCCGTGTTGATGATTGACTTCCGAGAGCCCCATACCTCCTTCTCGCCTGGGTAGGTACAAACGAGGCATGTACTGATTTCGATAAATAACTCGGTACAAGGTTAGCATTTTCCTTGTCTTTGTGTCAAGCCAATTTATGTCTTTCTGAGGCCAGTCAATAATGCCAGTATGCGTACTCATATGCCTCGCTAGATTTTTTTCCTCAGAACGTGAATATTGAAATTGTTCAGAAGAATATGGCATTTTTCCTGTGTGAGTATTCACATGCATCGCTAGATTTGGTTCCGCAGAACGTGAATATTGACATTGTTCTCGAGAATGTGAATTTTCCCCAGTGTGAGTACTTATATGCATCGTTAGATTTGGCTCCTCAGAACGTGAATATTGAAATTGTCCAGCAGAATATGGCATTTCCCCAGTATGAGTACTCATATGCATCGCTAGATTTTGCTCCTCAGAACGTGAATATTGAAATTGTTCAGAATATGGCATTTCTCCTGTGTGATTACTCATATACATCACTAGATTTGGTTCCTCAGAACGTGAATATTGAAATTGTTCATGAGAATATGGATTTTCCCCAGTGTAAGTACTTATATGCATCGCTAGATTTGGTTCTTCAAAACGTGAACATTGACATTGTCCAGGATTATATGGCATTTCTCCAGTGTGAGTACTCATATGCATCGCTAGATTTGGTTCCTCAGAACGTGAATATTGAAATTGTCCAGGAGAATATGGCATTTCTCCAGTGTAAGTACTCATATGCATCGCTAGATTTGGTTCCTCAGAACGTGAATATTGAAATTGTCCAGGAGAATATGGTATTTCTCCAGTGTGAGTACTCATATGCATCGCTAGATTTAGTTCCTCAGAACGTGAATATTGAAATTGTTCACGAGAATATGGCATTTCTCCAGTGTGAGTACTCATAGCAATCATTAGATTTGGTTCCTCAGAACGTGAATATTGACATTGTTCACGAGAATATTGATTATCCACAGTGTGAGTACTCATTTCTTTTATCCAGTGTAAGTACTCACATTCATCGCTAGATTTGGTTTCTCTGAACTTGATTATTGATGTTGTTCACGAGAATATAGCTATTCCCCAGGGTGAATACTCATATGCATCGCTAGATTTGGTTTATCAGAATAATACATTTCGCACCAATCCTCAGTGTGGTTTATCATATACCGTATCCTTGAATTTTTCAGTAATTATTATTTTGAGAAACAAGAAGAACAATATTTTTATGACAAATATTTCGATTTTCTTCTGACAAATATAATATAGTTTTGCCACAGATGACAGTTTACGTCTTCAAACACGAATATGATTTTCTCTGTAGGAAATATTAAGGAAAATATGGACTCGTTCAGATTCAATACAAGCTTTCAAGCAGGAACATCTGCAAAGAAAAAATAAATGAAATTTATTTTATTTATTTTAAGTTATTTGTATTAAAATATTTTCAATTTTCATCGTTATGGAAGTTTGACTGTTAAAGAAAACTTATTTAGCGATTTGGCTTTTATATTAATACAATCATAACTACGATTAATGTATTTTATATTGACACAATCATTACTGTGATGAATATCTTATATTGATACAATCATAAGTATGATGAATATGTTTTATATTAATACAATCATAACTGTTTTACATTGATACAATCATAACTACATGTTTTATATTAATACAATCATAATTATTTAGAAATTTCACATTCATGCTGACACAATCATCAGTATGATTAATATCTTTTATCTTGATACAATCATAACTATGATGAATATCTTTTATATTGATACAATCATAACTATGATGAATATCTTTTATCTTGACACAATCATAACTGTGATGGATATCTTTTATATTGATACAATCATAACTATGATGAATATCTTTTATATTGATACAATAATAACTATGATGAATATCTTTTATATTGATAGAATCATAACTATGATGAATATCTTTTATATTGATACAATCATAACTATGATGAATATTTTTTATATTGATACAATCATAACTATGATGAATATCTTATATTGATAGAATGATAACTATGATGAATATCTTTTATATGGATACAATAATAACTATGATGAATATCTTTTATATTGATACAATCATAACTATGATGGATATCTTTTATATGGAAACAATAATAACTATGATGAATATCTGTTATATGGATACAATCATAACTATGATGGATATCGTTTTGTGAATGGTTTGTGTAAATGTAAATTGAGTAAATTCTGATAAAATGAAGCAACTTTTCATGCTTATACAATCATAACTGATGAACATCTCAATTGTTTTCGTCAAAATTGGAAATATTGTCAAATTGTCACTAGCTATAGTGGAATAGATCAACTGCTTTGTGGATGCTTAAGTAAATGCAAAGGAAGTATATTCTGACAAAATATCCGTTGTGGAATCTCGAAAATTGAATGGTAAAGAAATGCAGCATCTTTCCAAAACATCTAGATTAATATAATGTATGAATAATTCAATCATTGTATGAAATAAGATTTAATAAGACAAGATAGTAACGAAGAAATATATATATTTATTACTTCGTATATATCTTTATATCAAAATCAAAAATATCAATAAACGTTCAATAGTTGTTGCTGTCACGAGCGCTTTCGATTCGTTCACTTTGCTGCTCTTTCGTTTCAGTAACTTTTATATAGACTCTTTCATTCCGGTTTCGTGATCTAACTTTTGTATGCACTCACTCATGCGCATAGCAATTAATCGATAAAGCGGGGCGCCATTATTTCGTTCCCTTCTTACCAACCAAACACACGTGTTCCAATCTTTTCTTATACATCCATGCACAACACAGCATGACATGGTGGCAAGCGGTATTATCATACAACACACAATCTTATAACGTCACAGACAATTAAAAAAAAAGGTAAAACAGCGAGTAAAAAAAGCAACAAAAAAAACGATTTTTTTGAATCTCTTACACGCTGAACAAATTTTTTTCTTACCTCCCACACCACACAAATTTTTTCTTCACACTTTCTTATCGTAATGACCACAATTTCATTACAAGTCCCTAGTTTTGAATGGTGCACGACATGTATTGCCGAATCATTCAAACTATTTCGACAACGAATGGAACGACCGGCGAAAAAGGTTTACGCCGGTATAATAGTTGGTCGATGTCGGATGATGATCGCAAGGATCCATAAATAATATTTACTGCATTTTTAGAGCAGCTAGAACCAGCAACAGACCACCGCGTTTGTAAACTGGAACATACCAGCAGAGACCAAATGAAACAACAGACATCTTCATCAACAGATGTCGACTGTTGCCAAAGAAATGTGATTTAAGTGCCGATAAATTAAACGAACACCTCGTCGAGTTACTAATTGCCAGCACACCAATACCCGAACTGCAAAAGGAACTGTTAAACACACCGAAAGGTTACAAAATCGAGAAACCTGTTAGATTAGCCCGTTCACACGAGGCTTTAGTGTAACGTGCATCCAGGAGATAAGCGCCCGCGTGTTGTGTTGGTACGTGGGAGAGATGTACGAGGGGAAAAAGACTTACCTCGAGACAAGCTCGGCGTCACCGACCGAAAATAGAAAAGAAAGACCAAGATGGCGGCCGCCGTCTTTTGTAAAGTATGATGTCTCGCAAAGTCACACGAATTCTCGCAATATGCAAATTTAGCCGGCCTACAACGACCATAAAAGCGGGTGATGGAAAAGACGTGGGGAGAGCGACAATTGAGTTGGTCGGGAAATCGTGTTGCTTCTCGTGCCGTGTGAGGATATTTTACCGTTGTTGGGTCCGTCTGAGTAACCGTTCGCGTCCGTCTAGGCACCTTGCTAGTTGGATTCCGTGCAGAACCGGTGTATAATGGTTATTGAATTGCTGCAACATTTATAACATCTTTTCCTGAACTTACCGTGTTGAAGAGGGGGTCGGGCGTCATCTTGAATTTTTCCTCATACATCTACAGAGGGCGAAGTAATTCTTTTTTTTTTTTAAAGCACTTTCCTTACGCATTTTCTTACAAGCTATCTCGGCAATTTGGCCTCTAGGACTATGACCGAGTTGAAATTCGACTTAAAGCTCATACCCGAGTTTGACGGGTCCACGTCCATCGTCGACTGGGTTGAAAGGGTCGAACTGACGTGCGACCTTTGTGAGGTGAAAAGGGTACACACTGTGATTCCCTATAGATTGGCTGGGGGTGCCTTGAGTCTATATCAGCAACTCAGTGCTGTCGAAAAGGGAGATGTCACCGCAATTAAAGCTGCGCTGTACAAGGCATTTGCCATGGATCCTTGTACGGCCTATGAAAAATTTGCTTCCCGAAAACTTCTACCGGAGGAAAGTGTGGACGTTTTCTTCGCGGTGTGAAAGAAACTCGCAGTCCTGTTCGGTGGAGGGGTGTCGGAGCGGACGCTCGCGGACGCGTTTGTGGTGGGCCTTCCCACTCGGGTGAAGCAGCTACTGAGAGCCTCAACCAGCGTTTCAACAACGACCATGGAACACTTGATGGAACGTGCTCGAGCCATCATCAAAGATGAGGAGGACCTGGGGGAACCAGTTGTGATGGCGACACAGACAGGCCAGATTGGCGCTCGGGAGATTCTGAATCAGAACCCTGCAAGCAATGGGAAATGTTTTCGCTGCGGCCGACGCGGACATTTTGCAAGGAATTGCACCCACAGGTGGCGTGTGCGCTGTTTTAGTTGTGGCGGTTTGGGGCATCTAGCCCAAAACTGTGCGGGAAACGTATCAGGGGAGAGGACGTCAGCGCCGCCCTGCTCCCCGAGCAAAATTTGAACAAGGCGCAACCAGTGATGACAGTCTACGTAAACAGAATACCCTGCTCAGCACTTCTCGACTCAGGCTGTTCGCATACTATAGTGAGCGCCAGGCTGTGTCCAAGTTGGACTAAGAGAAAGATCAAAGTCACCACGATAGGAGGCGAGACCCAGACATGCTGTGGAGCTGGAACTGTCGAGATCTACACGGACACCGGTGCAGCCACTAAGATCAATGTGCTTGTGACCCAAGGAAATCTCCTGGGGTTTGACCTGTTGCTCGGATACGATGCCATCAAGGCGCTGGGGAGAGTCGCAATTCATCGGGATGGAAAGGTGCGATTCTTGGAGGCCCCAGTGTGTGCAGCGCTCCACATCGATCGGCCGGATTTTACAGTGGACTACGACTCTTGCAAGAGGGCCTGGATTGCATCTTGAAAGTGGACCGAGGGAATGGCACCGACTAAACTCAAGAATGGGGTTCCAGAGTACCCTATACCCAGTGAGGCTCGAGCAGAATACGAAAGGGAACTAAAGGCGTGGATCCAAGTTGGCTGGTTAATCCCGTACCCTGAGAGCAAGCTTGGGCCTCCCAAGGGCCTCCCTTGATGGCAGTAGTCCAGCATAACAAGTCGAAAGTACGGCCCGTGCTGGACTATAGGGAGCTTAACAAGCATATTGAAGCCTACACTGCCGATGCTGACGTATGCGCCAGCAAGTTGAGGGAATGACGTCAGAAAGGCACTAATGTCTCGATATTGGATTTGCGAAAAGCCTATTTACAGGTGCGAGTTGATGAGACGTTGTGGCCGTTCAGACAGTTTGATTCCAGGGGCAGAGGTACTGCCTTACACGCCTTGGTTTTGGCCTAAATGTGGCACCACAGATAATGAATACTATTGTCAACACTGTATTGTCCCAAGAAAAGCCCAGGAGGGACTCAACGTCAGCTTACATTGATGACGTATACGTCAATGAAGATGTACAGTCTGCGTCGTGTGTCAAAGAAAAGTTGGCTCAGTTTGGTCTGGAATGCAAGAATCCCGAACGTTTAAGGGAAGGAGCACGTGTATTGGGATTGGATGTTTATGAAGAAGATGGCACCCTACAATGGAGGCGTGCCAGTGAAATTCCAAGCATCCCCAACCTCGTTACAAGGCGGACCGTTTTTTCTTGGTGTGGAAAACTTGTTGGTCACTTACCGGTCTGTGGCGGGCTCCGCGCAGCTGTTGGTGTAATTAAATGCAGAGTAAATTTAACAACCACAGGTTGGGATGACATATCCGATGATGTCCTACTAACTCTGATGATTAAAGAGACACTGGAGAGAGTGAACAAGAAGGACCCTGCCTGTGGGCGGTGGTGTGTTAACGGAGACGTAGGTGTGTGGGTTGATGCCAGTTCTTTGGCGTTGGGAGTATCGTTGGAGCAAGGAGGAAACGTGTTCGAGGATGCATGTTGGCTGTGGCCCGTAACAGATTCTCAGCATATCAACCTGGCAGAGTTGGACGCTGTTGTAAAGGGGGTAAATCTGGCCCTGCAGTGGCAGTCTAAGAAGTTGACCTTGTACACAGATTCTCTCTGTGTCTACCACTGGGTGTCTGACACACTTTTAGGACGGACACAAATCCGTACCAAGGCAGCAAGCGAAATGTTAATACGGAGAAGGCTAGACACGCTAAAAAACCTGGTATCTGAGTATGGGCTATCACTGAGCGTCACTCTGGTGCCATCATATTGTAATCGTGCTGACCAACTGACCCCAGTACCTCACAAATGGTATGAAGCCGCGAAGATGGGAATGGAGATTACTGCTCGATCTTGTGCAGTTGCAATCGACCCATGTCAAATACAAAAAATTCATGCACAGAGCGGACATCCGGGTATCAAGAGGACCCTTTATTTTGTGAGGCGCGTATACACAGCAGTGACCAAGATGGATGTCAGACAGATCGTCAGAAATTGTGAGGCTTGCCAGTCTATTGATCCTGCACCAGAGCGATGGCAGAAGGGTCGATTGGAAGTTGAGAGTGTGTGGCAGCGGCTGGCCATGGATATTACCCATTACAGTGGCAAGCCCTTTCTAACTCTCATTGATTGCGGGCCTACGAGATTTTCGGTGTGGCGGCAGATGACCAGACAGGATTCAGCAAATGTTGTTTGCCACCTATCATCCATTATTTTTGAGCGAGGTGCGCCGGAAGAGCTCCTGACTGACAATGATGCAGCGTTTTGTAGCCAGCAAGTCCGGCAGTTGTTAGATGAGTGGGGCGTCCGACTACAGTTGCGATGTGCGCATGTGCCGTCATGAAATGGCATTACTAAAAGAAACCATCGCAGCATCAAGAGAATTGCTGCCAGGAAGCGATGTACTATTACGGAAGGCACATATTGGTACAACATTACGCCAAAGGACGGGACGTCCTCTTCAACCGCACCTGCGAATGCTATTTACACGTACCGAGACGGAGTGAAGGGAATCAACACTACGCAACCAGCCGACAAGGGAACATATAACAGATATGAAGTGGGAGATCCAGTGTGGATGCGGCCCCCAGGAAATCGGTGCACCGACAAGTTTAAGCGATGACAAATATCTGGAGTGATTAGCCAGCAGTCTGTTTTGGTCGATGGAACCCCACGACATGTGCGAGATCTTCGCCCAGCTACCGAGGTGTGTCACACAACTACAGAAGAAAGCAGTGAAGCGTCTAGCGATGAGCTGCCGATGCACGGATTCAGTGAGCCCCCTCCAGAGACTGATAGCGATACTTCATCTGATGAAGCGGAACCAGATCCAGAGCCCGAATCTGAAACAGTGAATGTACCTCTTCGCAGAAGCACACGCACTAAAAGCCCCCCCCCAGTGCTCTCTATGTGATCATCAGATCAGGGGGGGGGGTAACGTGCATCCAGGAGATAAGCGCCCGCGTGTTTGCGTGCTGTGTGGGTACGTGGGAGAGACGGACGAGGGGAAAAAGACTTACCTCGAGACAAGCTCGGCGTCACCGACCGAAAATAGAAAAGAATGACCAAGATGGCGGCCGCCGTCTTTTGTAAAGTATGATGTCTTGCAAAGTCACACGAATTCTTGCAATATGCAAATTTAGCCGGCCTACAACGACCATAAACGCGGGTGATGGAAAAGACGTGGGGAGAGCGACGATTGAGTTGGTGGGGGAATCGTGTTGCTGTTGCTTCTCGTGCCGTGTGAGGATATTTAACCGTTGTTGGGTCCGGTCTGAGTAACCGTTCGCGTCCGTCTAGGCACCTAGCTAGTTGGATTCCGTGCAGAACCGGTGTAAATGGTTATTGAATTGCTGCAACATTTATAACATCTTTTCCTGAAGTTACCGTGTTGAAGAGGGGGGTCGGGCGCCATCTTGAATTTGTCCTTATACATTTACAGAGGGCGCAGTAATTCTTTTTTCTTTTAAAGGACTTTCCTTACGCATTTTCTTACATTTAGCAGTTTATGTCAACCAACTCCACCAGTTACAAAAATCACCACAGATAGCCGCAATAAGCCGTGGTACACATCAGTGGCAAGGGATTGACCGAAAACGCGGACAAACCTGCAAAAATTGTGGACGCAGTCACCGTTTTGGCAGAGAACACTGCCCTGCCCAAAAGATATATGCCACACATGTGGCAAAACAGGTCACTGGGATACAGTTTGCATCTCAGGGAAGCACAAAACCAAGAGACAACGAGGAAGGCCCAGGCATAACAGTCATAACCAACAACGGGAGTTTGGCAAGAAAATAAACAGCATCGCCAAACACGATGACCAAGCCATGACTGACATAGGCATGGCAATGGAGAACCTCACCTTTAGCTCCATCACAACTAACAGCGGAAAGTCAGCAAACATGAAAGATCATCGAAATGAGGCATTTGTTGATCTAAGCATTAAGCTAAGGGACCACCCAGGCACTTCAATCTGCATATTCAGCAACATGTACCCTAGCAGTATAGACGAAGAGGGAAACCCAATGCCCGGATCACTCACCTCAACACAATGTCTGTTAACAGCATTCAACAATACCAGGATAAACTGTTATGGCGCCACAACTTTTAGGTGCAAGTATAAAACACTTAATGGCTGGATACCCAATTCTATGTGGTTGATGTACCAGAAGCAGCCATATTGGGCATACCAACATCAGTGGCTCCTAGGGTAGTGACAACGAACTGTGCCATCTCAGACTAGCACCAACCCATCAATAGTGTAGCTGACCTAATGCATTTATACCCTGAGAGATTTTACTGTATTGGTGAATTTCGGAACACTCACAAGCTTGTTGTCAACCCCAATGTACCATGCCACATAGACCCACCGAGAAGGACACCTATAGCCATGCGCGGACAAATCAAATCGGAACTCGACAAGATGGAATCGCAAGGAGTCATTCGCCGCATCAACGAACCCACAAACTGGGTAAGCTCTCTCACTTATGTCACCAAACGTGACAACACAATTAGAGTTTGCTTAGACACACGTGCGCTAAACAAAGCTCATACGACCATACCACCAAATTCCAACTGTCGAGGAGCTCAACCATCGATTTGTAGGAGCAAAATTCTTCTCAAAGTTCGACACTAAGTCTGGGTACTGGTCTATAAAGCTCGAACCTGAAAGTCAGCCGCTAACAACTTTCTAAACACCATTTGGAAGGTTTTGTTTTGAACGACTGCCATTCGGTTTGGGTGTCAATCAGGACATCTACCAACTCGAGATGGACAGAATACTCGAGAAATGCACTGTTGCTTGTGGTATAGCTGACGATATCACCATATATGGGTCGACAGAGCAGGAACATGATGAAAACCTAAGACGTTTCATGAAGGTCGCTACCGAAGAAGGCCTTACCTTGAACTCGGAGAAGTGCAAGATCAAATGCTGTGAAATATCCTTTTTTGGAAACCTGTACACACATACTGGACTAAAGCCAGACCCGGCGAAGGTACGTGACCTACAGAAAAAGCCTGAGCCACATAACAAGACGGAAGTACAACAATTCTTGGGTATGATGACATACCTGTCTCGTTTTGTCAAGGACTTCAGTTCCAAGACAGCAGTGTTGCGTGACGTATTAAAAACCGATATACATGCAGTGTGATGCGAGTTTACATGGAATCGGTGCAGCTCTGCTACAACCAGCTGAGGATAACCTATCGCCTGTCACATATGCTAGCAAGAGCCTCACACAGACAGAACAGAGATACGCATGTATCGAACCTGAGCTACTGACCATCGTATTTGGCACACAGACGTTCCACACATACCTCTATAGCAAAAGTTTCCAAGACGTCACTTTCCACAAACCCCTCACTATGATCATCGACAAACCGCTCACATCAGCCCCGGCACGTCTGCAAAGAATGTTGATAAAACTCCAAACATACAACTTCAGGCTCACATATAACAAGGGATCTGACAACATCTTGGCTGAGGGATTATCGCGCCTACCGCCATCTTGTAATGTGGACCCTATCGAACTTGATGTACGAGTTGATACAGTTCGTTTTTCCACTAATTACATCGAACAGCTAAGACAGTGTACGACAGCGGATCCTCTGCTTAACCAGCTGAGAGAGACCTCATCACGGGATGGCCAGAGACATTAGAGTGTTCTGGGGCCTAAGAGATCAGCTCTCAATTGATGATGGTCTTATCCTCAAAGGACAACAAACTGACATCCCCCAGACACTTCAAAAAGACATATTAGAACAACTACATGCTGCTCATTTAGGACAAGAGAAAACAAAACTCCTTGCCAAGGACACTGTTTATTGGGTAAACATAAACAAAGACATTGAACAGTTTACAAAGTCATGCAGTATCTGTCAACAGCATCAGCCCTCCCAAATGCAAGAACCGCTAATGCAACATGACATCCTAACAAAGCCATGGGACGTAGTTGGCACTGACCTGTTTGATCCCCACGGAAGTCAATGGTTGATCATTGCTGACTATTATTCAAAGTATCCTATAGTCAAACGCCTACCTGATCATTCACCAAGCAGTGTCATAGTGAACATCACACGCACAATCTTCCCAGAGTTTGGCATACCATCAAAGATAGTCAGCGATAACAGACCACACTGTTCAAGTCATCTCTACCTCGAATTCGCCAAAGACTGGGGCTTCTATCATTAGACCAGGTCACCTCGGAGACCACAGGAATGGTTTCATAGAACGTCAAATAAGGACTATCAAGAATATTCTAAAGAAAGCCAAACAGTCGGGAACAACTCCTGAGATCGCACTGCTGCACTGCCGCTGCAGCCCAATTTTAAGTGTCATATCAAGCCCTGCATAACTACTCCTGGGTAGACGAATCCAATCCCCACTGATCACCAAAATCAGAAACGACAACCATGATCAGTATCAGATATACAATGCATTCCAACAGCAGAACCAAAAGAGGTATTTTGATCGGCATGCACTTAAGGAAGATCTATCACCCCTAATACATGGTCAACAAATAAGGGTACAGAATCTTTTGTCTGGAAGCTGGGACCCAGCGACTGTAGTATCCCAGGTAGATGGTCACAACTCCTATCTCCTGGAGAATGTCAATGCGCATGTGCTGCGAAGAAACCGACAACACATAAGAAGTATTCCAGTGACGCCTACCCCACAAATGTCGCAAGACCTCCCCAACACAGCTCCACAAAAATGTGTGACATCTGTGGATCCACTTGTGTGTGTGCAGCCCCAAACATACCAAATGACACTCAAAAACGTACCCGTAGTGGTAGGGTGGTACGACCACCATCAAAAATGAACTTATGGTGAGCAAACACTCATAACCTCCCAGCAAGCATCTCATGGGGCAGAATAATCCCCTGCTTCGCTGTAGCTGTTCAGGCAGTCTACCCTGAACCAGCTTTTCCATTTTCTTTGTTTTGTTTTACATACCTAAGTCATCTTTGTTTTCAGAGAAAGGGAGATGTAATGATAGCGCTGCTCTTTCGTTTCAGTAACTTTTATATAGACTCTTTCGTTCCGGTTTCGTGATCTAACATTTGTATGCACTCACGCATGCACATAGCAATTAATCAATAAATCGGGGCGCCATTATTCAGTGCCCTTATTACTAACCAAACACACGTGTTCTAATCTTATTCTTACACATCCATGTACAACACAGCATGACAGGGGTAAAAATGTTTATACATTTGGAGCATCGGCATTTTGCCCGTACCTATAATTACATTATGAAACTTGCATTTTATTGTTATCCAAACTTATTGTTATCAAAACTTATTCTTATCAAAACCGATTCAGTTAAACTTATGCTGATCTTCCCATATAATTTCAAACTTAATTTGCAAATTAGCATTCATGTTTAAAAATGCAATCAGCACTCGGTGAACAGCAATAAAACTGTTTCTAGCTTTTATGCTCACATCTGTTGTATTTTGTGGACTGTATTAGTAAAGGGTTAGTGAGAACATGGAGAGAAGAGAAAGACACACGTGTGAACGGGGCAAAAGCTTTTTTATACCACGTGATTGTGTGGTGGGAGGTTGCCGGCAATATTGATGGTGGGAGCAATCCCAATCAAGGGGAGATAACTCGTTTTACTGTATGTATATAAAATAAAAAGTTTTTATTTTTATTTTATATGTATTTAATTAGTGTTGTATCTGACTGGAAGCCTAATTGTTCTTCCACTCGTTGTGAAGTTTGCTGTTGTTGTTGTTGTTGTTGTTGTTGTTCTCTTTTCCGTGCCCGTTTGTGGTACGGTTTGTCTTGGATTTTTTAAAATTAAATATGTTTTCATAGTCGTGTGTAACTTTGCATGTTTGATTTTCATTTGTTTTTAAGAGGTGACACCTGTTACGTCTAAAATATTTCCTTGTTCTAAATACGAACGAGACTCTTTGTTTTTTTTTTAACAATTGTACCTTTCAGGTTCCATTTTCCTTGGGCGCGAATACGAACAGTGTCGTCTGTGCTTAGCGTTGGTAGTTCTTTAGACTTTTTATTTGTTTCATGCCTTTTCATTGCTTTATTATGCATGAAGTAAGGAAGGTTTGTCCTAAGCGTTCTTTTCATTAGTTTTTGGGCGGACGACGACGATTTATCTTTTAATGGGGATTTCCGTAGTGCTAACATTGTTAGATATGGTATATGGTCTTTTCATTAGTTTTTTGGCGGATGACGACGATTTATCTTTTAATGGGGATGTCCGTAGTGCTAACATTGTTAGATATGATATATGGTCTTTTCATTAGTTTTTGAGCGGACGACGACGATTTATCTTTTAATGGGGATGTCCGTAGTGCTAACATTGTTAGATATGATATATGGTCTTTTCATTAGTTTTTTGGCGGACGACGACGATTTATCTTTTAATGGGGATGTCCGTAGTGCTAACATTGTTAGATATGATATATGGTCTTTTCATTAGTTTTTTGAGCGGACGACGACGATTTATCTTTTAATGGGGATGTCCGTAGTGCTAACATTGTTAGATATGATATATGGTCTTTTCATTAGTTTTTGGGCGGACGATGACGATTTATCTTTTAATGGGGATGTCCGTAGTGCTAACATTGTTAGATATGATATATGGTCTTTTCATTAGTTTTTGGGCGGACGACGACGATTTATCTTTTAATGGGGATGTCCGTAGTGCTAACATTGTTAGATATGATATATGGTCTTTTCATTAGTTTTTTGGCGGACGACGACGATTTATCTTTTAATGGGGATGTCCGTAGTGCTAACATTGTTAGATATGATATATGGTCTTTTCATTAGTTTTTGGGCGGACGACGACGATTTATCTTTTAATGGGGATGTCCGTAGTGCTAACATTGTTAGATATGATATATGGTCTTTTCATTAGTTTTTTGGCGGACGACGACGATTTATCTTTTAATGAGGATGTCCGTAGTGCTAACATTGCTAGATATGATATATGGTCTTTTCATTAGTTTTTGGGCGGACGACGACGATTTATCTTTTAATGAGGATGTCCGTATTGCTAACATTGTTAGATATGATATATGGTCTTTTCATTAGTTTTTGGGCGGACGATGACGATTTATCTTTTGATGGGGATGTCCGTAGTGCTAACATTGTTAGATATGATATATGGTCTTTTCATTAGTTTTTGGGCGGACGACGACGATTTATCTTTTAATGAGGATGTCCGTAGTGCTAACATTGTTAGATATGATATATGGTCTTTTCATGGTCTTGGTTGCTTTCATATGACTTTATTAGTTTCCTTTTTATACTGTGTATATTTCTTTCTACTATTCCATTGGATTGTGAATAGTTCGGACTTGTGATGTGTTTGAACTCCCAATCTTTAGCAAAAAATTGTTTAAATTCTGTTGATGCGAACTAAGGTCCATTGTTGCTGATCAAAAGTTGTGGAAAACGAAATTTTGCGAAAGTGTTTTTATTTTCTTGATCACTATACGTGATTTACAGTCATCAAGTTTGTGGATATCAAAGTATCACGTTGTGTAGTCTATTATTACTACATATGCTTTATTGTATGAATAAAAAATGTCTGTCGCTGGTATTTCATGGTGTTACAGGTATTTCATGGTGTTACAGGTATTTCATGGTGTTACTCGTATTTCATGGTGTTACTGATATTTCATGGTGTTACTGGTATTTCATGGAGTTACTGGTATTTCATGGTGTTACTGGTATTTCATGGTGTTACTGGTATTTCATGGTGCATTAGAGATTCTGACGGTTGTTGGTTTCTATGATTTAAACAGTATGTGCATATGTGCGTATCATTTCTGTTATCTGATTATTTACGTTGATCCAATATATGACTTCCTTTGCTCGTGCAATGCATTTCTCTATTTCTAAGTGTCCCGTGTGGATCTTTTGTAGGGCTTCTTTTCTTAAAGAGGTGGGGACCGTTATTCGTGTACCTTTTAGTACTGGTCCTTCGCCGACCGATATCTCATCCCGAACTGGCATATACGGCGCTATTTTGAGTGGTACGTCTTTATTTTCTGGCCGACTTGACGTTGCATATTTTATACGCATCTCGACGGACGTCAAGTTTTTGGTCGTATTATTTTAGAATCGTGTGGATATATTTGTCCATCAACATATCAGGTATCTCTTGTGTGCTGTTCCATATATATACACGCGATAATGCATCAGCAATTACGGATTCTCGACCTGGGATATATCACACTTTAAATCCATATTTTTGGAGTGCCATGAGAAATCTTTGTATTCTCGGAGGGTTTTTCGTGATTGATTTTTTTTAATCTGCCTTAATAGTTTATGATCGTTTTCAATATAAAATTTTATTCCATAGATGAATTGGTGAAATTTGTTACAGACAAACACTATGCTAAGTGTTTCCAATTCAATAGGACAATAGTTTTGTTCAGCAGGAGTTGTCGTTCGTGATGCGTATGATACGGGTAGCCATGTTTCATTATGTTTTTTTTGTAGAAGTGCGTGCACGTCATTGCCAGCATCAGTGGTAACTTTTATTTCTTTAGAATGATCATAGAATTAAAAAAATTGTTATTATATATTTTAACTTCTCTGCAGCCTTTATTTGAGATTTTTCAAATGACCAGAGTGCATCGTTGTGTAGGAGTTTTCTTAGCGGTGTAGTTACCTCCGAATATTCCGCTATGGATTTATATAGGTAATTTGTTCGTCCCAAAAATCATTATGTCTTTTTTTATTTTCAGGAAGAGGCATGTCTATGATAGCCTGTATTTTGGAGGGGTTTGTTCCTCATGAGTGATAAGATGGCCTAAGTACATATAGATCAACTGCTTTCAGAAGTCCACAGTATTAATGCTGAAGTCCTTCTGGGGTCCATCCTAGGCCCAACTCTCTTTCTGATCTACATTAATGATCTCCCAAAACACATACTTAAATCATTTGTTGACATCTATGCTGACGACACGACCATCTATGGCAACACATCAAAGGCCGTAAATGACAAAGTTCTCTCTGATTCCATCTCCTCTGATCTTGAGCGCGTGGTACAATTGGGGAATATATGGCTGGTTACTTTTAATGCATCACAAACCAAGCTCCTATCTTTACATCATCAACGCCCTGCCCCATCTGACATCAATTGAAATGGATGGCTCTCGTCTTGGGAAGGCTTTATGTTCTGACAAGCTTCTGGGATTGACCCTTACTCCTGATCTGAAATGGAACACGTACATCGTTTGTTGTCAAGTTCGCTGGGAAAATGTGGGATCCTTTTACCGCTCGCGTAGATATCTCACTGCTGATGCAATTCTCTATCTATATAAAAGCCAAATACGTCCAAGGATGGAGATCTGCTGCCACATCTGGGTAGGAGCTGCTAAAAACATGCTGCCTTGATAGAGTACAAAATAGACTTCGTAGCCTAGTGGGGGTGCCCCTTTCTCTTCCCTGCAACCTCTCTCGCATAGAAGAGACGTTGCGAGCCGGTTTTTGCTTTATCATTACTTCCGTGGCAGGTGCTCGCATTAGCTCCAATCTCTGGTCCTCCTCGCCAATCTTTCACGAAAAACATCGGTCCACCTTAAACCACTGTCAATAAATTTCCCCACTCTTTATCTCTGTCTAAATAAAAACGCAGATTTCATGAACAAAGCTTCTTTCTTAGAAGTCCACGCCTGTGGAACTCTCTTTCGTTTGCTTGTTTCCTACCTGACTTCCACTAGGATGTCTTCAAGTCCAATATAAATAAATTCCTGATAAACCGACTCTTTAAGTAAGACATTTGATCAAATCTCCATTACTAACGATTAATACGATATTATCCTATTGATTAATGTATGCACAATAACCTTAATCACTAAGTGGCTTCCGGGCCTTGATAAGTGGTGACTACCATGTAAAAAAAGAAGAATTAAATTATAAATGTCAAACAATCGGTTTTTGAATTGAAAATTAGAGACATTTTTTCGATTCCGATACCTCAAAAAGTTCCGACTTTTTTTACACCCTTTTCGGTATAAAAATTTCAATTTTTTGTTAGCTTTTATTTATTTGTATTTTTTAAAAATTTTCTATTTTATCCTTACAAACTGCCGCCACCTGGTATGTGCCGTTCGTAAAATAGGGAAACATGTTTCTGATTCCAATACGTCCGAAAGTTACGATTTTTTAAAAAAACTTTTCGGTATAAAATTTCAGATATTTTGTTAGCTTTTTTTTTCTATTTTTACCCCCCTCAAAATCCGGCGCCCCCTGACATGGGCTGCTCATAAAATAGGGACACATTTTTCTGCTTTCGATACCTTCAAAAGTTCCGAGTTTTTACAACCTTTTCGGTAAAAAAAATCCGATTTTTTGTTAGCTTTTATTTATTTTTTCTATTATATATTTTAACTTCTCAAAATGCCGCCCCTGACGTGTATCGCTTATAAAATAGGGACACATTTTTCTGATGTCGATATCTCTACAAGTCCCGATGTTTTACAACCTTTTCGGCATAAAATTTCAGATTTTTTTCTTAGCTTTAATTTTTTTTTCTTTCGTTTTACCCTCTCAAAATGCTGCCCCCTTGAACGTCTCGCCCGGTCCGCCCTTGATACGCCACTGTGTGAACTACATAATCCCTGACCTGAACAGAGGACTCTAGACTTTACCGTGAAAGTGAAAAACTCTAAGATACAAAGTCGAATAAAACAAAAGGAAAATATCATTTTAGCCAAGATTTTTTGTTTACTCTAAGATACAAAGTTTACATCTGCCGTACGGAAATGAAAGCTTCCAATGATTGCATTGAATTACAACTTTTGATACTGGACATAGAATGGTAAAATCATAATCTGATAAAAATAACGAAATACAGTTTACGGGTTTAGAAAGTTTACATCTGCACATTTTACACGTGTCATAAACTTGTTCATGTTTCATAAAGATACAACTGAGAAATTTTAATAATCATTTCTATACTGAATTTTCAAATGTAATGTTTATTTATCTGTGACTTTCAACTTGAATGAATAAAAGAACACAAATATATTTAAAGAAATAATTTTATTTCCAATCTTTTAATAAAAGTAAAGAAACAGTTGAAAATCTAATTAAAAATTGGGAATGAAAAATATATAAAATGTTTGAAGCATTTAATGAGTCAGACGTTGGTAAAAATGTATAATTTTATTTCCAATCTGTTAATTAATTAAAGAAAAGAAACTGTTAAAATTCTAATTAAAAATTGGGAATGAAAAATATATAAAACAAAAGAAATTGATTTTTTTGCATCTTGAAATTATTGGTGTTGGTTTCCATATACGTCCTGTGTTTTGCATCTTGAAATTATTGGTGTTGGTTGTAATATGCGTCCAGTTTTTTGCATCTTGAAATTATTGGTGTTGCTTGTAATATGCGTCAAGTTTTTTGCATCTTGAAATTATTGGTGTTGCTTGTAATATATGTGCAGTTATTTGTATCTTGAATTTATTGGTGTTGCTTATTATATGCGTCCAGTTTTTTGCAATAAAAATTATTAATGTTGGTTGTTATATGCGTCCAGTTTTTTCCATCTTGAAACTATTGGTGTTGCTTATCATATGCGTCCAGTTTTTCCATCTAGAAACTATTGGTGTTGCTTATCATATGCGTCCAGTTTTTTGCATCTTGAAATTATTGGTGTTGCTTGTAATATGCGTCAAGTTTTTTGCATCTTGAAATTATTGGTGTTGCTTGTAATATATGTGCAGTTATTTGCATCTTGAAATTATTGGTGTTGCTTATTATATGCGTCCAGTTTTTTGCAATAAAAATTATTAGTGTTGGTTGTTATATGCGTCAAGTTTTTTCCATCTTGAAACTATTGGTGTTGCTTATCATATGCGTCCATATTTTTCCATCTCGAAACTATTGGTGTTGCTTATCATATGCGTCCAGATTTTTGCATCTCGAAACTATTGGTGTTGGTTATCATATGCGTCCAGTTTTTTCCATCTCGAAACTATTAGTGCTGCTTATCATATGCGTCCAGTTTTTTTTAATCTCGAAACTATTGGTGTTGTATATCATATGCGTCCAGATTTTTTCATCTCGAAACTATTGGTCTTGCTTATCATATGCGTCCATTTTTTTGCATCTTGAAATTATTGGTTTTGCTTGTCATATGCGTCCAGTTTTTTCCATCTTGAAATTATTGGTTTTGCTTGTCATATGCGCCCAGTTTTTTTCATCTTGAAATTATTGGTGTTGGTTGTCATATGCGTCTAGTTTTTTGCAGCTTGAAATTAGTGGTGTTGGTTGTCATATGCGTCCAGTAATTTTCCTCTTGAGATTATTGATGTTGCTTGTCATATACGTTCAGTTTTTTTTTGCAATAGACATTATTGGTGTTGGTTGTCATATACGTTCAATCTTTTTTTTTGCAATAGCAATTATTGGTGTTGGTTGTCATATACGTTCAGTATTTTGTATCTCGAAATTATTGGTGTTGGTTTTCATATGCGTCCAGTTTTTTGCATCTTGAAATTATTGGTGTTAGTTGTCATATACCATCAGTTTTGTGATTAGAATTTACTACTGTTGATTGTCATATACGTCCAGTTTTTTGCAATATAAATTATTGGTGTTGCATGTTATATACGTCCAGTTTTTTGCATCTTGAAATTATTGGTGTTGATTTTCATATGCGTCCAGTATTTTGCATCTCAAAATTATTGGTGTTTGTTGGCATATACGTCCAGATATTTTTGCAATAGCAATTATTGGTGTTGATTGCCATATACGTCCAGTTTTTTGCAATATAAATTATTGATGTTGCTTGTCATATGCGTCCAGTTTTTTGCAATATAAATTATTGGTGTTGCTTGTCATATACGTCCAGTTTTTTGCATCTTGAAATTAATGGTGTTGCATGTCATATGCGTCCAGTTTTTTACATTTTGAAATTATTGATGTTGGTTGTCATATACGCCCAGGTTTGTTCAATAGTGTTGGTTTTTATATACTCCGGTTTTTGCACCTTG
This sequence comes from Euprymna scolopes, assembly GCF_053919585.1. Taxonomy (NCBI): domain Eukaryota; kingdom Metazoa; phylum Mollusca; class Cephalopoda; order Sepiida; family Sepiolidae; genus Euprymna; species Euprymna scolopes. The sequence continues at coordinate 175,358,781 of NC_136527.1, forward strand.
ACATTATTTGTGTTAGTTGTCATATACATCCATATTTTTTTGCAATTTAAATTATTGGTGTTGGTGGTCATATATGTTCAGTTTTATTGGATAGAATTATTGGTGTTGGTAGTGATATAGGTCCCGTTTTTATAATAGAAATTATTGGCGTAGGTTTGCATAAATGGCCAGTTTCTACAATAGAAATTATTGGTGTTTTTTTGCCGACTGTTTTGTTTGGGTTCGCAGAAGACATTTTTATGATATTATTTGTTTGACAGTCTTATTGCATAATCTTATTGATGGTGTGTATGTACGGATGAAGTGCATTCTTGTATGGAAGTATTTTAAGATTATCCTTTTTTAAGATAGTTGATTTTACTAAAAGTGTCTATAACTTAAAAATATCGGTTTTTATATATTTTTACAAATTTCGGAAATGAAGGTTTTATGTGTTCCTCGTACATCATTGCAATGAACTTCTTTTCAGCATGATTTTCGGATATATTAAACTAATATGTTTTGTGAATATGTTAAACTAATATGTTTTTAGTATATTCAAAAACACATTACTTTAACATATCCAAAAATCATATTAGGTTATCATATTCCAAAAATCATATTAGGTTATCATATTCCAAAAGCTTATTAGTTTAACATATTCCAAAAGCTTATTAGTTTAACATATTCCAAAAAACATATTAGTTTAATATATTTAAAAAAATGTTTTCGAATATGTTAAACAAATATATTTTTTGATATGTTAAACCAATATGTTTTTGGATATGTTAAACTAATATGTTTATAGGATATCTTAAACTAATATGTTTTGGATACGTTAAACTAATATTTTAGGATATTTATCAACTAATATTTTAGGATATGTTAAACTAATATGTTTTTGGATATGTTAAAATAATATGTTTTTTGGATATGTTAAACTAATATGTTTTTTCGATACGTTAAACTAATATCTGCTGAATATGTTAAACTAATATGTTTTCATATGTTAAACTAATATTTTTGGATAAGTTAAACTAATATGTTTTTGGTTATGTTAAACTAATACATTTTTGAACATGTTAAACTTATATGGTTTAATATATTAAAAAAAAATGTTTTCGAATATGTTAAACCAATATGTTTTTGGATATGTTAAACCAATATGTTTTTGGATATGTTAAACTAATATGTTTTTGGATATGTTAAACTAATATGTTTTTGGATACGTTGAACTAATATTTTAGGATATGTTAAACTAATATGTTTTTGGATATGTTAAACTAATATGTTTATAGAATATGTTAAACTAATATGTTTATAGGATACGTTAAACTAATATTTTATGATACGTTAAACTAATATTTTAGGATATGTTAAACTAATATGTTTTGGATATGTTAAACTAATATGTTTTGGATATGTTAAACTGATATATTTTTGGATATGTTAAACTAATATGTTTTTGGATATGTTAAACTAATATGTTTTTCGATACGTTAAGCTAATATCTGCTGAATATGTTAAGCTAATATGTTTTAATATGTTAAACTAATATTTTTTGGATAAGTTAAACTAATGTTTTTGGATATGTTAAACTAATACATTTTTGAACATGTTAAACTTATATGGTTTTAAATACGTAAACCTTATGTTTTTCTGAAAAAATATCCTTAGATAACAAAGTGTTGGGTTTAAACTGGTTATTTTTTATGTAATTATTTCATTAAATTTAATGCTGAATCAATTTGTGAAAAAAAGTTATTTTTTTAATTTATTTATCCAGTTATCCATGGTGTTACTCTTAGTTGTTTTATTGTAGAGTGCATGAACTCTGCTTTGGATCTTATTTCAATTATTTTGGGAAAAGTTTTCCTTATGCTTTATGTCGTAAAATTATTTTTTATTTGATCGACTTGTAGAAGTGCAAGTCCTCATATGTCTCACTAAGGTTGAGTTTTTAGAAATAGAATATTCACGATATACAAGACTATTTCTTTTCCCTACTGTGAGTTCTCATATGTTTCATTAAATTTTATTTATTAGAACAAGAATAATCACATATTTTACAAGAATATGGCTTTTCACCACTGTGAGTTCTCATATGTCTCACTAAACTTGATTTATCAGAACAGGAATAATCGCATATTTTACAAGAATATGGCTTTTCACCACTGTGAGTTCTCATATGTCTCATTAAATTTGATTTATCAGAAAAGGAATAATCGCATATTTTACAAGAATATGGCTTTTCACCACTGTGAGTTCTCATATGTCTCACTAAACTTGATTTATCAGAACAGGAATAATCGCATATTTTACAAGAATATGGCTTTTCACCACTGTGAGTTCTCATATGTGTCACTAAATTTGATTTTTGAGTAAAAGAATAATCACATATTTTACAAGAATATGGCTTTTCACCACTGTGAGTCCTCATATGTCTCACTAAATCTGATTTTCGAGAAAAAGAATATACACACATTCTACAAGAATGTGGCTTTTCTTTTGTGCTAGTTTTCATATGTGTCACTAAATCTGATTCATCAGAACAAGTATATTCACGTATTTCACGTGAATTTGCATCCTCTGCACTGTGAGTTATTATATGTATTACTAAATTTGTTTTATTTGAACAATTATATTTACATATTTCACAAGAATATAAATTTTCTGCACTGTGAGTTCTAGTATGTGTTATTAAATCTGATTCATCAGAACAAGAATATTCACATATTTCACAAGAATATAAATTGTCTGCTCTGTGAATTCTCATATGTGTTGTCAAATCTGATTCAGCAGAACAAGAATATTCACATATTTCACAAGAATACATCTTAGCTTTTCATCAGTAAATGCTTATAAAAATAATGATCAGTTCAAATACATTCTTTTCACCAGTAAATATTTATAAAAATAATGATCAGTTCAAATACATCTTTTCACCAGTAAATGTTTATAAAAATTATGATCAGTTCAAATACATTCTTTCACCAGTAAATGTTTATAAAAATAATGATCAGTTCAAATGCATTCTTTCACCAGTACATGTTCATAAAAATAATGATCAGTTCAAATGCATTCTTTCACCAGTACATGTTCATAAAAATAATGATCAGTTCAAATGCATTCTTTCACCAGTACATGTTCATAAAAATAATGATCAGTTCAAATGCATTCTTTCACCAGTACATGTTCATAAAAATAATGATCAGTTCAAATACATCTTTTCACCAATAAATGTTCATAAAAATAATGATCAGTTCAAATACATCTTTTCACCAGTAAATGCTTATAAAAAATGATCAGTTAAAATAAATCTGTTGACCAGTTAATGTTTATAAAAATAATGATCAGTTCAACTTCAGCAAAATTGTTCAACCATAATATATCTGCAAATAAAAAATAAATGAAATTCAATTTTTATAGTATTTGCATTCAGTTTGTTTTATCTTAAATGGTAAAATATTTCATTGCATCTAGACTTTTAATTGATTCATTCTTTTACGTTTTAATTATTTGAATAAAATTGTCTCCGTTCACATGGTATTCGTTATCATGTGTTAATACGTTTTACTTTGAATGAATTTCAAACTGAGATTTGATTCATTCTTTTGAGTGCCATTATCATTTACATGAACGTTTTCTACCCAAATAACGAAAGCCTGGTTTAATTCATAATTGGATTCATAGAGCTGCCAGGAGTTATTCACCTAGCAGACTCTACTCTGAAAAGAGGTAAGGTCAGGAAAATAGTCATTAAAAATGGGTATCCAGAAAATCTTATTAAAAAATAAAGATTTTAAATTATCAAAATTATTATGCTTTAAAATGTATTCTTTATTTAAAATTACTTTTTGAGAAAAGCATAAAATTGAAAAACACATTGTTAGTATGATTATAACTTGTTTCCTTAGGTTCGGTGTATACTATTAGACCTATCTGTTTTTTTTTTGTTTGCGCAAAGTCAATTTGCTGTCTTTTGCACAATGTCAGTATACTATTAGACCTACCTGTCTTTTGCGCAATGTCAGTATACTATTAGACCTATCTGTTTTTTTTGCGCAAAGTCAATTTGCTGTCTTTTGCGCAATGTCAGTATACTATTAGACCTACCTGTCTTTTGCGCAAAGTCAATTTGCTGTCTTTTGCGCAATGTCAGTATACTATTAGACCTACCTATCTTTTGCGCAAAGTCAATTTGCTGTCTTTTGCGCAATGTCAGTATACTATTAGACCTACCTGTCTTCTGCGCAAAGTCAATTTGCTGTCTTTTGCGCAATGTCAGTATACTATTAGACCTATCTGTTTTTTTTGTGCAAAGTCAATTTGCTGTCTTTTGCGCAATGTCAGTATACTATTAGACCTATCTGTTTTTTTTTTGCACAAAGTCAATTTGCTGTCTTTTGCGCAATGTCAGTATACTATTAGACCTACCTGCACGACATTTATTTCCTCATTCTCCCGCCACATGTGACTTCTCGTTACGGCTGTGAAATCTCTCACGTTATCGTTTTCTCGAACGTGCTTTCGAACGTCATCCACGTCTCTAACGAACGTGCTCTCCTTTTTAGTCTTCTTTTTCTTTATAGTGACTTCATTTC